>NC_060148.1:161269998-161605361 GCF_021461385.2 Schistocerca piceifrons
AGTTCACAGCCACCATCGGCTGCGCCGTCACACAGTCTTCATGATCCCAGCCAGAGGAGTCGCTGACAGTGGCTTTAGAGTAACATCATTCTCGGCCTTGCTCTTCATGAATTTAAAGCTGCCCACACACTACAGGAAGTTCACAGCCACCATCGGCTGCGCCGTCACGCAGTCTTCATGATCCCAGCCAGAGGAGTCGCTGACAGTGGCTTTAGAGTAACATCATTCTCGGCCTTGCTCTTCATGAAGTTAAAGATGACAGCTGTCAATTCTTTTGCATCAGATCAACTGGACGCCTCCACCAAGCTTTTCCTGATGTACTATGGCCCAGCGCCAGAACAAAGAATATAATATATATAACAAACCTACTGTCATCCTGATGTCTCATTTCACACTCCAAACTCTTAAGTCTCATTTAACATTCCAAAGATGGATTATGCAATGAAGGGCAAGATAAGAATTTTTGAAAATGTGAACGATATTCCTCCACTTATGGCGCCTGCTATATATATTTCGAAAGAAAAACATCCAAAAAAGGGCAAGAACATCACATCATAATGATTCCAGTAATGAACATTTAGTCTTAATGAGATTTGTATAAGTCTAATTCTCTAAACACCACTTTAAAATGTACAGTATTAATGGTATCTTTATTATGAAAATTAATTTGATCAACAACTCAAATCCATTTTGTCATTTTAAGTCTCTATTTTTGTACTGCATTGAGGGTTACTTTATCTAATATCCGGTGAGAAACTTAATACGGATATTTTCAGTGTAGAGATTGTTAAAATTGAAGACTTGTTGTTGTTGTTGTGGTCTTCAGTCCTGAGACTGGTTTGATGCAGCTCTCCATACTACTCTATCCTGTGCAAGCTTCTTCATCTCCCAGTACCTACTGCAGCCTACATCCTTCTGAATCTGCTAAGTGTATTCATCTCTTGGTCTCACTCTACGATTTTTACCCTCCACGCTGCCCTCCAGTACTAAAGTGATGATCCCTTGATGCCTCAGAACATGTCCTACCAACAGACCCCTTCTTCTAGTCAAGTTGTGCCACAAACTCCTCTTCTCCCCAATTCTGTTCAATACCTCCCCATTAGTTATGCGATCTACCCATCTAATCTCCAGCATTCTTCTGTAGCACCACATTTCGAAACCTTCTATTCTCTTCTTGTCTAAACTATTTATCGTCCATATTTCACTTCCATACATGGCTACACTCCATACAAATACTTTCAGAAACGACTTCCTGACAAATCAGTACTCAATGTTAACAAATTTCTCTTCTTCAGAAACGCTTTCCTTGCCATTGCCAGCCTACATTTTATATCCTCTCTACTTCGACCATCATCAGTTATTTTGCTCCCCAAATAGCAAAACTCCTTTACTACTTTAAGTGCCTCATTTCCTAATCTAATTCCCTCAGCATCACCCGACTTAATTAGACTACATTCCATTATCCTTGTTTTGCTTTTGTTGATGTTCATCTTATATCCTCCTTTCAAGACACTGTCCATTCCATTCAACTGCTCTTCCAAGTCCTTTGCTGTCTCTGACAGAATTACAATGTCATCGGCGAACCTCAAAGTATTTATTTCTACTCCATGAATTTTAATACCTACTCCGAATTTTTCTTTTCTTTCCTTTACTGCTTGCTCAATATACAGATTGAACAACATCGGGGAGAGGCTACAACCCTGTCTTACTCCCTTCCCAACCACTGCTTCCCTTTCATGTCCCTCGACTCTTATAACTGCCACCTGGTTTCTGTACAAATTGTAAATAGGTTTTCGCTCCCTGTATTTTACCCCTGCCACCTTCAGAATTTGAAAGAGAGTATTCCAGTCAACATTGTCAAAAGCTTTCTGTAAGTCTACAAATGCTAGAAACGTAGGTTTGCCTTTCCTTAATCTTTCTTCTAAGATAAGTCATAGGGTCAGCCTCACGTGCTCCAACATTTCTACGGAATCGAAACTGATCTTCCCCAAGGTCGGCTTCTACCAGTTTTTCCATTCGTCTGCAAAGAATTCGTGTTAGTATTTCGCAACTGTGACTTATTAAACTGATAATTCGGTGATTTTCACATCTGCCAACACCTGCTTTCTTTGGGATTGGAATTATTATACTCTTCTTGAAGTCTAAGGGAATTTTGCCTGTCTCATACATCTTGGTCATCAGATGGTAGAGTTTTGTCGGGACTGGCTCACCCAAGGCTGTCAGTAGTTATAATGGAATGTTGTCTGCTCCTGGAGCCTTGTTTCGACTTAGGTCTTTCAGTGCTCTGTCAAACTCTTCACGCAGTATCACATCTCCCATTTCATCATCATCTACATCCTCTTCCACTTCCATAATATTGTCCTCAAGAACATCGCCCCTGTATAGACCCTCTATATACTCCTTCCACCTTTCTGCTTTCACTTCTTTGCTTAGAATTGGGTTTTCATCTGAGCTCTTGATATTCATGCAAGTGGTTCTCTTTTTCTCCAAAGGTCTCTTTAATTTTCCTGTAGGCAGTATCTATCTTACCCTTCGTGAGATAAGCCTCTACATCCTTACATTTGTCCTCTAGCCATCCCTGCGTAGCCATTTTGCACTTCCTGTCAATCTCATTTTTGAGATGTTTGTATTCCTTTTTGCCTGCTTCATTTACTGCATTTTTGTATTTTCTCCTTTCATCAATTAAATTCGGTATATCTTCTGTTATCTGAGGATTTCTACTAGCCCTCGTCTTTTTACCTACTTGATCCTCTGCTGCCTTCACTATTTCATTCCTCAAAGCTACCCATTCTTCTTCTACAGTTTTTCTTTCCCCCATTCCTGTCAATTGTTCCCTTATGCTCTCCCTGAAACTCTGTGCAACCTCTGGTACTTTCAGTTTATCCAGGTCCCATCTCCTTAAATTCCCACCTTTTTGCAGTTTCTTCAGTTTTAATCTACAGTTCATAACCAATAGATTGTGGTCAGAGTCCACATCTGCCCCTGGAAATGTCTTATAATTTAAAATCTAGTTCCTAAATATAATGTATCTGAAACTTTCTAGTATCTCCAGGATTCTTCCATGTATACAACCTTCTTTCACGATTCCTGAACCAAGTGTTAGCTATGATTAAGTTATGCTCTGTGCAAAATTCGACCAGGCGGTTTGCTCTTTCATTTCTTAGCCCTAATCCATAATCTCCTACTACGTTTCCTTCTCTTCCTTTTCCTACTGTTGAATTCCAGTCACCCATGAGTATTAAATTTTCGTCTCCCTTCACTACCTAAATAATTTCTTTTATCTCATCATACATATCATCAATTTCTTCATCATCTGCAGAGCTAGTTGGCATATAAACTTGTACTACTGTAGTAGACGGGGGCTTCGTGTCTATCTTGGCCACAATAATGCGTTCACTATGCTGTTTCTAGTAGCTTACCCACACGCCTATTTTTTATTCATTATTAAACCTACTCCTGCATTACCCCTATTTGATTTTATATTTATAACCCTGTATTCACCTGAACAAAAGTCTTGTTCCTCCTTCCACGAACTTCACTAATTCCCACTATATCTAACTTTAACCTATCCATTTCCCTTTTAAATTTTCTAACCTACCTGCCTGGTTAAGGAATCCGACATTGCATGCTCCGATCCATAGAACGCCAGTTTTCTTTCTCCTGATAATGACGTCCTCTTGAGTAGTCCCCGCCCAGAGATCCGAATGGGGGACTATTTTACCTCTGGAATACTTTACCCAAGAGGATGCCATCATCATTTAATCATACAGTAAAGTTGCAAGCCCTTGGGAAAAATTACAGCTGTAGTTTCCCCTTGCTTTCAGCCATTCGCAGTACCACAACAGCAAGGTCGTTTTGGTTAGTGTTACAAGGCCAGATCAGTCAATCATCCAGACTGTTGCCCCTTCAACTACTGAAAAGGCAGATGCCCCTGTTCAGGAACCACACGTTTGTCTGGCTTCTCAACAGATACCCCTCCATTGTGGTTGCACCTACGGTATGGCTATCTGTATTGTTGAGGCACGGAAGCCTCCCCACCAACAGCATGGTCCATGGTTCTTGGGGGGATTGAAGAGTTATGAGGCAAAATTTAACATTCATAGTTAGTTGTTGCATTGGAAGTGTATGAGTTAGGGGTTGCGTTTCTTTTTACCCAAAAACTTATGATTATATTTATTGTTTCAACATGACATTGCTGAGAAAACAACTTACATTTGTCTTATTACTGAAGTGCACTACTCACTGGTAGTGTTGTATTAACAAGCATTGAAGCAAAAATATGTGAATAAATAACTGTGCACCATAATGTAACGAAACTACATTAAAAAAATTTACAAAAATCTATTCAGTTCAACTCAAAGTCACAGCCAAAATTTATTATTATCTGTGAACAAAGAAAGACACCAAAAGTAACAATCAGATCAACATTATTTAAATAGCTAAAACTTACTGTAATACTTGAGATAGCAGACAGTATTACATTGCAAGAACAAAAACAATAAAATGTAAATGTTATTCATGTTTAATTAAATAAAAATTACTACTAAATGTGATGATCAAACATAAGCTGATAGAAAAAATTATAACACCTAAAAATAATTAATGTAGGCTATTGAAATTTCAGGAATACATATATCTAGATAGCATATTTATTAATATTGCTAGATCACAGGTTAATGTAAGTGCAACAAAATCCATTGTGGATATGAAATGCTAGTACATTAATAACCACCATAACCGCCTAAATGTTGAATGCAAGCAAGCAAACATGCACATATTGTGTTGTACAGGTGTCATTTGCCAGTCTCTGGGATGGAGTTCGATACCTGTTGCACTTGGTCGATCAATACAGGGTTGGTTATTACTATTGTACGTGACACTGGAGTTGTCGTCCAATAATGTCCCATATGTGGTCGACTGGAGACAGATCTGCTGATTGTGCACACCAAGGCAACATATCAACACACTGTAGGGCACATTGGATTGCAACAGTGCTATGTGAGCGAGCGTTATCCTGTTGGAAGACACTCCTTGAAACGCTGTACATAAATGGCAGCACAACAAATCAACTCAACAGCCTGACGTACAGATTTGCAGTTATGTGGTGTGTGATAACCATGAGAGTGCTCTTGCTGTCATATGAAAACAAACCCTTGCCCATAACTCCAGCTGTAGGTCCTGTGTGTCTAACAAGCAGACTGTTTGGTTGCAGGCCCTCAACTGGCCACCTTCTAACCAACACAAAGCTATCACTGGCACAAGCAGCTGTCATCAGAAAACACAAGAGACCGGCACCCTGCTCTCCGATGAGATATCGCTGACACCGCTGAAGTCGCAAATGGCGGTGATCTGGGGTCAGTGAAACGCATGCTACAGGCAGCTGGCTCGAAGCTGTCACTGAAGTAGCCGATTTGTAACTGTTCGTTGTGTCAATGTGATGCTAAATGGTGCTCGTATTTCTACTGCAGATGCAGTACGATGGCCCAGAGCGATACGCCAAATATGATATCTTTTCTCTCATTAGTGCCACATAGCAATATGGAGCCCAGTCTACTTACGACCATACATTCCCATGACCACCGATATCACCAATCATGTACAGTGGCACAATCCCTGCCAAGTCTTTCAGCAATATCACAGAAGGAACATCCAGCTTCTCATAGCGCTGTCACATGACGTTGTTCAAACTCAGTGATGTATTGGTCGCCTTAAAAGCATTCTTGAGTAAAATCAGCTCACGACGTCCAGCCTCAAAGGTAAGTTATAATCAAGACCATTACACCGTGCCGGCCGGAGTGGCCGTGCGGTTCTAGGCGCTACAGTCTGGAACCGAGCGACCGCTACGGTTGCAGGTTCGAATCCTGCCTTGGGCATGGATGTGTGTGATGTCCTTAGGTTAGTTAGATTTAATTAGTTCTAAGTTATAGGCGACTGATGACCTCAGAAGTTAAGTCGCATAGTGCTCAGAGCCATTTGAACCATTACACCGTGTACTTAAAATAAATCTGATATGGATTTTCGTAGTGGAGCTACTAACGCCACTCTTATGTGACTGGCGCGAAAGGTGAATAGACATCATCTTTCAGATGAGGAAACAAGCCTACCAACTTTCATTTATGTCGTACAACTCTTTCTTGGTGTCGCGATTTTTTCAGTCAGTGTACTATGATACTCTAACAAAAACAAAAAAAAATTGTAATGACATACTGAGTCGTTTACCTCAATACATACAGAATATACACAGAACTAATCCAACATGAAAAATATAGTGATTCTCTTGTACATGCCCTGCAAGCAGAAAATACATCTCATATATTTCGTGGCTGCACAGAAAACCGTTCAGAGAACTAGGTCTATATAATACATAGGTGATCCCCATAAATAAAAGATTGTAAACACGCCCACTGATATCATAACATAAGCTACTCACGGCCAAACAATCCATAAAACCAATACAAACTTACATGCTCATGGGTTAGGCTTGTCAGTGATATGTGCTCTCACACAGTGAAATAACCAGACTTCCACACACTGACATTATAAAAAGAGACAGTACAAAGTGCCTGCAGGGGCAGATGTCAGTTCATACATGATATGTCCCCTTTATGCAAAGATTCTGACTTGTCAATACTGCCTTCATGCACATACAGAACACCACAATTAAAATGTCATGTGATGGTCAATGTACTAGGCTGAGTGCACAATGGCTAGCATCTCACGTGAAAGCTGTAAGCTAGTAACCCTGCTATCATCATATCTAAGATGTCGTGAAAAAGCACCATCGCCAACACACTAAAACCGCCCATTAACAAAAGATGCACTATTATTACATATAGCAACACTAGTAGTAAACCAATTGCACCACTAACAGATGTGATAAGAAGTAAGTGAACATACCTCCTACAATGCCAATAATAGAATCTGATACCACCACATAACAGTACTAGTAATAGCAGTAACACCACTAATAAGGTCAGATACCACAATGTATCAAGACAGACATAAGATTGTCACTGAGTTGTAGCCAGTATGAGCTTTCAGGAAGCTAATGCCTCTTGGACCCACGCCTTAAACGAAATTTTCAAAACCACCAACATATTAAGATCACTGTTACAATGGCAATATCAATTGAAATGCAACTAATAACCACATATTGAACGGAATGGACAGTGTCTTGAAAGGAGGATACAAGATGAACATCAACAAAAGCAAAATGAGGATAATGGAATGTAGACAAATTAAATCGGGTGATGCTGAGGGAATTAGATTAGGAAATGAGACACTTAAAGTAGTAAAGGAGTTTAGCTATTTAGGGAGTAAAATAACTGATGATGGTCGAAGTAGAGAAGATATAAAATGTAGACTGGCAATGGCAAGGAAATCGTTTCTGAAGAAGAGAAATTTGTTAACATCGAGTATAGATTTAAGTGTCAGGAAGTCGTTTCTGAAAGTATTTGTATGGAGTGTAGCCATGTATGGAAGTGAAACATGGACGATAACTAGTTTGGACAAGAAGAGAATAGAAGATTTCGAAATGTGGTGCTACAGAAGAATGCTGAAGATAAGGTGGGTAGATCACGTAACTAATGAGGAGGTATTGAATAGGATTGGGGAGAAGAGAAGTTTGTGGCACAACTTGACTAGAAGAAGGGATCGGTTGGTAGGACATGTTTTGAGGCATCAAGGGATCACAAATTTAGCATTGGAGGGCAGCGTGGAGGGTAAAAATCGTAGAGAGAGACCAAGAGATGAATACACTAAGCAGATTCAGAAGGATGTAGGTTGCAGTAGATACTGGGAGATGAAGAAGCTAGCACAGGATAGAGTAGCATGGAGAGCTGCATCAAACCAGTCTCAGGACTGAAGACCACAACAACAACAACAACCACATATTAGGAATCAATGTATGAATAAGAATATATTAAGAAACGAGAACCTTCAGCAAGGAAGCCTGTAAGCAACAAATGCATAATATAAGAACTAGTCAACCATCCTGAGGTGAACGAGTTCAAACCCACTGTAATACCTACTACACTTATTTAATTCGCGATGAGCAAAGCACTCGAACTATAAATCATTAACACAGCTAAAAAACCAATGGCTTTCTCTTGTCCATATAATTACACATCAACATATGTGAGTCCCTTAGTGGGAGCTCCAGAAAAAAAAAGTCGTGGCGGAAGTAAATGGAAAATATATAACAATATAAATATAAACGCAAAACACTGAGATTCCTTACCTTTTACATAAAATAAGGTTTGTCTACTGGGATACACTACCTCAAAAATGTTATATATAGATACGAAGCATTGCATAAAACCTTCACGCAGTTTGTTAACATCACTCTCTGGACGCTTGATTTTACATTTCATGATTACAATTTCTTCCAAGATGTCAGTGTTCGGCCTATAGGGCACTTGTGCGAGATATCTGAATCTTCGCTAACAACCTGCAAGTTCTGTTTATTAAGCACTAAGTGGAAGTAAACTACTGACAGGATTATTCATTTCATCGTGCTCCCTACATCTGATATGGAAGCTTCACTCATCTGGCCTGCGCATCTCGTTCTTCATGATCTATAAACCATTGCCCATTTTTCTTGGATGTTAAATACACAGTTATTACATTTAAGTCTCTCAGCCACCGACCCACCTTACCTGAAACTGGTCGACGTTAATATACTTTGCAATATCTCTTCTTCTTATCGTCCACATTCTACTTAAGGAGGACACTACCCACTGATCCCTTTTTCGTACCACCTCTTTCAATATTCAGTTCTATTTGTTAACCATCTCCCAAGGATAATCTTTCACGTGGGCCATATGTCTAATGGTATCTAGATCTCTCCTTGTCTCTCTATTGCTCAACGGAATTTCCTGCACTCTATAGAGGATTGCTCTAAAGGCAACGTGTTTAAGGTACGTGGGATGTCCAGAAGAACTTGGTGTCAAATTATATGTTGTGGTGGTCATATCATAAATACTGAACAGAATTTTTCTTTCATTCAGAGAGACGTTTAAATCCAAATAGGATGGCTTATCTTCCTATGATAATACGACGGTATATTTAATATAAGGATTTTGGCTATTAACCGCCTTACACATTTCATCTAACTGATCATTATTACCATAAAAATCTCAATTATATCGTTAGTATACACCTTATAGCCCACTGTCTTGTCCTTGAACGTGGCTGGGCATTAAGGAATCTTTGTTCAAAATGGGCCATGTGAGGCAGTGGCTGTGCAGGAGCCCTCGGCCAACTCCATATTTCATTCGTAAGTTTGTTCCCCTAATTAGAAAGAAGACTACCAATTATAATTTCGTAAGATCAGCAAAGCTCGCAGTCGTCTTGAAAAGTAGTGCCCCCAAATTTTTTATTCTGTCCTCAATATCGGTTGAGATTTTATATGTCATGCATAGCACTTGGTGAACCTTCTGGCATCTGAGGACGACATGATCACCACAATCCTCCTCTCCACGTTTACAGATTCGTGTGTTACTACATCCCAGAAGGTGCAGATTTTTGGGATATGGACCGTGCCCTCGACCTCGTGCACCATACCTAGTTGTGCAATTTGAATATGTTCCCGATGCTTGACTATATGTGTTACACACTCTTTGTAGTGCTCCTAACATCCCAATCAGACATCTATTCATCTAACTTCGACGCTCATAAAAGTCTTTTATCAATGATATGCATACCTGTGATCTCATACACATGATCATATTGCTCACACCCTAACCGAAACAGCACTTCCCTATAACAAACCACGATATCCATCAGACATATCCTAATTATCACGAATAAACCCTCTATAGGTGTAGTACAAAAGGCACAGTGAGCTCCACTGAATTTGTTGCAGTATTGTTTTGTTGCCCCCTAGTCTAAGATGATGAGTCAAGATGCTGGTAGTGACGTCCATAATGGTGTTGAAGTTAACTTCGTGATATAACCATACCACATGAAATGGTAATTTATAGTCAGTAGTCCCAGCACAGGCAATATTATGCATAATTTTTGCCGCTTTCTGAGTAACAGATTTTTAGTGTTCTAGATAGTATCTTTTCTCGACTAGAAGAAAGCCTAAATATCTACTAGCAGTTCTGCGTTTTTCAGGTATTCCATCAAGCCTCACGGAAGGATTCCAATTAAGAGAAAGCCTTCCCTTCAGAAGTATGTACGTGGTTCTATGAACAGCATTAGTCAGTTTGTTGCTCTTGCACCGACGCTGCATCTGAGGAAGAACATCGCTCGCCTTTGCCTTAAGTCTCGCCATGGAATCTGCAGACACACCTACTAGGATGTCACAGATGTAACTGGGTTCAATACTAAGATCTCAAACCAGTGGACTACTTACAGAACTTTGAGGTCAGCCCTTGGCAATATTTTTAATTACCTTTCTCTGAAGCCCTGGCATACGATTTAGCAGAGCACTACTCCAACAAATGAGAAGTCAGCTACTACAGAGACCATTTATCCACTTTAAGGCACAAGTTGAATGAATATTTTGAAGTGTTTGCTGATCAGATATGAGCTGTGTCAGGTGGCACATATGTGTTAGGGTGGGGCGCCACATGTAATGACGTGTTAATTGAGGTAGCTAGAGCCAGAACAATTAACGTCTTCATATGTGGAATAAATCTGCAGATATATAGAGAACCAAAGGTGGCCTCACCTACTTCACTACATGAAGCAGTAAGACTGATACTTTTTTGCAAGGTGACTGCAAGGTTCGTCCCTACTCTGTCGCAAAGCAATAAGCTGCGCTACGTTTTTGTAAATGGTACGCATTCCAAACACTGGTATGCAAGTACTGCCTATCCAAAAGATCAGAGACTGAATCTTCAATAGTTGAATTCTCCACGTGATAGTAGAAAAAAGTGTGAGTACACGTTGGGCAAATGGTCAGGGATCAGGCCTCACCACCCATCCTCCACGCAATGTGGGCAATGTATCCAGCCCAAGACAGAAGTGTAAATGAGGTGACAAACAGTTTTAAAGGCCAATATCAGAGGAAGAGCTGCCAAAGTGTCAGTAGACACAGGAACTCAAATTAAAGCATTATTTGTTTCTCTTAATAATAAGAGTGCACTTAAATCTTGCACATTAGTGGATTAAGAGCAGAAGTAATACTGCCCACAGGAATATGTTCTGTAAACCTGCAGATGCATGGTAAGAACTATGGTTTTGTTATGAAACTTGGGAGAAGAAGCAGAAGGGATTTCAGTGTCATTCTAGAGAAGGATTTCCTACACTGGCACTGAGTGGTGGAAGATTATGGGACGCATATTATTCGATTCAGTGTGGCAGCTATTTCTGTGGAACTCGCGACCCTCAATCGTTAGGAATTTGTGGAATGAGGCCTCTTCCACAACCTCCAACAGAACTACATACATGGGCATTTGGAATTTACACAACTGGTAACAATCAGCGCCTGGCACAGGACAGACTTCACGATCCAAATACTGCCTAGATTGGACTTTCTCGTTGGTACACTCAGTCTAAACAACGTTCTATACAGGTCGTAGATTCATGTGAGAAGTAGTGTAAATAAAATAGAGAGACTGGTAAAGAAGTTTTGTGCTCCAGTATTTATTGATGATTTTCGGTAAGGTGATATAGATATTACACGTGGAACAATACTTGCTAGTGCTCAGGAAGTTGTTGAGGAATAATTTCAGTGAGAAAATAAGTTAAAGCGTAAGAGCAAGAAGCAGCTGACAGAAGGAGAATTTGCACGGTAGCGCCCTTACTTGAAAATCAGGCCTATGAGAAGTTAGCACATTTGCCAGTGTCAGTGTAATCTTTTGTACTCGATATTAAAGGAATATGCTTGGCTGTTCGAGGAACAGCAGTATATGTCAGTCACTGACATTGTACAACACGGAATTCAAACTTAAGACATTAGGCCACTTGCTCAGAAACGGGACAGGTTCGGAACCGGACAGATTCCTATTTTATCTACAATCTGTTGTTCAGGATGTTACACAACAACTGCTAGTTGCAGGGATAGATCAATCCTCTGCGAACTCCTGCGAGGTTCCTATCGTTGTGGTACCCAAAAAGGCAATCAGTAGAGAGAAAGCCTATCGCCTATGCATTAACGTACAAGCAGTAAACAAGGTAACTACCACTGATACCTACCCTCTACCCCATATCGACGAAACATTAGACAGACTGGGAAACTGTAAGCATTTTACTACCTTTCATATGTATTCTAATCAGCACCAAATTCCGATTGCACCAGAATACCTAAAAACCGCATTTGTGGTTCCATGAAGGTTGTATGAGTTTTTGCACATGCCTTTCAGCCTTACAAATGCGCCTGTCACTTTCCAAAGATACGCTGACTTGTTACTAAGATGATTGAAGCCTACAACGTCTTTAGTGTATTTGGATGATATCATATTTTCAAGGAGTACTGAGGAACATTTGGTGAGATTGAGGTACGTTTTACCAAGGTTACAGCTTACACATTTGAATTTAAAATTGTTTTTTCTGCACAATCAAAGGTTAAGTACCTGGGACATATTATCAGTTCAGATGAGGTTAAGACAAATCCACAGCTATCCAAACCAGTTGAGACTCTTCCAGGCCCACTAATGTTAAGGAGATGCAACTTTTCTTGGCCTCACTAATTATTATCATCTTTGGTAATGGATTGTGCTATGACACTCAAACGATTAACTAAGTTGTTAAAGCAAGTTGCAGTGCTTTAGCGGACAGAAGGAATTGAATAGGCTATGAGGAAACTTAAATATGATTTGACAGGTACACATTATTAATATACTGATTCGGAAAAGCCTTTTATCCTTTGAACAGACACCTCGAATATCCTATAAGTGCTATTCTTTGTCAGGAATAATTGCTAGCACTTAAATTCGGAGACAACTATTTTAGATGTTATTTCTACAGAAGAAAATCACTGTGGTCTCTGATTATACTGCTCTTTTGTAAAGGCTCAGTTTAAAGGACCCCAGTAGTCATTTGATTCGTTGGGCATTAAAAATCATCAAAGAAGGATTATGACGTATGCCACAAACCAAGCTGTTCACACCTGAGTACTGATGCATTGAGCCATAAGGTCAAAATGATTCAGACTGACAATGTTTTAATAGAAGCATTGAGAGATGTACAGTGTCACTGGTACAATTCTCTTCCACATTTTGTCGCAGTTGATCATATTCCATGACACATAAATCCCCCTGAGCAACAGAGTCATAATTGCAGAAAGAGTTGCAAGCATGTATAATAGCTCAGTATCATGGCACTTTGCAGGCATGTCATAATGGACAAAAACCATGAATGCCAGAATAGACACACGGCATTGAATGGAAGATAGACGGACTAATGTTCAGAAGTACATCCAAAACTACTTGCTTGTTGTCAGAGGTCAGTCCCACCAGGAACTTAATTTGCCTTGCAAACACTTCTAGACGCTACAGACGTTGCAAACCCGTTTCAGAATGTTGCCTTAGACAATGTCAGGTCGTTCCCACAGACCACACAAAATAATAAATATATCCCATCTATCACAGATTTTTTCTTAGATATGTAATTATAGTACAAGTTGCAGATATGACTACAGGAACAGCAACAAGTGCCTTTGTTAATAGTTAAGTTTTATCATTCGGACGTCCTGATAATATTTTGACTGAATGGAAGACTAATTTCATATTCACCCTGTTTTTACAAGTGTACAAATTACTACGAAACAAAAAAAAACAGAGAAACACTCCTTTTCATCCAAAAGGTAATAGCCACCGCCAATGTGTTCATCAAACAACAGTTCGGCTGTTGTCTTACTACATAAACCACTCAATGACTGGGACAGGTAGGTTTCCTATGTAACTTCTGCGTAAAATAGTCATATACATGCATCAACTAGGCATACATCCTACGAGGAAGTATATGACGGCCTATGAGCTCCCCATCTTAACATGATAAACTCCAGTCTGTCGCGGATCTGGCAGAAGTTGTCACCTCAAGGCTATCCGGAAGGAGATCAAGCAAAATAAATATAAGCAACCCAGAAAACAAAATGAACGACGTAACAAAGTGGCTGTGCTTTCTCTGTATAAACCTGGGGACCTACTTTTGATTCGTAAGCCCATGATTAAGAAAGGGAAGACTAAGAAATTCATGCCTCAATACGAAACCCCTTTTTCGATCATAAGAGTAACTTCTGTTAATGCAGACCATACAGTGGTAGTACATTATGTCTGGTTACAACTGTATCATGATAAAGCTCTGCCACCCTCTGTAGTGTCACTTAGTCCAGCTCAAAATAGTTTATGCAGAAATGCAGGAAAAAAAAGGACAAGTTGCTGTCAGCATATACTCAGTATGCCTTGAGGTCAAGGGACTGAGGTATTGTTTGTTTGAACGAGTTTCATGTGACATTTTATTCTGTATAGGAGTGATTTCACTGTGGGAAGAAATGTATTTTATTGATGCAGTTGTGAGTAATAATTCTGTCGTTCAGTCAGTCATTTTGACTGACTAGTGCAAACGAATTGTGCTAGAATGTGAACCAGTCTCCAGTTGAGGCTAGTTTGCCATCTCTCTTTTGCAGTTTCTTTTCTTTTTTTTTTTTTTACGCAAGAATTGCTTTCTACAGTAGGAGCGTGCCTTGCTGTATTCTAAGTTACTGTATATTAATAGCAAAGTAACGAGAGCAATGATAACGTAAAAGATTAAAGTGTGACGGGAAGTAATTGCTTATACAGTGGACAAGAGTTTAGAGAGATCAGTTGTTTTACAATTATAATGTACCACTAAAAGAGAATGTGAGAGGCTGCTATTCATCATCATCAGGAGGTTACTATGTTACTCTGTAAAGCTTTAGAAGTTCCTTTAAGTGAGAAACGCACTGTGGTGATACATGAAATGACTGTAACTTTTGCGTTATGTGCACTAAAGATTTTATATCATGTGAAATGGACTTTTTACGAACGCATTTACACTAGTGAAAGCGAGGTTTAATCAGTACTACATTGCTATAAGATGAGAATGACAGTTTTAAAGTAGAAGAATGTTTTTCTTAACCAGCTCATAAGCAGCGTTGAAGTGAAATAGAAAACTGGAAACGTTAAAAACAAAGTGTCTTTCCAGTAACTGCTATTAATTGAATGGTTTCTTTACAGCAATACATATTTTTCTTTTGCCGAGTTTTGTACGAAAAACACAAACACCATATTTTCACTTATTATCAGATGTCATGCTATTTCCACTTCACTATCAAAATTTACTTTAGGATTCATAGGTCTCTTGTCCACAATAGGCAAATAAAGTACTTAATTAAATACATGAAGAGACAAGAGATAGGTGCATTCATTTATATAACAGTTAAGAATCGAATTTGGAACAATCAGCGGACCTCTACAGGGTGGTCCATTCATAGTGACCAGGCCAAATATCTCACGAAATAAACGTCAAACGGAAACACTACAAAGAACGAAACTCGTCTAGCTTGATGGGGGAAACCAGATGGCACTATGGTTGGCCCGCTAGTTGGCGCTGCCATAGGTCAAACGGATATCAACAGCGTTTTTTTAAAATAGGAACTCCCATTTTTTATTACATATTCGTGTAGTACGTAAGGAAATATGAATGTTTTAGTTGGACCACTTATTTCGCTTTGTGACAGATCGTGCTGCAATAGTCACAAACGTATAAGTACGTGGTATCACATAACATTCTGCCAGTGCGGACGGTATTTGCTTCGTGATACATTACCCGTGTTAAAATGGATCGTTTACCAATTGCGGAAAAGGTCGACATCTTGTTGATGTACAGCTATTGTGATCAAAATGCCAAACGGGCGTGTGCTATGTATGCTGCTCGGTATCCTGGACAACATCATCCAAGTGTCCGGACCGTTCGTCGGATAGTTACGTTATTTAAGGAAACAGGAAGTGTTCATCCACATATGAAACGACAACCACGACCTGCAACAAATGACGATGCCCTAGTAGGTGTTTTAGCTGTTGTCACGGCTAATCCGCACATCAGTAGCAGACAAATTGCGCGAGAATCTGGAATCTCAAAAACGTCGGTGTTGAGAATGCTACATCAACATCGATTGCACCCTAACAATATTTCTATGCGCCAGGAATTGCATGGCGACGACTTTGAACGTCGTATACAGTTCTGCCACTGGGAACAACAGAAATTACGGGGTAATGACAGATTTTTTGCACGGGTTCTATTTAGCGACGAAGCGTCATGCACCAACAGTGGTAACGTAAACCGGCATAATATGCACTATTGGGCAACAGAAAATCCACGATGTCTGCGTCAAGTGGAACATCAGCGACCTTGGCGGGTTAATGTATGGTGCAGAATTATGGGAGGAAGAATAATTGGCCCCCATATAATCGATGGCAATTTAAATGGTGCAATGTATGCTGATTTCCTACGTAATGTTCTACTGATGTTACTACAAAATGTTTCACTGCATGACAGAATGGCAATGTACTTCCAACATGATGTATGTCCGGCTCATAGATCGCATGCGGTTGAAGCAGTATTGAATAGCATATTTCATTACAGGTGGATTGGTCGTCAAAACCACACCAAAGCCCGCACGTTCACCGGACCTGACGTCCCCGGATTTCTTTCTCTGGGGAAAGTTGAAGGATATTTGCTATCGTGATCCACCGACAACGCCTGACAACATGCGTCAGCGCACTGACGATGCATGTGCAAACATTACATAAGGCGAACTACTCGCTGTTGAGAGGAATGTCGTTACACGTATTGCCAAATGCGCTGAGGTTGACGGACATCATTTTGAGCATTTATTAATGTGGTATTTACAGGTAATCGCGCTGTAACAGCATGCGTTCTCAGAAATGGTAAGTTCACAAAGGTACATGTATCACATTGGAACAACCGAAATAAAATGTTCAAACGTACCTACGTTCTGTATTTTAATTTAAAAAACCTACCTGTTACCAACTGTTCATCTAAAATTGCGAGCCATATGTTTGTGACTATTAGAGCGCCATCTATCACAAAGCGAAAAAAGTGGTCCAACTAAAACATTCATATTTCTTTACGTACTACACAAATATGTAATAAAAAATGGGAGTCCCTATTTTAAAAAACGCAGTTGGTATCCGTTTCACCTATGGCAGCGGCATCTAGCGGGCCAATCATAGCGCCATCTGGTTTGCCCCTTCAGGCTAGACAAGTTTCGTTCTTTGTAGTTTTTTCGTTTGACGCTTATTTAGTGAGATATTTGGCCCAGTCACGATCAATGGACCACCCTGTATATCAAGTGTTTGGAATTAACACTAAAGACTAATTTATGGAATGAGTAACCTACATAGATCATGTACTTGACACACTCGCTTAAAATCTGGAAATCACAGCTATTTTAAATTACCCAAGAGGCTCGTAGTACACACTGGTGGGAAGTTAAAATGTATAAAACAGTATTATCTGGAGGTTGTGTTAGCCTTTTGTAAACAAAGAATAACACACACTGCAAAATTTTACTAGTAGTCAGGCAAACGCATGCATATAGTGTAGCATACGTTAATGTTTGGCAGCACCTTTGCACGTCAGATGATCTATATTCTTTGTATGTAAAGGATAAAATGGTTCAAATGGCTCTGAGCACTATGGGACTTAACTTCTGAGGTCATCAGTCCCCTAGAACTTAGAACTACTTAAACCTAACTAACCTAAGGACATCACACACATCCATTCCCGAGGTAGGTTTCGAACCTGCGACCGTAGCGGTCGCGTGGTTCGACACTGCAGCGCCTAGAACCGCTCGGCCACTTCGGCCGGCTAAATCCTGGTCTTCGTAATTTGTGGTGGAATGTATCGTACCTCATGTGGACTGATCTGGTGAAACAAGCGATTTATGGTTATGAGTTTTGTCATATGCCATTATAGAAACTGTATTACGCCTTTAAAAACAACACTTTCCTCGTTTCTCAACCTACTTTACAATAGACTTCAGACGTGAAATTCTGAACATCATCACAAGTAAGTCCATTGTCAGAAGACACTGCTACGTGTTGAGAACACAGATCCAGCATGACATAAATACAGGGTATCAATAGTAGGTCAGGAGAACGAAAGCATAGATAAGTTGAATTATATAGTGCTTCTGTATCACAAATAACTTAACTTCATTACCAGACAATGATACTTGAAACGCACTAAAGACACAGAGGGTGTCAAACGCAGGTTCCTAGCAATGGTTTGTGAAAGGTAATGTTTAATTATATCCAGTTCTATATGAAGTTAAGAGACAAACAATTTCCAAACAAAAGTAGCACCTTCACTGTCGTATTGATGAATAAGAAATACTTAGGGTTTTGCAAAGAAGGGTAGATGCATTGATTGTTGTAATTACACAGTGATGGGTTAACTGTTCTTGTCACTGCGACAGTTACTGTGAAATCATGCCATTCATAAATGTTCATTTGCATTTAACTTTAAATATTTCCAAGAGTACCTCTTTTTATGCTTTGGTTACTTTTTTCTGTATTTTGTTTACTGTATTTTAAGTGTGATAGAAATGACATCATTATAGTCACTGTGCTCTGAGACTTGACAAAAACAGTGAGATCGTTTGTTGTACTAATATGTGGTAGATTACCTTTCTTTAAGCTTTAACACAGTATTTCATTTGAAATACTCTGATCGTCAGTGTGCATCGTTCTTATACAACAATGATTTTATTTTTTCCTTTTGTGGGTAAGCCAGTAACTGTGATTTAATATCCTTCTGGGAAAACTTACTTATTACATGCACTGCAGTGACGCATGTTATCTTTCCATCCACTTTTGGTATCATGAACTACACTGCGTGTACTCTGGCCAAGTAATACAGTACTATTTCTTAATTGTAGTTGCGCTTTCACTACATCTACCAGTATTCAAATGTGTACGCATAATTAAAAAGAGTTATTCCCACAAGACCTGATGGGAGTTACCTGTATTAGAAATGGTAAATATCCAAGTGGACATAATTTTGATACAACCCCACAGATATGAATAAAGGTATGTATGGATCCATGGTTGTACCATTTTGCTGTTAGACAATCCTATGGTGCTTGCACGTGATAATGAAGATTATGCTAGCCTTTTTTTTAACCTGGCTATCTGCTAAAAATGCATGTAGAGTCACTGATTCTCATTCTCAGTAAACAAGGAGGAATAGGGACAACCTCTCAATGACATGGTTTCTTACACTACTGCTAATGTGTGACGAACAGTCACCCTGTACTGCTGGAGAAATTCTGTAGTCACATATCATTGCAGTTAGTTTCTTAACCCTTCCCTGTTACTCCTGTCCCTACTATCATGTCCCTCTATCTGTTCTGTTCTTCTTCTTCCGTTAAGAAGGGACTAGTCTGAGCACATCTTGACCATGTGACTCTCATAGTACCATAGTTCCAGTTCTATTTCACTATTCCAGCCAATACTATGAGTTATCGCTGCTGCCTTGTTGCAGTGTCTGCTTTAACTATTCTCCAAAGACTTATTGCACGGTATGTGCCGTCTCTCAATTGGTTAGTTAACCAAGGAGCCAGTGTTATTTTCTAGAGGAATGATTTGGCACATCAGTTGCCAAACGGTAAGTGTTTTATCAGTGACAGGAATATAGCTAAGTACTTCATCTAGGCCCCCAATAAGCCTACTTATTATTTATCCACATCATCTTGGCTCATATATCTTACCAATGGGAATATCACCACTCCATTCATGTGTTTCACAAATTAGATGTATGCCTTGTTAATTATGGACTTACCACTCCGTAAGAGAACTATCTGGAACCTTGATCATTCTTTTAAGATATTCATATGGTATGTTTCAATTGGACAAAGGTGATTCCAGAAAGTTTAGAACTGCTTCTAATGTGCATCATAGTCTGAAAGTAATAGCACTGCTCTCTCTTACACTGTCTTTCTTTACAACAACTTATATTTAACACAAGGATGTACGACCAATAAACAATGATATAGTGTGAGAAATGTGATATGCCTTGTTCGATGTACAGCCCTCCTGTTTATTCCATATCATTAACTGCTCAAAAATTTATGTGTGAAAGGAACCAATGAGACTCGCTAGACAGGCAGTTAGTGTCTTTCAACATCTACCCCATGCAAATGAGACAGGAGGATGTTGCCTGGCCTTCTGGTTCCTCCAGGGGCGTCCTCCTAACACGGTGTGGTTAGCCATCACAGACTCTGGTCTGGTCTCACCACTTATGATTTGTCTTTATACTATGGTCCTTTCTACCATCATTCATCTTGCTGTCACACAAAAACATGAGTGCCCCACTTGCACACTGAAAACTACAGTACCTCACTTATGGTTGTAGTGGCTCCACTCACACACAACACAAACACCTATGAAACACAACATTCGCTCTTGGACCCTAACAAAGTGTTCCCTGAACGGGTAACTATCTCTAATTCATACACTATCATGTTATTTTGACTCATCATGTTTCACCTACCACTGACACTGCTTTTAATACTATGTGTACACAGGCAATAATGTTCCACATTGTTTCCAGTATTAACACTGATCTACCCTTGAGTATCTATCTCTTTAGTATATTTTTAAAATAATACTGGAGCCTCCATTTGATGCTTATGAACACTTGTGCTACATTACTCGTCGTCATTGAGCAAAAGGGGACCTAAGAGATTATCTACATATTCCACTGCATGAAATGTATCATTCAGCAGTACACAATCACATTTATCAAGCAGTTCCTGGCACCACACCAATTTCAGCCTTGCTCACTCCTTCAAGAAGAAATATGAATAATGATGTCTTTTCCCAATGTGGCCGCCACCAATGTTATCAGTTACGCTCATACTCTAATTAAATACTCACTAAACCACAATTTTGTGCATTTGTCCCTCCAGTGATGTGTTTTACCTACCAGTTAGGCTCTGCTATTTTGATGATATGAGTGCAAACACATCTGATGACCATCATTCCGTGTATGGAAAGATTTAGAATGCTTCAAGCAATCTGTTCAACTGCTCTGTGCTTGCCCATCTGTCACTAAGCATGAGAGCAGTGACTCTGTATATGCATACATTTCTGATACTGGTTACTTTTGTGACTCATGTCCACTAATACGTACCACATTATGCATTCACATGTAGTACACTATAAACACGTATACAGTTGGACACACCCCAGTGTCTTACATACCTACAAAGATAACGTACTACTTGCCAGCATTGCATCACTGAGAAAAACTATGAATGCTTTGCCTCTTTTAACTCATTTACTTACCACGTGTATCTATAGGCGTTTCTGCCCATTTCAAATTCCTTTACTACCTTTAGCTTTGACATATTTTTATAGCACCAGAATAAAATTCTATGGCTTTATGACACTAATCTTGTATGGCAGCAGCACACTCACTTCGATTCCTACTACTCATAAGTTCATTACACCTTGATAGGCTGATGAGATGACGAAAAACGACTGATTCATCTAGCAACAAGCTCCTGCCCTTCCTATTACTTCCCTTTATGATTAAATGTAAGTTGCAGTAATTGTAGTGCATGATGTCACCTCTTTTCCTGTTAATTTATTTGTTTCTCACTTCATACTGTCATGTTCTGCCATCTGTTTATTATCACCTAATTTAATTAGGACTGGCTTGGACCAGTTAGGTCCCTCAACAGTCACAAGACTACAATCCTTTTCAAAAATTGACTACTGTGAACACCTGTTTTCAGTCCATTACATAGGCTACCCTGCATGGTGCACAACATGCTGGTTTGCTTGAGACATCACACGCATGGACAGTTGATCATGATTCCCTACCTAGTTCACCTCCCATCCTTATTAAACCATCTGTTATATTTTAATACATTATAATTATAATTGTAACCAATACCAGCAACTTTAATTTCGTTACAGACAATTGAAGCTGGTTTGGCCATTTTCCTATCAGGTTAGCCCTCTACTCTTTCCCATAGCTCACCAAGGGAGGTATCACTACTGGGTAGGTCCACTGGCTCCTATTTTGACATCCTTGTCCTAAATCTAACATCTCCATATTCATGCCCGTTTACATAATGCACACTTCCAAAATGTGGTTTCATTCTCATTAGATTTTCAGAAAAGAGAGGATAGAAACTCACATTCGATTTAACAACAAAGTATATAATTAGTACAGCTACAGTAAACCATACACATTAGCCAACTGTTGACCAAATTCTGCAATATGCTAGGCTATAACGTCTTATGTCCCTTCTAAAAGGATGCCAAAAGCAACTGGCTGTGAATTCAGTCCTCTCAACATTCAGCCCTACTCAACATAAATCATCACTATTTTTTCGAAAGAATACCGAACTTTTAAACTTGTGCAAAATTTCAAGACAACTAGCACCTGTGAACAAGCTATAAATACTGCTGATCAATCATCTTGACTGTGAAGCCATCGAACATTTGTACCCTGTTGAAATTGCCTCCACATGAGTGCTAACTTTTGCAGCATGCAAGCAGAAATGACCAGACAATGGGTACTACCATCTCTGTCTTTTCATACTGATTTAATTCTCCTTCACTAAATTATAGACTCTGTTCATCCTGTGAACAACCAGTCACAGTACCACTCCGCCATGCTATGCGAGTTTGGTTTAATGGAAGTGCAGCTGTGCTGAAAACAAATTTGGTATCCCTGATCAGACTGACGCTGATCGCTGTGACAAAGCTCCCCAGCGAGCTTCATTCTTTGTTACGCAGTATCATGAAATCCTAGTATGCTTGCATGTATGGCTCACTCACAATGAAGACCTTTCAGCTACCAACTGACAAACCCATAATATAGTCACTGTGCTAATACTGCAATATTAGGGACTTAAAAACGCGCTCCAGCGTGACTTAATAACCATTGACAGGGAACTGTGCAAACTCACTGCTACTCTGGAAATAACTAAAGCCTTACAGATCTTGTTGTATAACACCCAAGCAACAGTTGAATGTTCAAACCCTGCTCACTACCATTCAGCCATGACTGCAAGAGAGACTCAGCCCTAACTTAGTGCCAGCTGAAACCTTCCAGCAAACCATAACTAATAATTCATTTCATGCATCAGTACACATGCAAATGATCTACTCCACGTAGGTATCAACCTTGCTGTATTATTGCACTAATGCTATTGTACAACTGTCATGATCTACAGATGTGTTAAATGTGCAGATATCCCTGCCCATGACTTCCACCAGTTGCAAATTTGAATGTTATCACCTTTTCTTTACTTGTCGCCTGTGTAGCTACTTATGAACGCCATGTTTGGCAAATGGACGTCCTGTTTGCTTGCAAGTGTTATTCATCAGACTGTCATGTAGTTCGAGTTTCACCTGTGCATTTATAATAATTATTATAAGAGGCCTAACTTATTACTCTGAGCCAGTGTCATGAATTGTGAAATTGCATTGCTTTTAGAGGGTCCTAAATAATTCCGTTGCTCTAGCACAGTTGTCGCAATCCACAAATCTCTATTTATGCCCATTGGGAACAGATTACCGTATTTGGTAGCACAGTCAACTATAGCAGCAGTTCTCTGCTGTAACCATACATTTACACTTCTGACTTATCGAGTTTCTCTAACATATGATGCATATAACAATTATGATGTATCACACCCACCATTAGCTTATCTGCTCATTTAACTTACAAACACAACAGCTTTAAACTTTTTCTGCTAATTTGCCTGAAACACCTTTTGTGACGGCACCTAACTGACAGCCTGTCTAAACTACCAAACAAATCGAAGACTCGCTTTCTGCAAACCACTGACGAATACTAGCTTGGGAAAATTGCAAGTTACCACTGACCACAGCAATGCACACTTCACTGAGTGGAGTAAGCTGGAATACCTACATACAGTGGTTGCCCTGGTGTCATCTCTCTTGCAGTCACTGTAGTTGTCCTCATAATTGTTATATGGATCATATGTAATCAAGGATATTGTGAAGTATTCAGATCACCAAAACCAGTGGTGGACAGGCAGTTGGGTAATTTTATACTTAAGTGGATTTTGGATCCTGGCACAATTCAGTCACAACTCTCATTTATGACTAAGCATTAGGAGAAGGGATGCTAATATGTATTAGTTTGTTTCCATTGCATAATTTTGTCATTTTTCTTATTCTGTAACATGGGAGAGTTACATTCCACTCAGTTAAGGACCAAACCAATGAGGTAGGATTTAACAATCAGTATCAATTGAGTACATGAAATAAGATTTAATAAAACAATGATAGTGCTACAGTTGTCTTAATGAGATTAGCTTATTATGGATATATAATCAGTTTGTAATGTATCCTTCAATAACTTTGTAATGTTAACTTTTATACTACAAACTGCAGAGATTATAGAAAAATTATGAATCTTACCAATATTATTTAGCTAAACCTCCTTTTGTATTGAAATACCCAGCCTGCCTTTGCTGCTGCACCCCTTCGATGCTGTGTTACAGTCTTTCATGATCTTCACAACTGGTAACAACAAATGGTGGCCCCAATGCTGTCATTCCTGACCACAATACTATATCACTGCCCACGGGAATCACCACTGCAGCAGCCTAGCCACTGCACAGCTGACGCATCTTGACAGCCCTCATGCTGTCCCTGCTGCCTCAGAACGTGATTGGCACATCTGTTGCCTCTGCACTACAACACCACTGTACCAGTGCATCATCTCACTTGGCTGTATATATTTCTACAATAACCAAAATCAGTCAATTCGAACTCATAATTATTGTACTATTATCTGTAACTTCTTAAATACTTTTGAGTTTTCTATTTCTGTCCACTTTTTTTACTGTATTTTGGAAATTCTTTGTTTCCCATATTAGAAGCTTGCATCCCTTAGCAAGAGCCACCCGTCCAAAGGATCATTTTCAAGCATTAAACTACCACTTTTGTAGTTTTGAAGTAATTAGCCTGATGCTATGGAGTGAGACTGAAATGTGTGTGGTAGACTGACAGATTGAGTGGGAAAAACTTCATGAAATATGTTTCACTGCAGAGCTGTGACTAGGCAGGGGCTGGTTCTGTACCAGTTACCACTGTATATGCCTTCCTCACATTCATACCATTCTGACAGTGAGGATGCTGATGGGTTACACTTCCAGGAAGCATTGCTAGTGAGGAAAAATTCCATAAACCCATCCAGCAACCAATCAGACAGCTGTTAATGGTCACACAGGGTCAAAGAGCATAGCGAGGTTCAATTTGGCTCTCTTGGAACCAGCTTTCAGTCTGATCAGATGTGCCCTGCCACCCTATTCTCCAGCACTATGCCCTCAGTTGTTAGTGACCTTACAGGTAGAGTTCTGATGTAAACACCAGTCAGAAGTTTTAAAGCACTCTCCGTTGTTTTTTTTTAACAGTATGCTTGATTGCCATGTGTTCCTGGAGCCACATCCTACAATTGACTTTTCCTTGACAATTCTTGTACAATAATTTATTCTGTAGTGATTAGCTTAGGTAATTATTTAAATAGGTGCAGTTACACTCTTTAATTTGTGGGTATGTACTGTGTTTATGTAGACTCAGTTCTTTGGGTAGTTTTCCACACAACCACTGAATATGTTTATATTCTGCTTACATCTCTTGTACTAGAGAAACGCTACATAACCCATCTTTAGCTGACACCCTTAGACATTCAGTTAACATTGTGAACCTTTTTTAACATGTTACTACAAATTTTACTGTTTTTCTTAGAGATTCATAATATGTAAAGTCGCCACACTTGGTAGTATATTTTCAGATTCATCTGAATATAAGGCTATTGTCCCGAAGCCTGGTTTTTCTTTCCTTTTATTGGAAAATATTTAGTAAAATATTTAAAAATAAATAATAAATAATAAAAATAAAAAATAAACAAAAATATTTAATAAAAATGCATCTGGATGTCCTATCATGAGAAAGATGGAATAAATGTAATCACATCTCTACAAAGTGTAGTAAAACAGAACAGTGCCAATCACTTAATTATAACCAACCCCAGTTGTTACACATATGATGGAACATGTACTAAACCACTTTCACAAATAACAAATAGGGAATCAAAAATAAAAACAATCGTTCTAAAATTAAAAATGAAGCATAAGTACACATTTCCCAAAACGTCATGTTTATTTACACAAATTAAGAAAAATATACAGAATGGAAACATCTTTGAATATAACACTAGACATATTTAGTACTCACGTTCTCAGCTCTCCAAAGTGTTATTCTTGCATGTACCTTACACAGTATTAAATGCTTAACAAAGAATTAAGAACTTTGGTGCATAACACTTATCTACAATATCTCTGAATTATGTACAGAGCTTTGTGAAACAAAAAAATTTCACAAAAAAATATAGCTATTGTGCACTGGTGTAAATGGTAACCAAGCACAATGATTTTGTTAGATTACACATTTTCCGATCTGACCCATTTACATGAAGATGCATTGATGAGCAAAAATATCATGAACACTGCCTGTGAGGAGAATGAATGCCATGTTGTACACTAATGATGCAGTAAGCAGATTACATGTATAGCAGATCAGAGATTAAGAAGGAATTGTTCTACCAATTAGATAGGTTGTGAACATGTAAATCCAATGACGTAAGTGACTTTAGCAAAGGACCGGCTACAGTGGTATTGCAGTTGGGAACTAGCACCTCAAAAGTGGTGAAGCTGGTTGGCTGGACCTATGCTACTGTTGTGAACATCCAAAGAAAGTGGTTGAAAGATGATAAATCCATAACCTTATGAAAAGATGTAACACAGCTATACCTCATTACAAATCTTGGAGATCAGAGGCTTGTCTGCTCTGTAAAGCTGGAAACGTGGCAATATGAGACATATCTGATGACAGAAAATAATGCTGGAGAGGCAATACACATTTTAAAACACACAATTCAGTGTACATTTTTGAACATAGGGCTCCACAACATATGGTCTCTGTATGTTTCCATACTAACCCACCAAATTTTTCAATTGCAACTGCATTGCACAAGGGATCATTGATGCTGGAATGAAGGTCAATGCTAATGACAACTCCAACTGTCAGGACGAGTGACATTTCTTGTTACACCAGGTGAGATGCCACATCCAGATATGCAGTCATGTAGGTGAATGGCATCAGATCGAGGGCCCGTTATGCTATGGGGCAAACACATTGGCTCCTTTGGGGCATCTGGTAATAAGTGAAGGCATCATGACAGTTGCAGACTATGTCACCTTTATAGCAACTACATAGATTCCTTCATGCCTGATGTGCTCTCCCACAGTGAAGGCAGCTTTCAGCAGGTAACTGTCACATGTAAAGAACGACTACACAGTGGTCTGAGTAGCATGGTAACTAACAGTTATGTCTCAACCACACCATTTAGCTGATCTGAATGTGTGCAGTACAACTAGTGCGACATACATCCAGAAATATGAAAACGACATGTCAAGTCCATATCATGTAGAATTGTTCATGTATTCCAAAAGTGGACAAACATGCTATTAAGTAGATTGTTATATTTGTTGTTACGTTTACAAATGCAGGGTTAATATGAACAAAACATACATGTACACACTATTAATGACACACACAGCAGATCTCTTGAGAAAACATACATTAGTTAAATAATGCCATAATCACGTTTCTCCAGTGTTGAGTTTACTAGTCTTTGTGCAGGAAGTGCCATGGATATACACTCCTGGAAATTGAAATAAGAACACCGTGAATTCATTGTCCCAGGAAGGGGAAACTTTATTGACACATTCCTGGGGTCAGATACATCACATGATCACACTGACAGAACCACAGGCACATAGACACAGGCAACAGAGCATGCACAATGTCGGCACTAGTACAGTGTATATCCACCTTTCGCAGCAATGCAGGCTGCTATTCTCCCATGGAGACGATCGTAGAGATGCTGGATGTAGTCCTGTGGAACGGTTTGCCATGCCATTTCCACCTGGCGCCTCAGTTGGACCAGCGTTCGTGCTGGACGTGCAGACCGCGTGAGACGACGCTTCATCCAGTCCAAAACATGCTCAATGGGGGACAGATCCGGAGATCTTGCTGGCCAGGGTAGTTGACTTACACCTTCTAGAGCACGTTGGGTGGCACGGGATACATGCGGACGTGCATTGTCCTGTTGGAACAGCAAGTTCCCTTGCCGGTCTAGGAATGGTAGAACGATGGGTTCGATGACGGTATGACGGTTTGGATGTATCGTGCACTATTCAGTGTCCCCTCGACGATCACCAGTGGTGTACGGCCAGTGTAGGAGATCGCTCCCCACACCATGATGCCGGGTGTTGGCCCTGTGTGCCTCGGTCGTATGCAGTCCTGATCGTGGCGCTCACCTGCACGGCACCAAACACGCATACGACCATCATTGGCACCAAGGCAGAAGCGACTCTCATCGCTGAAGACGACACGTCTCCATTCGTCCCTCCATTCACGCCTGTCGCGACACCACTGGAGGCGGGCTGCACGATGTTGGGGCGTGAGCGGAAGACAGCCTAAGGGTGTGCGGGACCGTAGCCCAGCTTCATGGAGACGGTTGCGAATGGTCCTCGCCGATACCCCAGGAGCAAAAGTGTCCCTAATTTGCTGGGAAGTGGCGGTGCGGTCCCCTACGGCACTGCGTAGGATCCTACGGTCTTGGCGTGCATCCGTGCGTCGCTGCGGTCCGGTCCCAGGTCGACGGGCACGTGCACCTTCCGCCGACCACTGGCGACAACATCGATGTACTGTGGAGACCTCACGCCCCACGTGTTGAGCAATTCGGCGGTACGTCCACCCGGCCTCCCGCATGCCCACTATACGCCCTCGCTCAAAGTCCGTCAACTGCACATACGGTCCACGTCCACACTGTCGCGGCATGCTACCAGTGTTAAAGACTGCGATGGAGCTCCGTATGCCACGGCAAACTGGCTGACACTGACGGCGGCGGTGCAAAAATGCTGCGCAGCTAGCGCCATTCGACGGCCAACACCGCGGTTCCTGGTGTGTCCACTGTGCCGTGCGTGTGATCATTGCTTGTACAGCCCTCTCGCAGTGTCCGGAGCAAGTATGGTGGGTCTGACACACCGGTGTCAATGTGTTCTTTTTTCCATTTCCAGGAGTGTATTTTTGATAACATTGTTTCTAAAGTGCAGTTACGAGTACTACATAATGACTATGTCTGGAATATTAAGCAGCAAGTCATCACATTTCCTTGGCCTTATACTGAATATTGCATTGTATTTATGATTACTGACGAAGGTAAGGATTTATCACAATTCACAATCTTCTTGTCTCAAGATCGATAGGAAAGAGCAGCAGTGTTAATGACAAAAACAGATTTGATTCATGTCTCTGGAGTATTTAGTAATACAAGTTCTTGACATCACAATCTGTAGATATGGATTTTTATATTGTCACATTATCTTATACCACTCTATAGTACACATCATTGCTCATTTTTTTCCACAATTCTACCACATTTTAATATTATTTCACAGGAACTGCAATTTATTGTCCCCTGTTACATCCATTACTTTATAGGCCTTGAGGGCACAAACCAGGAAAACCTATTTGTGTAAACCAACACTTACTTGTAGTTTCTTTCTGATGTGAATTAATGCATCTGTCTTGAGAGTACCCAATTTAGTGAAACTTTTGTCACAGACATAACATTTGTGAAGTCACCTTCCAATGTGTTCTAATGCATGTGTCTTGAGATCGCCTGACATAGCAAATGATTTCCCACTAATCTCACATCTGTGAGGTTACTTTCTAATGTGAATTAATGCATGTGTTTTGAGAATGCTGGATACAGCACAAGATTTCCCACAAATCTCACATTTGTAAGGTTACTCTCCAATGTGAATTAACGATGGGCCTTGAGATTGCCTGCCCTAGCAAAAGACTTCCCACAAATATCGCATTCGTGGGATTTCTTTCCAGTGTGAATTAATGTGTGCCTCTTGAGAGCATTCAACAAAGCAAAGGATTTCCCACAAATATTACATTTGTAAGGTTTCTTCCCAGTGAAAGCAAAACATCTCCCACAAATCTCACATTAGTGAGGTTTGTTTCCAGTGTGAATTAATTCATGTCTCTTCGAGATTGCTGGACCTAGCAAAACATCTCCCACAACTCTTACATTTGTGAGGTTTCTTCCCAGTGTGAATTAAAATGTGAGTCTTAAGATAAGCCCTAGCAAAAGACTTCCCACAAATATCGCATTCATGGGATTTCTTTCCAGTGTGAATTAATGTGTGCCTCTTGAGAGCATTCAACACAGCAAAGGATTTCCCACAAATATTACATTTGTAAGGTTTCTTCCCAGTGTGAAGAAATACATGTTTCTTGAGATAACCTGACAAAGCAAAACATCTCCCACAAATCTCACATTTGTGAGGTTTGTTTCCAGTGTGAATTAATTTGTGAGTCTTCAGATTAACTGACTGGGCAAACGATTTGTCACAAATCACACATTTGCGAGGTTTCTTTCCAGTGTGACTTAATAAGTGTTTCTTGAGATACTCTGACCTAGCAAAAGATTTGCCACAAATCTCACATTTATGAGGCTTCATTCCAGTGTGAACTAATTTGTGTCTCTTGAGAGTATCTGACCTACGAAAAGATTTCCCACAAATCTCACATTTGTGAGGTTTCTTTCCAGTGTGAATTAATATGTGAGTCTTCAGATAACCTGACTGGGCAAACGATTTGCCACAAATCACACATTTGTGAGGTATGTTTTCAGTGTGAATTAATTCGTGTCTCTTGAGACTGCTGGACCTAGCAAAACATCTCCCACAACTCTTACATTTGTGAGGTTTCTTCCCAGTGTGAATTAAAATGTGAGTCTCGAGATAATCTGCCCTAGTAAAAGAGTTCCCACAAATCTCACATTTGTGAGGTTTCTTTCCAGTGTGAATTAAGTTGTGAGTCTTGAGACTCCCTGACTGGGCAAACGATTTGTCACAAATCACACATTTGTGAGGTTTGTTTCCAGTGTGAATTAATTCGTGTCTCTTGAGATTTTTAGACCTAGCAAAACATCTCCCACAAATCTTACATTTGTGAGGTTTCTTTCCAGTGCGAATTAATTCCTCTGCCTTGAGATGACCTGACTGAGAAAACGATTCCCCACGAATCTCACATTTGTGGGGATTCTTTCCAGTGTCAAGTAATTTCTCTCTCTTGGGATGACCTGACCTACCACACAATTTGCCACAAATACCACATTTGTCCATGCTGTTTGCAGTAAGTAGATCACCCTGGGTCCTGACATTAACAGCTGTAGACAAAGTTCCATAGTCACTTATTTTGTCAGCATCATTTCCCATAGGTGTGTTACACATGTCATTAGAGGACTTCTTTGAAGGTTTCCAAGTTTCCTTGTATGAAGACCACACATTGTGTTCTGTAACAGAAACTTCTGGCAAACTATCCAAAAGGATACTGCTTTGATGCTCATCACTATAGCCATATTTTTCATGGATGCCAGCAGTTAAGACGTGATAATTCTCACTCATTCTCAGATGTTTTTTCAAACTAAAGTTACTGTCAAATATCTCACAACACCACTTACAAACATACAAAGGTGGTTGCATGCCATCAATGTGCATAAACACATGCTTTATGAGTCTGTATTTTGAAGGAAAGCCCTGTTGGCAGAAATTACAGCTATATACATGTAATTTCTTTTCCCTCGCACTACAGTCATATTGGGTAGCAACTGAGCATTCACTATCAACAGTCACATCTCCTGTATGCGTACCAAACTCTTGTGTTGACTTCTCCATATCTATCACAAATTCATCCTGGACCAGTTGATGGTGACACGTTTCTTCACATATGCCACACCTCCCACCAGTACTCTGAGTCAATCTGAAGAGTGAGGAGCAGAATGTTAAGAAACAATATTTGAATGTCCATAAATCCAGTACTATAGGGCACAAGTCATAAAAGTGCATAAGAAATCATATATTTACTGTTAGCAATTTAAAATTATAATAGTCCACCAGAAGGAAAGAACTGATGAGGTAAAAATGGTTTAAAACGAAAATAACCAGAGGAAATTCAATAATGATTAATCTGAGACACTGTCACTTTGATTTGAAATTTTTAGATCAGAATTAAAATAATTGCATGTGTTACAATCTTTTTAAAATACATTGCTACAAGTTGATAGTCTACACAAATTTATTAAATTTATCAAAAGATGTATCACTTACATGTTATAATTCAAAATACTTAAGTTCAAGGCATTTAAGATTGAAATCAGAGAAATAATTTTTAAATGTTCCTCTTCCATTATCTTAGCTTGTTAAGTGCCTTTTCTTTGTTTTGCAGACACTTTCACCTCTGGCAATGATATATTTATTGCACCTAGTAAACAGATTTTTTTTGTTTGATTCCCTGTGATTCAAGAACTAGTGCAAGCTTCAATATTTTGATTAGGTATGTAGTATGGATATTAATTAGGTGGATAATGACTGTTCATGAACAAGAACATTGTCACAGGAATCAAGGGGGAAAAATTGCAAACTGATGAATGAATGTACACTTGCAGATGGTTTCAATCTAAGACTGCGTTTTTGGCACTGCAACTTATATGAAGCCTTGAACAAATGGAAATACTGTCTGAAAGGATGGAAATGGTTGTAAATTTTCCAGTACATTTGCAGTGAGCCTTTTTTAAAAGTTCTACATCTTCCCAACATCTGGTCATCTGGCATTGCAGAACACCATTGACTGAAGGACACACACATTAATGGCCACATCATCACCATTAAACACTGCAGGCTGACACTTCATACTGAGTGGCAGTGATAACAGCTGATGCATGAGCTACCCCTGTACTATCTGGGTCCCATTATTCCACCTGCAGTTAAACCCTTTCCCACAGATCAAAATTGTGATGCGTTTCTGGTCCCCAGTATGTGGAACATGTTGGAAATAGAAGATTACAGATACTGAAAGCGTGCCTGCTCCAGTGTTATCTTTTGTTCTGACTGTAACTTTTCACTTTTTTGCAATGTGTTGGGTATATAATTCTGTTTGGCATGGGTCCGGTAAATTTCGAGTGTTTATAAACTTGTAATTGGGGTCACACGATTTTTGAACGTAACTGAGATCATGGTGTGTGTCAGATTCTAGAAGTTGACAACTGAATCACTAAATCTTGTTATTTCTTTTTAACTCAATTAGATACAACATAGGAAAGTGAAGTAACTGTATATTAATAATTAAGAAAGAAATCGGAAAAAATATGCAAGTAAAGTTTCAAACAAATACCTTTCTGTTTCTCAAAGTACTAGAAATGAAACTTACAATTAAAATTTTATGCTATGCCAGTCAACCATAAACAAACCAGAAATTGAAGAGAATATGTGGAAAAGTCCAACAATAAATAAATTTTGATGTTAGTTATTTATCAATTGTTTTAGAGACCTCCATGTAAGCATTGTGTAGGTACTGGGTACTTGTGTCAAATCCTTAATCTTTACTGCACAACAATTTTTGTTGCAGGTACATTCATACACTATTCATGCAGTGTCAATGGAAGTGCAAATATATTTTATTGACACACATACTACACCCTGGACAATAACACTGCTAATGGTTTAGACCACATATGTTATAAACGTTGGCACTGCAGATGTTACCTCTACTTTATTCCTTTGTTGTCTCGATTCTCAAACCAAAGAGCTGTCATTATGAACAAAAACGCTTTCTTACAATGTATCTATCTACTCTGGTACCATTCCATCTGACAACTAGTAAGGTCGGGGGATTAATAGGACATCTCGCCACCTTTACTTGGTCTTTCGGCTGAAGCTGGTTGCGAAGTCCCACTGCATATATATATAAGCTAGTATTGCAATGGGGTCACCACTCCCGAAGACTACCAACCCCCTCAATAATCAATATAGTTGAAGCACGGTTCTTTTAGGCTCAGAACTCATGGATGATGATGTTTGGTTTGTAGGGCACTCAACTGCACGGTCTTCAGCACCTGTACGAAGTCCTACTTTTTACACATTCTATTTTTTTACACAGTCAAAGGTAGCCACTGTCACAGATGATGATGAAGAAATGATGAGGACAATGCAAATACCCAGTCACTGGGCAGAGGAAGTCCCCAACGCAGCCAGGAATCAATCCTGGGAACCCATGATCTAGAAGCAGCAATGCCAGCTACTAGACCATGACTGCAGACAGAACTCATTGAGAATAATAAGTCTGTTCAGGCTGGTTTGAATGGTTAGAGAGACGTGGCACACACTGCATATTGTAAAAAACACTGGCAGCAGTCACCATAGTTATTACATTGTAATAACAATAAACACACACTGTTGATAAAAACCCCTGCTGAGTAGCAATCTTAGAACGAGTGTGGTATCTCTGCAAGACATCATAGCAACTTCATTATGACTCTACTGAGGACAAAATTGTCTGAACAGCACCCTGTTTTCATGACAAGAAGTCGATCTGGGGCGTTTCAAGTGATTATAATTAAACTGACAGTGTTCTGGGTGCTGCAGTGTGGGCTCTATACTTTGCAGGATGCTGTAACATTGTAGGGTGTTCATTAACTGGTATTCTCACCAAGTACACTGAAAAATAATTTTTCAATTTCCGCCACCAGGTGAAAATATGGCGCTGTAAGCAGTGAGAATGAGGTATCAGTGCAGGAAAAAAGAGGAGAAACGATCAGAACAATGATAATGATGGTTCTGATACGTTTATTAGGATATGATCAGAAGTTACATGTTCAAAATGGTCTACTGAATTTACAAAATGCTGGTCCATGACATGACATGGTTAACAGTTGCCTACAGCATATCCAGTTTAATAAGATTGATTGTCATCATATGATATCCTTCTCATCAGGAGTATCTGGATACATCCCCAAATAATCTTTCACATATCCCAACATCCACATGTCACATCAGTTTAGGTCAGGGGATCTCGAAGGCCACATATCTTTAAACTACATAGATATAACGTGGATGATACTGAAGGTTTCATGAAACCAATTGTTCACTCAACAACTGACATATCATGCCACCCCATCTCACATCAAAATAATGTCACAGACACTATTATGTTCTTGAAATGATGGAATCTCGTCGCATAACAAGGTCTTTATAAGGTTCAGATGTGACTTGTGAAATCGCACCACACTGTCACGTAAGCTGAGTGGAGTGGATGTTCCTGCACAAGATTTGGGAGGACAACCCCATATGTGACAGTTCTGTGTATTCACAGCCCCATGCAGAGTAAAATATGCCTTGCCCATCCAAAGAATATTCCCCAGCAAAAGGTCACTCATTTCCATGCATGCCAAAAATGAAAGCAAAGTCACAGCGTTGTATCCTATCATGGGTTTCTTTAGTCATGGGCTTTCTTTAGCAACACATTCTGAGCCTTAGAGAGATACTAGTGTAAAATGTGCCACAAAATGTTTTGAACTGTTGATTGGGATGAGGCACAGTCAGAGGCAGAGTGTTAGTGTGAGTACTCTAGCACTCACTGCAGAATTTGAGCCATCTGCTGCATGGTCGGTTGTACTAAAAGCAACTTGAGCAACCACTATGAGTGTTTGCTGCACCACTCAATTCACCTATTTCTTCAAATTTCTTGATTGTATTCTTCAACACATTTATTTCAATAATATTCCTCCAATGCAGTGCCACTGGTCTGATAAAACAAGCGTACCACTAGTGCACAGTGTTTCTTGTCAATAGGCACTTCATTGCATATGGAAGGCTTAAACCTTAACTAGGGGGTATACTTTGGCAAGAAAAAATTTCCCAGATTTCCCAATTAGAAACGCGCTTTCTAGGCTCAAAAACTTTTTACTGGATGGAAGTACATTCTTCCATGTCAAAAGATGGTATCATTTCCCTAGGAGCTGTAAACCATATCAATCCCTTGAATGGTTATGGATTCATAAACCTATGCATAACTTCCTGGCACTTTATGAATCTCAACCTAGCAAAAATCAAAGCATTTTTGAAAGATCTTTGATGCACGGAAACATGTACACTACATATTTTTGTATCACGTAAGTATAAACACAATTACATTACGCTAGCTTCCAAAGCACTGAAATCATGATTGTGGCATGCTTTTGCCAGCCAAGCATTGCTCGTCACATGATCTCGCCAAAGATGGCACAAATATTCAGAGCATAGGCAATGATGTAGTCAGCCAATGACAACATGAATGTTAAGATGTGCAAACACACAAACGGAAGAAGTTAATGATTAAATTAATATACATCAGTACAACTACAAGAGAAGCTTAGTGTTGATATATAATATTGACTTTTCAAAAGTTTTTGCTGTTTTTTTCGAGGTGTGGTTAGGCGGGACCCTAGGAGCACCAGCTTCAATTTTAGCAGCTTTATATTTCTGACAAGCACGATTATAAATGTCACTGATGTGCACTGGACACTTCGTGGGTTACATGGCTGTTTACATGTTCTGTACACCACTGACTTTTCCCACAGTAAAGCTTGTTACATGTGAAATCGCTCAAGGACTTACTTCAGTCTTGTTTTTGAAAAGGCAACTATACTTTTTGCCAGCATTAATGCATAATCTGTAATCAATGAAAGAACTATAATAATTATGAGACACTAAACTCGAAACTTGGTCATTTTTTGTGTGTATTATCTTTTCAAGATATATGAAATGCAAGTGTGCCAACAAAATTTAAAATTATGGCATAAATTGCTGGTATTTTGAGACCAAATTTTTCAACATTGCTGGTCCTAAGCGTTAAGTCTTCAATGGGAATATAATGCTCCATGATTTAAGGAATTCATCTCACAGTCTGACACGCATCATCATCTTACATTTACGTTGAAAGGAACACTTCTGAAACCTACATTCGCGATATTTCACCATCTTCTGTTAGAAATGTAAGCAGCTGTGACGTCACTAATCAAAATCAGCCCAAGAATGAAACATACTGAAAGCAGTTTGTTGTTAGAAAATAATGCAGAATTTTTAACATCGATGTCTGCAGATGCCTGTGTGTGCACTCGTTTTGTTGTTTTGAATGGCGCATTTCCTTTGCAACAAAATATTTCTTTTGGTGATATTCCCTCGTTTTTGTTTTATTGCTGCAGTACTACCCTGCAATAGAGGGATAATGTAATTTTTTTATTAGTGTATCAGGTCTTAGCAATCAGAATTACAAGAATTTAACTTAAAAATAAAATAATAAATTACTGGAATTCTGAAACATCCCTAATCCGGATCTGAGCAGATCCGAGTACTTTTTGTGTGGCTATATTAAAGACAACGCCAGCCTGGCTGGTTCCCCTTATTCCGCCTCAGTTACACTATGTCAGCGATTGCTGTGCAAACAAGCTCTCAACGTATGCGTACACCACCATTACTCTACCACGAAAACATAGGGGTTACACTCATCTGGTGCGAGACGTTCCCTGGGGGTCCACCAGGGGTCGAACCGCACAATAACCCTGGGTTCGGTGTGGGGTGGCAGAGGGGTGGACTGTCGTAGTAGTTGTGGGGTTGTGGACCACTGCAGCTGCAGTGGGGATGGAGCCTCTCTGTCTTTCCTAGGTCCCCAGTTAACGTACAATACAATATTAAAGACACGGTGTACAGCAGTAACCCCAAAACCATTACTGAGCTGAAAACCGACATTGAAGGGGTCATCAACGACATTGATGTTCCGACACTTCAGTGGGTATTGCAGAATTATGCACTCTGGCTGTACCACAGCATCGCCAATGTTGGCAGGCATATCAAACATGTCAATCTAAATCAGAATATCTGTAGAAAAGTTTACATGTGGAATAAAGTGTGTAAACGCTGTAGTTTGTAACTAATTTACGATTTTTTCATACAGTTTAATAATTGTCACCTTGTATCTTTGCTAAGTGACAGACTGGGCACTGGACTAAGTGCTCCATATCCATCACTGCTACCTGTGTTTTTACTGAGCAATTCAGTTACAAATGTTGGTGTGGCTTTCTGCCCTAGTTGAGAGTGAGGTTATTATTTCCTTTGTCATAATTCATAGGAAGTTGAAATCACTGAATGTTCATCATCCTTTCCCCACAGTATCTCCCTGATATCCTTCACACTCTGATTCTATCATGGAAACAATTTGTGATAAAGAGAAAAATTAAGGGACCACCCATTGAAGCTTTCCGCATTTGGTGAGGTTGTATACTGGAGAGTGTACATCATCCGTGTGGGTACACACACACACACACACACACACACACACACACACACACACATACACACACACACACACTTTAGAACCTTTTACTCTAAATATCTAATTAAGTGTACAGTCCCTGCCTGGTTTCATGATATTACACTACATTACATTACACTACATTAAATTACATTAATACTCGTTCCCCAGATCATAAATATGACATTTTGCCATGTGGAGCTTGTGAGTTTAACTTTAGGTTTCTTTACACAACGAATATTTTCTATTTACAATCACTATTTTGTAATTAAAAATTCATCTGCTGAGTAGACGATGCCATCATTCATAAATTCTTTTGATTTATTTTTAGATGCTAGTTGGCTATCTGTCAGACTTTTAATGCTACCTGGTAAACGACCAAACAATTTTGGGGGAGCACAATTCATCTCTTCCTGTGCCACAGTCAGATTTAGCCCACTGCACTTTTCTGTTATCTTTGAGCCGGCCGCAGTGGTCTCGCGGTTCTAGGCACGCAGTCCGGAACCGTGCGACTGCTACGGTCGCAGGTTCGAATCCTGCCTCGGGCATGGATGTGTGTGATGTCCTTAGGTAAGTTAGGTTTAAGTAGTTCTACGTTCTAGGGGATTGATGACCACAGCAGTTGAGTCCCATAGTGCTCAGAGCCATTTGAACCATTTTTTTGTTATCTTTGAACTGTGGTTCATCATTAATAACAAATTCCATAAGTTAATGTACATATTGTAAATGTACTGCTGATACCTCCAATTCCCTAAGTATCTGCAAGGTGATCTTGGGTGCTCTCCACCTATTATTCTGATTATGCACTTTTGTACAATGAATACTTTTTCTCTTAATGATGAGTTAATTTACTGATATGTTTGTCACCAAAATTTGCAATAACCCTTAAAGCATAAGATGCTGAACTGAAATGTTTCATCAGCTCATTGATGCGTTTCTTCCAGTTAATTTTTCATCAATGCACACACCCACAAATTTCGAATATTCTGCTTAGCAACAGATTTCTGTTCCAAATCTATATTTATCAATGGTATTATGCCATTTACTGCACAGAACAATATATACTGTTTTCTCAAAATTTGTTGTGAGATTATCTGTAGACAACCACTTCATTTCCTGAATGACATAAATCACAATTTCCTCAGCTAATTATTGTTTGGGTATGATTACTGCAACATTAGAAAAATAACTAGTTTTGCATCTTCATGAATGTAGAGTGCCAAGTCATTAACATATATTAAGAAAAATTTGGGGAACAAAACGAACACTGTGGGACATTGTTCTTGATACCTCCCCAGTTAGAGGACCGCTGACTTTACTGTTAATGTTAATTTCTACCTTCTGGACTCTTCCACTTAAATACGAATTAAACCGTTAGTGCATGTCCAACTCACAACAGGCTTTCAGTTCTCTGCTGGAAGTGCTATCAGTTCCATGCGAGCTTTTACTTTGAGCGAATTTATTATTTTCCTAATTTCAGTTGAGGTGCGTTGAATTTCAATTCTATCAAATTGCACAGATACTGCTCCTTCCATGTACATCCTATTATTTCCTAATAAACACCTGGATCCTATTTTCTTTACACCTTTACAAAATGATTATTGAAATTACGTCTTACTTCTGGTTTTTGTTAAACTTTTCATTGAGTTTGATAGAAATACAGTCTTCCTGTGATTTCGACTGTCCTGTTTCCGTTCTAGCAATATCCCAAACTGTTTTATTATCAGAGGTGCGAATCTGAGACATTATGCACACAATTCTTGACTTTTTAATACCTTTTCTTAATACAGTGCAAGTTTTTTTTAATACTTTGCTCTTTCTGGATAATTATCCTTCTGGCTGTAAAATAAATTTCCATTTTCTGCATAAAACATATTCTTATCTGTTTACTAAGTCACAGCTTTTTAGATTGTTTCTTACGATTACGTTTTGTTTGATTCCTTAGGGAAATTATTTTCGCATTAAATTTGAAATTGGCATCAGGTTCCCTGTAGATCTCATCCCATTCTCTTGCTAGCTCTTATCAAATATATGCTTCTGTCCAGTGTGCACACTGACAGTGACTGTCAAAAAATCTGCAAAGCCATGTCAATAGCAGCATGAATTAAGCAAAGCATTACCATATGACCTTGTCTGTCTGGTACTCACTGCTCACAATGCTGTTCGAAAGGCACCCGTGGTGGAAATGACACTGCGGCGAAGGTATGAGCTTAGAGATATCTACTAAGTCAAAATAGGCCAAAGAGTGCTTGTTGGCATTCAAAAAATGGAGTGAAGATGAAGGCTGTGAAAACTGGCATAACCCTCTCAACCACCACTTGTCACTCTATGATGTAGAGCAGCACAAACTTTATGCAAGGAAGCAATCTTGTTGCCTTTCACAAGTTTCCTGTGACAAGTTTTTGCAAGCCCAGTGCATGTCTTGGCCAAGTGATACATGATGTAGGGTCATTGCGCACGGGTTTAACAAAGCAGGATGGGTGGAACAGGAACCAATATTGACATCGATCAAGTTTACAATACTGAGTATGACCTGTTAAAATAGCATCTACAACGAATTGTACAGATGCAGGCTTGGTTGCTGCTTTCATGTGGGCGGACAAAGAGAGATAGAGAGAGAGAGAGAGAGAGAGAGAGAGAGAGAGAGAGAGAGAGAGAGAGAGAGAGAGAGAGAGAGAGAGAGAGAGAGGCGACAGGGGACAGGGAGGGGGACAGAGAGAAGACAGTAACGGAGCTAGGGCCTGAGGTGCACAGGATGAAAAGGGGATATTTGAGCGGACGTTGGAAGGAAAACAATGACAGGACCTTCCTGCCTCCTCCATGTGCTTCTGCTGATTGTACATGTAGCAGCTCCTGTTCCAAGTGCCCTCTGCTCTGCATTCACAGGGTCAAAATTCCGCTCATTTGAGATGCATGTCATTTTTCACTGATATCAGCGTTAGCATCCATCCATGAACACAACCACACCCATGGCCACTGCTCCAGCAACTTACGGAAGCACACACTGCCCTGTTCTCCTTACATCTCTGAGCCCATCATGTCATATCACATTACTACAACTAACATGAATTAAGTGTTGCGTACGTTTGAATTGTTTAAAATGCCTGTCCATACAACGAACGTTTAAGTACTAATGTACCTGAAACTCTTATTATGTTTCGTTACTATTGTGTCAGTAGTGGGTGGTACTTTCTTTTTTAAATATCTACGTACAACTCCCTCGCAGCATTTGCATCTTGATAATAACTGATGAATACGTCTGCTACGTATTATACACAGTTAATACACTTTTTGGCCATGGCATGCTGTAATGGGAGTGGTGGTGATGAAGATACTGAAGCAACTTGCTGCTGTTGCTGTGGTATTCCAGAAAATGAAATGAGGGTACAGTTGGTAAATATGTGAAGAGCAACTGGCTTTGAGACAGTTAGCCACACCACCTAAACGTCCTAAGCCAACGAGCATAGACGTATGTAAGATGACGATGATGGCTGATCTATATCTACATTAGTATTCTGCAATTCACAATTAATGGCCTGGCAGAGGGTCATGGAACTATCATTTTAATCTACTTCTCTACCATTCCACTCTCACTGCGTGCAGGGAAAACGAACATGTACATCTTTCCATGTGAGCTCTGATTTTTCGTACTTTACTGTAATGATAATTTCTCCCTACGTAGATGGGCACCAATAAAATACCACACTGATGACAAAATTCGTGTTTGAGATTTCATGAAAAAGTCTTGCTGTAGTGAAAAACACCTTTGTTTTTTACCACAACCCCAGTTCATGTAGCATATCTATAGCACTGTCTATTTCGCGATAATACAAAACGAGCTGTCCTCTTCTGAATTTCTTTGATGAGCCCTACCACACTGTAATACTCCACAAGAGCACAGACAAGCCGTTTCTTTAGTTGACCTGTTACGTTTTCCAAGTGGTCTGCCAAGGAATCAGTCTTTGGTTTGCTTTCTCCAGAGCATTATCTACATGAATGTTATGATTTTATTTATTCGTGAGTGTAATTCCTATATATTTAGTTGAGTTCACAGCTTTTAGGTTTGTATGATACATATATTGTGAACGAAATTTAGCACATTCCTTTCAGTACTCAGGTGGTTGACTTCATAACTTTCATTATTTACAGTCAATTGCTATTTTTCACATCATACCGATATCTTCATCACTTCACAATTCGTTTTGATCATCTGATGACTTTACAATAAGGTAAATGACAGTATAATCTGCAAATTATCGAAGAGAGCTGCTCAGATTGTTTCCTAAATCGTGTATGTAGGTCAGAGACAAGAGAGGGCCTATAACACTTACTTGAGAAACGTCAGATATTACTTCGATGGCTTTCTGTCAGTTATTACGAACTGTGACCTTTCTGGTACAAAATCACGAATCAGTGAACACAACTAGGGTGCTACTCCAGGGGCACACAATGTAATCGAAAGTCACTTGTGAGGAATTGAGCCAAAAGCCTTCTGTAAACCAAAATATATGGAATCCATGTAATGTCATTTGTCCAAATCAGCCATTACTTTGCGAGAATACAGAGCTTGTTATGTTTCACAAGAATTATGGTTGTCGAATATGTGTTGGCTGTTTGTCAATAAATGAAGTCTTCAAGGTAATTCATAATGTTCAAACAGATAATATTTTCCAAAAACCTATTCCAAAGCGACTTTAGTGGAATATGTCGGCATTTCATCGGATTACTCCCATTTCCTTTCTGGGTTCTGGTGTAATTTGTGTAAATATCCTGTCTTCGGGTACCTATCTTTCTGCAGTTGAAGAGTTGTACATGACTGCTAAGTATAGAGCTATTGTATCAGCATATTCTGATAGGAATCTGAGTGGTGTACAATCTGGACCAGAGGCATTGCTTTTCTTAAGCGTTTTAAGCTGCTCCACTACGTTTAGGATACCCACTTCTAACTTACTCATGTAGGCAGTTATTCTTTATCAGAATTTTGGAATACTTACTTTGCTTTTCCTGTGAAGGAATTTAGGAAATTCGCCTTCACTAACTCGTTTTAGTAGCACTGTCGTCAGTAACTTTACCATTGTTATCACGCAGTGAAGGTAGTAATGCACCATGTCAGCTGTATACTTTACATACAACCAGAATTTCTTTGGGTTTTCATCCAGATTACGAGACGGAGTGTCGTTCTGGAAACTATTAAAAGTCTCTCTTATTGAAATTCGAGATAAATTTTGAGCTTCTGTGAAACTTCGCCATATTTGTGGTTTTTGCATTCTTTTAAATTTGGCATGTGAATTTCATTGCTTCTGCACCAAAGGGCTGACTTGTTTCGTGTCAGCACCACCTCTTAATTTGACACATATCTCTTAGTTATTACTTATTTTACTTTAAACAACATCTGGACTATGTTTAGAAAGATTTATCTGGAGGAGTGGAAACTCTCTTCGGAATGTGTCAAGCGAATTTTTATCTGTTTTTTCAAGGGCAAAAATTTTGTGTTTATTTTAGTTAGTTTCGATGTTACAGTGTTCACTCTTGTGAACTCTTCATGGCTACAGAACACTGCGGTCACTAATCCCTTTATCTGTTATGCTCCCTGTTTGGTCAGGGTTATTAAGATATCAATGATGTTTTCGCAACCATTTACACTTCAAGTGGGCTCCTGAACTCATTGTTCGAAATAATTTTCAGAACGGTTTCTAACGACGTTTTATGCCTACCACTGACATTAAACATTTATTTTTGCCAATATATCAAGGGTAGACTGAAATCCCCACTAACTATAATTGTACAATTGGCATACCTATTTGAAATGACAAGTTTTCTTTGAACTTTTCAACTGTTTCATCGAAGTCAGAGCGTTGGTAAAGGGAACTTATTAATTTACTCCAGTCGGTAGGTGTAAACTCCACCCGTACTAATCATAATGTGTTGACATTCAGTCAGCATCTTCATCTTCATTAGTTAAAACGTCTGGCCTCGGAGGCTGTGGTCGATCTGTGAAACTACTTCTTCATGACATTTCATTGCCAACTGCAGGCAACAACTTCCGAGGTGAGTCAACGACTGGGTACCAGGCTGTGCAGGTCCCAACATTGCCTGTCCATGACTGATTTCCAGTATGATAATGAGTTCCACGAACAAGCATAAGGCATGGCCACGGGCATTCCTCTGAGTCCAGCTGTTGATAATCTTTTCATGGAATTTTTTGAACAGGCGCTGCAGTCTGGCAGTAAAACCCCTTTAAAGTGGTATCGGTATGTGGATGAGACTTCTGTGATATGGAATCACAGTGAAGAGAACTGTATGGTTTCTTGGTGTATCTGAATAGTATTAATCCAAGGATACAATTTACTATAGAGGAACAGAGAAATGGACAACTAAATTTTTTGGATGTATCAGTAATTAAACAGGCAGATGCGAGTCTAGGGCAGAAAGTGTATAGAAATGAAACACACACTGAGCATTACCTTCATAAGGATTTGAACCATCATCCCAGGCTGAAGAGAGGTGTTATTAGAACACTGGTGGATAGAGATAGTGAGATGTGTGAGCCAGTATTTGCAAGATGATCTAAATCATTTGCGAATGACTTAAGAAAAATGGATATGCTGACAACGAGATATATCAAGCACTTCATCCCAGAAGGAAAGTGTGTGACAACATTCAGCAAGAACAACTGTCAGCTGGAAAAGTTTTTGTTCCATTTATTTATTAATATATACTACGAACCGTATTGGGAAAGTTCTGGCCAAGTTTCTAGTTGAAATAGTCTTTAGATCCACAAAGAAGATTAGTGAGTGGAAACATAGGCTTCTGAGGCCGTCGTCACAGCTAATAAAATTCTTCTGGGTTTGAGGCCGCATTGTCAATTATAAAATTTTGTAGTTGACAATGCGACCTCGAACCCAGAAGAATTTTATTGACAATGCAGCCTCAAACCCAGAAGAATTTTACTGACCAAGATTAGTCAGTGCTTAAGATTGGCGAAAGACGCACGACACCTCTTAAGCAACTCCTGAGGTGTATGAAATTCCATGTGGCTGTGGGAAGGTTTATATTGGAGCAAAGATAAGAAGTGTCGATACCTGCTAAACTGAACACAAAACTGTCAAATGGGATGTACCGACAAATTAGCTGAAGTAGAACAAGTTTTTAAAGATGGTGATCATGAAATAAAATTTAGTGAGACAAGAGTATTCGCCAGAACACCAATTATTTTGCAGGTATGTATACGAAAACTATAGAAATTCAGGACCACCACAATAATTTCAACAGAATAAAGGAAGGCTTAAAGTTAGACAGGATATGGTGGTCCACTTTGTTCCAACGACGTGACGATCGATTACATTCAATCCAGAATAATGACATTAGTTAGAGGTAGACTTACAGTCGGCCCCATGTGACGTATGGTGATGCCCTCTATATAAATGGGATCTCCACGACCTGGCTGCTATCATTGACTCACCTCCGAAGATGTTGCCCGCAGTTGGCTACGAAACATCGGGAAGAAGTTGTTTTACAGATAGACCACAGCCTCTCAACCCGTAACTTTTAATTGATCATCTGTACTACCTCACAGGAACAATCCATTTAAATTTCACTACAAGGTAAACTATTTCGAATACCAATGAACACTACACCACCAACTGTATTTCAACTATTCTTTGTGAACATGGTTAGGTCTCTTGAAAAATTTCAGCTCAACTTATTTCCATACATTTATTGTGGTTGTATCTACCCTCTTTCGGTGTTGTACTTGCATCCTTTGAAACTGAAGACATTTCTGCACTTACCTGAGACTCTCTAACCTAAAAAAAGACCAGACTCCTCTACACATTCCCCATACTCGTGGAACTGCTTCCTTTGTATAGTTGACTCCTGACCCACTTAGCAGAACTCATAAATTCACCACCTTTTGGCGCTAGGCGACGTATCTGCAACCTACACAGTTGCAGAACAGTCTGGGACTGATTCAGACCTTCACTCCACTCTGCACCAAAGAACCACTTTCAGTTCTGCCCAGGATGCTACAGATGGAGAGCTCCACCTTCATCTCACAAGCAAGACTGGCAGTCTTTACTAGTAAGTCGCCTGAAACCAGAGACAACCTCTTCCAATCCGATGTGGCACATATTGTTAGCACCCACGTGAGCCACCACCTACAGGTGGCTATGCCATGCTTTTTATGGCATCCGGAAGCACCCATTTCTTATATGTAAATACACCTGCCAGTATGCACACGGAATGCACAATGGATTTCTTCCCCTCATATGCAGTCTTATCTCTAAATAGTACCATTATACACTTATCAGATCTTTCAATTACCAATAATACTACTCTCTTAGAATGCCCAGTCTTGCATGTTGACAGGACTCCTCTCGAACATGGCAAGTGACTTCATCTGGCTCATCAATTTCATTAGCCATAGAAAGCACCCAAATCTGTTCATCAGACGAAATAAGCAGGCTCTCCAAATGGCACCGTGGAAATTCTTTCACTGCCACCCACATGCAGGAATGACTTCCCACTCAACCACAAGTGCGAAGTCAATCTCAGAGTGGGCTGTGTCCAAGGTGACTGCAACAGTGGACCAATTGGTGGACAACACTGCCTGGAGCTGTGAGCGAAGAATCACCAACTTGATTCTCATCTGAACACAACAATTACTATATCTGTCCATACCAGAACTGGCATAGTAAATACACGGACATATACGGAATATAGGAGTTGAAGATAAGGAACGCTGACAAAATTTAAAACAAGTCGCTTCTTACAAAAACATGTGTCAGCTCACAGTACTCTGATGTGCTACTACTGTTACTATGAGAGCTACCACTGGATTGGGTGATTTAAGTGCTGCAAGTAACACAAAACAAATGGGTGATGCAATGTAGACAGTGGTTCTATGCACTACACAGTTAATAAAGTGTATAAATGTGTCTGATAAATACACAAATGTGCACAAAATAAGGGATCTGAAGCTAAAGAACAATAATAAAATAATACAATGATATTAATAATAAAATAATATATAATTACAACAGTAGTAGATGTCACGAAAACATAGTTACAGCAATTGATAAATAGCTTGCTCGCTTGTGACAAACATCAAAGGATAACGATGTCAAGCCATGTATCAGAAGTCCCTACTGTGAGCCTGTTCAAGTATTAATGCTGATGAACAGAGAAAATGAACAAATAATCCTCTAACAATATGTGCTTTCGTTGCAGCAAAGGTGAAGATGTTGCAGCAGCAGGCATCAACATAATGTTGTTCAATCAAATCTACTGTTTGAATACCAGTGGGTGTAAGCATGTTATTGTCAGTGTAATATCGAATAGGGATTTCTTGAAAACCATCGATTTAGTGATGACAAAGTAATATTCGACTTGGATGAATGACATTGACCATGCAATGTGTCAAAGCAGATTTCAGCATTGTTCCACAGAAAAGTTTGCTCTCCCCTGATGTTACTGAGTCATCATATGATCTCTGTAGGGGATTCAGTTGGTACAGTTAAAATATTTAATAACAGATGGAGCACACATCTACAACAGCAGATTTTTAACATTTTAATGAAATGCGGTACAGGATAAGCTAGGGTGTGGGCAAAGATGTCAGTCACATATCCTCCAATTCAACGGCACATTGTGCAGTAATCTACTTTTGATAGCTTGCCAAACTATCCACTCATTGGAAACTACCATAGCTCCACTCCATGATGCATTCTGTGCATTGATGGAAGTGGAAATGTATTATTCAACATTACCAGATGTGTGCACTGAATTACGATCTAAATTAAGTTTGTTGGAATACCCAGCTGTAAGGAAGAGTTTATAAAACCCCTTTATTTCAATGTAAATAAACAATTACCACCATAACCAAGTGGACAAAATAGTCTCACCACAAGGGTCTTTAAATGATTGGTCCTGCAATGATGAAGGTAGAAACCAGAAGAACCACAAAATTGGTTCTGTGGGAGTCCACTTAGAGCATGTATACATTTTTCAAAAATTCTGTTTCAGTCAAAATATCAGCTACTGCAGGAGATTTGGCATGGAGTTAAGGCACTAACATACTGAACTACCGGCAAAAGCAATGATATTCTACCACCTGAAAATGTAAAACCACACAGCACATTCTTATTTGTTAACATCTCAGTGGAAAATCAGGATATCTGCAGATATTTCTGCTTTGATCGCCACATGCAAGTCAATATATTTTATTTCAGTGAGACATACTTAAGCATACCACAGCTGTTGGTCTGAACTTCTGAACAGGACAATCTGAATTTAAAGCATATTTTCCAAGCATGTGTAGGAGCTCACATGTCACTCAATGAATTCGTTATATGTGAGGACTGCCAGAGTAACTCTCAGTATAGCTTGCTGGTTACAGATAAAACTAGTAAATTGAATGAGGGTCAATAGAAACAAAACTTCAACAAGTTTCTTCAGAAAGGCAATGCACCAAAACGTGCCTGTGTCAGTATATTGTACACTATGTACAAATTTGCGCATGTGCTGCACAAACATTCAGAGGACGCAAAGCAAGTGCGTTTGACCAAAAAATGGAGCCAATCAACACTAAATTAATGGAACTGAAGGTCTAGTTAATGGAGGTGCTACAAATGATGTGTTGTTGAATGCTTGAATACAGCAATGTGAACTGTGTGTCAATGAGAAATTAAAGAAGTCAATGCAAAACTAACGTATATGTGGAACAACAGTGTGATAGCTAAGACACTTCACTCCCATCACCACCAATTGTCTCAAAGTATATGGAAGTTGTAAATTTTCAAAAATGGCTTAGTATACAGCAGCATGTTGACGAAAAAGTGTAATGTTAAAAACTGAGGTGCAGATGGCAATTTGACAGGAGTTACTTTTGTGAAGGTTAGGTCAACTGCAACGAGACGAGCATCTCTCAAACAATTAGCCAGTGTGGAGATACTGACATCAGAGAACATCATATACAGTGCCGCTATGTGTGGGAAATACGGGAGTTATGCTGACTGATGGTGGGGCTTATAAACCAAACTGCACCTTCCAGTGTGACACCAACGTGAATTCTCTCTCCTGACTTTAAACTGCACGCAAGAATGAAGAGCAACGCCATGGCCTGGCTACTGGGACACATTGCCTATGCTAATTTTGAGATACGACAGTCACGCCATGCACCGACAGGCTGAAAGAGCTGTCAGGGACTATGGATAAAAGCAGAAACAGGAGGAGTAATGCTGAGTTAAGACTGAACATATGGGGCTCATCAGGGCAAAACCATATTTGTTAGGTAAGCACTCAATATGCTTAACCAAGAAGGCAATAGGAACAGGGAACAAGTAATTTCAAAGATTGCCTAGGTTGTTACAGTTAATAATTTCGAAAATGTCAAATGTTAAAAATATACCCTGAAAGTCTAAAAACATGTGGTCCAATATTATGCATGACCAATGCATGTAAAACCCCAAAAGGATGAACGGAAGTCTCAGAGCGAGAAATAGCAGCTCCACATAATGTAGGTAAAATAGTCGAAGTTCAGACACTGAGACACTGAACAATCCACCTCTAGTAACTAAATGAAATCATAGCTCGATTATGACTGCTTACAGCTTCAGCTGGTAAAGAGAATGCAGATCACATGAACAAAATATTATCGATCTTACCTGAGCTTAGAAAAATATACAGCGTCGAGTAATTGAGGAGAGAGTTGTTCATGAGCTTTACAGACCTGCATGCAGAATATATCTGATAATATGAGGAATGGATTATGTATGGTAGGCTGATCTCAAATACACAAGACTACTAACAATCAAATAATGGTTTCTCAGGGTCACAGACACATTCCAATTTCGCTTGGGCCTTACCTTTGAAAGGAAAGATAGGGAAGGAGGTTTGAGAGGTTTCTGAACAATTGTTGCACACAGGACTAATCGACTGTCCAACAACCTTGAGACATGATGGAAGTGAATTTTACGACAGGCAGTTCAAAACAGAATTGGAATGATGTGGGATAAATCACTATTCAACATTCTCCCATTTGGAAGCTAGTATTGCCAATTGGTTGCACTGAACAATTAAAAACCGAATGTGGAAGCAATTGATCTTCAACATATGTGCAAATGGCTGAACATACAGCCACAAATCATTGACAAGTATAATCACATTATTCACCACAGAATTAAGAACAAACCTACTGATGTCACAAATGAATTACGGGAAAGCTTTGAACCCAATATTTTCCTCATAGAGCTGGTCATAAGATGTCGAGGGAACAGGACTTTGATGAAATGGGGTAGTTTCTCATCAAAGCTCAACAGCTGGGTGAACACTCACAATCCTATGTAATATGAACAGCAAAGCTCAAACCATGCAGTAGTGGGACATGAGTGCTAGGAAACGTATCAACAAAGTTGGAGGTGGTATTCTCGAGAATCTGCCATCAGAAGTTTGTATCTCTGGATACAATTTCTGTATAGCTGGAACAAAATTGAAATAGCACCTAGCTTATGGTGATAAGGGCTTTAAGGTTCTGGACAGTGTATGCAAAGAGGACAACACTGCCTACACTACAAATAAATCTCATCATATTGCAGACCAAATGCTCACTCATTGATAAGGCTGTGCAAGTATGTCATTGATAAGGCAGTGTTTGCTTGAACTTAAATTGGATACCGGACTAACCTTCAAGCAATACTGAATGCAGCTCACTGCATACTAAAGAAGAAAAACCTATGGGATGTTTAAAAAATTGGTATATATGAAGACAGTAACTGTTCTCGAGAGAACAGATACTGTAGATGACCGTGCAGCTTTTCCCTGGAATATGTGATAACTGAAACCCTCAGCTGCTGACAGGTGTTGTTGATATACCTCGATGTGGACAGCTGAAAATGCGTGCCCCGACCGGGACTCGAACCTGGGATCTCCTGCTTCTATGGCAGACGCTCTATCCATCTGAGCCACCGAGGACACAGAAGAATAGCGCTACCGTAGGGACTTATCACTTGCACACTTCCCGTGAGACATTCCCAACTGTCCACAATTCTACCTATGTAATGTACCTTGTAGACATTTCCAGTGAAAAGCTGCACGGTCATCTACAGTATTGGTTCTTTCGAGAACAGTTACTGTCTTCATATATATAGTTAAAGGCTACCCAGCCATTGACCTCCGTCTGTGCGAATGCGCACAGATTGCCCAAACTCTTATGGGAATCGCCAAAGTGTGCGCGAGTAATGAGTGAATGAGCAAATGTCTGTAAGTTACAGCCACTGGTTTCATTAGATAGGAGAGCTGAAATCATATTTCGAGCAGTACAGAGTGCCCGAAAATGCGAAAATTAATTACAAACAGCAAAAGGCATAATATGACCATGGAGGCCATCGCTATCATTAAAGGCCTATCTTTACAAAACAGGAAATGGCTTGGGCTGTACATTTAAAAAAAGGCCCACAGCAATGGTACTGGAAAGAAGGATTAAAAACATAAGAGCTGCTTAAACTCGCCAGAAAATTTAAAATAACGAGATTTCACAGCGTTTTTATGTAGGATACACTGCCTGAGACAATGTGGAAATACAAGAAACGTGGAACTGTCAATTTGGATGTTGTTTGGGATACGGAGCTCTTGGTGATTTAAGGCCACCTGAAGAATTGTGTTGTCGCTTCACCAATAGGAACCAGCTCCTGTACAATGTTCGACTCTACCATGACATCAGTTGATACCTCTGAGGATATTTCTGCATGATACTTTTCCTGAAAATTGCACAAAAACAAGAAGTATGCAAGTCTCCACATCATCTGAATCTACGATGTAACGACGTTCACTCTAATCCTAATTGATATAAATTGAAAGCAAACTACTTTCCTCCAACATATGAGCATGGGGTAGTGATGTGCTGCATTGGCTGGTCTGGAAACACACAAAAGCATGGCTAACGTCACTGAATTAATAATAAATTGCATCTAGGGAATGGGGAAGTTGTAGCAATACCTCCTGGCTCTTGCGACACTGACAATTCATATGCATACTTGAAACGTTTTCTTAAAGGATTTGAGGTACATGCAAACATTAATATGTTGAAATCAGAGATAAAAGCAAAACACATTGAGGACCTTAGTCACAAATATTCAATAGGATGGCTACTAGGTGTCTCGAAAGGTCAAGTGATGGTGCATAATACTGATAAAATTTTTTTAGTTATCAACTGGTGGCCATATCACCTGTCAGTACAATTCGTGTAGAGTGTAATAATATTGCAACGAATTTTCTAACTTGACAACAGATTAGTCCATACTATTTATGCATTTTTTCCTACAGTGTGTCCTGCTTATACGAGTGAAGAAAATGAAGTCCATAATGAACATGGGCTTCTACATGAAGCCAAGGTGGCAAAAGGTTCACAACCATCAGGAATGTGGCAAGTATCGTGAAGTTACACTGCTGAAGCAGAAGCCAAAAGTGAACTCCGGGAGGTAAAGAAGGAGTATGGCGTGCCCCATACTGGCAGACAAGGGAGTCATTGAATAAGAGGGAATAGGACAAGTGGCCAGGTGTGAAACGGCATGCCTATCCAATGAGGACATCATGCCAGTATGACTAGCAGCTCAGCGTCTTCTGCATATACTCTCAACCGGGCTTGTAAAAAGCCACCAGTAGCGAAACATATTCCATAATAGTGGAGTTTGTTACGACTGCACATGATGGACAGAGGTGCTGAGGAATGAACTAAACACCCACAGTCTAGTTATGAATGGGCATGGGATAAAAAAATGGAGGAGGGTTGTCTGATCCTCTACCCTGGAAGTACCACTTAGGACTGGGTACTATGTACAGCCAGGTAAGAATACATGGGATGACCAAGAAAGTTTCCTATCAGACATGAGCGCCAGGAATTTTCTAGTTACAGCGAGTGGAAGAACAAAAGGTGCAAGATTTAAAGAGGGTGTAAGATACTCATTCCGCCTCCAAATATTCATATAAAAGATTTTGGCAGTGGAAAAGTGAAAGCCACTGCCCATGCCTCACGAGAAAAGACGATAGGAACGACGCTGAAGACGCCGCTCAAGGAGACAAGTTGATGTAGAACTGCAACAGATTGTAAAATCATTGACGAAAAGGGAGCTGAGATGCCTGGTGGGAGAGTCCACAATATGGTTAATTGGGATAGCAAAGATAATGATACTCTGTACGAGTATTCAGGCTTCTCCTTTTCCTGGATAAATGTGACACAGCCAAACCATATAAACCTCGAGAAAACTTTGTCTTTCAGAACTTCCTGTAGTAAATGGGGGCAAATACCTCTGAAGCCCCGCATGTATAGAATACAGAGAATACCAGCCCTCTAGCAGATGCATCAGGATGATGTTTCAAAATGTGAAGAGCACATTTCTGCAAGCAAATCACATCGCTGCATGCCTCAGTCCACCAGGGACCAGGACATGCTACAGTAAACTTGAAGTGCATGGTATTGAACATACTGCAGCAGCAAGGATAACGTTCAGAAGACACTTTACCTGGTCATCACATCTGCGTACAGGTCATGAGGGAGGAGTAAAGCCTCCAGTCGGCCTTGGAAAGCTGCCAATTGGATTTGCACTTAGGTGGGATAGGAGTCGGTGAATGGATAGCACATAGAATGTTATCACTTGAGTATGTGTCAGAGGGAATGGGCCATTCAAGACGATGGATGAGCTGGACAGTGCAGAACGAGAGGTCCAAATGGTAATAAATGTGCATGGAATCTGAAAGGAACGTGGGTGCTCCAATGGTAAGAGAGATGATTCAGAAGGTCAGTTAATAGGGAAGCTCTTGGACAGGTTCTCCATGAGCCCCACAGCAGATGGTGGGCATTATGGTGGGCATTAAAGTCGCCATGCAGCAAAAAGGAGTAAGGGAGCTGAACAATGAGCTAGAGCAAGTCCAACTTGGTAACAGCAAATGATGGTGGGGTGTTGATGTTACAAAGAGAAAAGGTGAAATGAAGGAAAATGCAGACTGCAACAGCTATCAGTGGAATGTTTAATGAGATGGATCACTAGCATGGTCTCCCTGTGAGGTGGAATGGTGTCCTTGGGGGAAAGGTTATAGAGGACCTGAAGGAATTTTTTTTTTCTTGGAAGCAGAAAACAAGCGGACACTGAAATTCCAAGGGCAGCTGTAATTCCTCCTTGTTGGATCTAATGCCAGGAATGTTTCATTGGAGAAGAGTTATAATGGGGATTGGGGATGAGGGAACAAATGAAGGTAGTCACCCTGATGGCTGCTGGGTGCCAGCCTTCAAAACTTCACTGCGACAGAGGGCAGAGGCTGGAGAATACTGTTCCATGAGATCTACGAACATACTAGCATTCTCCCTTGGTCAGCCAGTGAATTCCATGGCAGAAAATCGGTAGGCAGTGGGCACCAGCAAAATGGAGGTCAGCTGGGTGAGGGTGTATGTGCCAAAAGCACTGAAGGGGATCTCCAAGTCAGGAAAGGAGAAAACCGTTTGTTTTTTGTTTCATTTCTTAGAGCTTTCTAGTTGGAAGATGAAGACCATGTTTTTGGCTGTAGAAAGTCTTTGCACAAGTATTGCTTTTGATCTCTCAGCCTGACAGTTGTGCAGCAGGTGATTTCGCCACCAGGGCAAAGATCTGATGGCTTGTTGCGCAGCTGTAGGAGGAGTTGGGATGCTACTGTGGCCTGAGTGATTTCACTACTGCAATACTGAACTTGAGGTTGCAAGTCTCGGTGGGCATTGTCTCCATTATGCATGGCATAGCAAAAACGGTACTGTAAATGCCAGATGGTAAAATGCACGGATTTAGACTAGCTAACAACTTCAAGTAACAGGGTGGGGTTTTATGTCTTTGACTCGGATCTCCTGGATGGGAACAGGATAAATCTTGAGGAGTGATGCTGTAAGCAGTTGTTGGGCTTGAAAATCGCAATACATCTTCAGAAGCAAAGTTGCATTACATAAATGAGAAAAGAATTTCACAGGGCCTGCAACTGCAACAACACCTTTCGGAATAATGCACGCATAAAACGTAGCAAAGGACTGACCACCTCTGGTACGTGATACCATGAGGAACTTACGTGCAGCTGAGAGGGACTTCAAATCTTTAGCCTCATTCTGTTTATGTTTAGTAGACACACTAAGATGGTGATATTGAGTCACTGAAAAAAAATCCCCCATTATTGCCAACATCTCCAATGGCATGTTCCCTCCACCCTAAGTGACTGTTCACACCTCAGGCCACACCTCCTGAACTCCAGGCAGAGGGACCAATAGGCATTTGGGAAGGTAACAGCTTAGGCAGTCACCCCTCTCTGTGCCTGGCCTGTATCAGAGGGTATGTGCAAATCGTACCTGTTGACCTGGAGCTGGGAATTGTGCATTACCTTGTGAACTATGCAATACCTTGTCACCTGTAATGTGTGTAATGAATGGGCAAGCCTTCAGGAACACACTGGGATGAAGGAGAAACAAAGAGAATGAGGATTCAAAGGTTAAGTCTTCACAACCTTACTGAAACTGGCACCAGCTACTCACAATTCTTCTTGATCATGGCCCATAAACTGTCACCACTACAAGCTTGTGTGTTTCCTGAGCACCACTGTGGCACAGCATTGAAAGAGTTGTCCAACACTATATTCATTCATCTGAAAGGCTGGGAATCAGCTCCAATTTTTTGATTTATAGCCACTCACTCTTTCTTCTTCTACGTCAGTATGACATTAGCTTGTGCCCATCAAGATGAATCTGTTTAATTTCATGTGATGTTCTCCATTAAGCACAATACAGCTGCTGATATACCACCTGAACTTTTATTTTCCTGTATGGATATTAGACATTTGCTCTATTTCTCTACCAACAGTCACATAATGGTTGTTGCAGAGAATAGCATAACTGACCATACTATCTTGTAATGATGTTGCTTATTGGTAATACTGAATAATTACAGTAGTGCATTTTATATCTGAAGTACTTTCACAAGTAATAATAATTTTTATTTCTCACAAAGTTCTGCAGTGAATTATGAAAACTTACCTTGCACTATCAGATGGGTATCTTGTTGAGGTTTCCACCTGAAATATTTGAAGAAATTACCAGTGATTTACAACAGATAAGACAGTAAACAGATTTCTATTAATGCCCAACATGTGATTGGTCCACAAAATGCTGTAAGTGAGGCTTCAAAATATCATTAAAGAGGACATAATAAACTGTTGCAGTTAATGATAGTAAGAATTCACTCTCCATTTTCTCACTTTGTTTTCAGTACTGTAAATAACTACACAAGCCAATAATTCAGCTGTGGCCATACTTCTTATTAGACATTTCACAAAGAAAAGTGACTACAAGCATCTTTAATCTGTCATGCTTTTACACCTTGTGTACGATTTTCATTCACTTTTGTTTATTATGAAAACTGCCACTCACTGACAATGAATCGACCATCATAAGTGAAACATTTAGGTCTCTGTCCTCTGGGCAGCCCATACCAACTTGTAGAGGTGAGGAGTGACTTCTAAACCCAACAGCAAGTTACAAAAATGGCTCTGAGCACTATGGGACTTAACTTCTGAGGTCATCAGTCCCCTAGAACTTAGAACTACTTAAACCTAACTAACCTAAAGACATCACACACATCCATGCCCGAGGCAGGATTCAAACCTGCATGTTCTAAAGATTGGGAGGTAGCAGTGTAGTACATCTGGAGACTAAGGCATATCGCAACCACAAACAAATGTGCACAGTCAATGGCAAGAACAGGAAATAACAGTAATCAAAAAGCCAAGGTCCAGTCATCCTTGAAGAAGAGCAAGGAGGGTGGACAGAATGATTTGTAAGCAATCAGCTGCTGCTCCAAGAGAAGCTTCTCAACAAAACAGGGATCATCTGAAGCAACATAAGGGACTGAGCTGACACATGTCTAGTCACTTAGTAACAGGTGATTTACATGATAAATGAAATAAACCCACTCATAAATTCAAAAAATTAGAACTGGATAGAGTTCCCAAGGAAACCCCGAACTTGGAGTGCCAAAGACAAGTCTAAGGTTTTATGGAGTGACAAAAGTTAATTTAACGTATTTATTTTCTGATGGTGTCCAGTATACAGGGTGAGTCACTAACTATTGCCACCAAGAATAATTCTGAAATTATGTAAGAGTTGAGAAGTTTGTGGGACAAAAGTTGCAGGATAGAATGGGGGCCATAATATGACTTGGGTTTTATGTTGCTTCAGAGATATAAAGGTCAACTTTCTTTTTTTAAATGTGTTGCTATGGTTTGATATATATTTTCTTATAGCAGCTACGGAGACAAATTCAATTGTGTGTAACAGTAAGGTCTCTGAAGTTCAACAAAGCGTCACAAAGGTGGCATGAACATCCACTTACAGGTGTTCAAAGTGATGGTCATTGGTATGAATGTAGTGCTGCAATGATCTTATCATGGACTGAGTGGTATTCCCTATCACATTGACACGTGTCGAAGAACATGCTCTAACAATTCTCTCTCATATTTTCAGGCGTAGCTAGAATGTCTTTATGAACAATCTCCTTCGCAAATACCCAGGGATCAATGTTGGGGCCATTCCTGTTCCTTATTTATATAAATGATATGCCCTGTAGTATTATGGGTAGTTAAAATATTTATGTTTGCTTATGACACTAGCTTGGTAGTAAAGGATGTTGGGTGCAACATTGGCTCAGTTTCAAATAGTGCAGTACATGACCTCAGTTCATGGCCTTTAGAAAATAAACTAATGCTAAATCACAATAAGACTCAGTTTTTATGGTTTCTAACATACAATTCAACAAAACTTGACGTTTTGATTTCACAGAATGGGTCTATGATTAGTGAAACTGAACAGTTCAAATTTCTAGGTGTTCAGATAGATAGTAAGCTGTATTGCAAAGCCAACATTCATGATCTTGTTCAAAGACTTAATACTGCCATTTTTACTATTCGAACGGTATCAGAAGTGAGTGATCGTTCGACATGAAGATGAGTGTACTTTGCTTATTTTCATTCACTTATGTTGTATGGTATTATATTCTGGGGTAACTGTTCCCATTCTAAAAGGTTATTTTTGGCTCAGAAACGGGCGGTTCGGGTAACAAATGGTGTGAGTCAAGTGCCTCTTGTCCACTTCTGTTCATGAGTCTGGGTATTTTGACATTGGCCTCTCAATATACAGGGTGGTCCATTGATAGTGACCGGACAAAATATCTCACGAAATAAGCGTCCAACGAAAAAACTACACCGAACGAAATTCGTCTAGCTTTAAGGGGGAAACAGATGGCGCTATGGTTGGGCCGCTACATGGCGCTACGTTTTTTAAAATAGGAACCCCCATTTTTATTACATATTCGTGTAGTACGTAAAGAAATATGAATGTTTTAGTTGGACCACTTATTTCGCTTTGTGACAGATGACGCTGCAATAGTCACAAACGTGTATATACGTGGTATCACGTATCATTCTGCCAGTGCATACGGTATTTGTTTCGTGATACATTACCCGTATTAAAATGGACCGTTTACCAATTGCAGAAAAGGTCGATATTGTGTTGATGTATGGCTATTGTGATCAAAATGCCCAAGGGGCGTGTGCTATGTATGCTGCTCCGTATCCTGGACGACATCATCCAAGTGTCCGGACCGTTCGTCGGATAGTTACGTTATTTAAGGAAACAGGAAGTGTTCAGCCACATGTGAAACGGCAACCATGACCTGCAACAAATGATGATGCCCACGTAGGTGTTTTAGCTGTTGTAGCGGCTAATCTGCACAGCAGTAGCAGACAAATTGCCCGAGAATCGGGAATCTCAAAAACGTCGGTGTTGAGAATGCTACATCAACATCGATTGCACCTGTACCATATTTCTATGGACCAGGAATTGCATGGCAATGACTTTGAACATCATGTACTGTTCTGCCACTGGGCACAAGAGAAATTACAGGACGATGACAGATTTTTTGCACGCGTTCTATTTAGCGACGAAGCATCATTCACCAACAGCAGTAACGTAAACCGGAATAATATGCACTATTGGGCAACGGTAAATCCACGATGGCTGCTCCAAGTGGAACATCAGCGACCTTGCCGGGTTAATGCATGGTGTGGCACTATGGGAGGAAGGATAATTGGCCCCCATTTTATCGATGGTGCAATGTATGCTGATTTCCTACATTATGTTCTACCGATGTTACACAAAATGTTTCACTGCATGACAGAATGGCAATGTACTTCCAACATTATGGATGTCCGGCTCATAGCTCGCGTGCAGTTGAAGCGGTATTGAATAGCATATTTCGTGACGGGTGGATTGGTTGTCGAAACCATACCAAGGCCCGCACGTTCACCAGATCCGACGTCCCCAGATTTCTTTCTGTGGGAAAAGTTGGATATTTGCTATCGTGAGCCACCGACAACGCCTGACAACATGCGTCAGCGCACTGTCGATGCATGTGCAAACATTACGGAAGGCGAACTACTCGCTGTTGAGAGGAATGTCTTTACACGTATTGCCAAATGCATTGAGGTTGATGGACATCATTTTGAGCAATTATTAATGTGGTATTTACAGGTAATCACACTGAAATAGCATGCGTTCTCAGAAATGGTAAGTTCACAAAATGTTCAAACAGTCGAGTGTTCTGTATTTTAATTTTAAAAACCTACCGTTACCAATGCTTGTCTATTAATTGTGAGCTATTGGTCTATTACAGCGCCATCTATCACAAAGCGAAAAAAGTGGTCCAACTAAAACATTCATATTTCTTTACAATCCAACACGAATATGTTATAAAAAATTGGGGTTCATATTTTAAAAAACGCAGTTGATATCCATTTGATCTACTGCAGTGCCGTCTATCGGGCCAACAATAGCGCCATCTGGTTTCCCCTCCAAGCTAGACTAGTTTCATTCTTTGTAGTTTTTTCGTTTGAAGCCTATTACGTGAAATATTTGGCCGGCTACGATCAATGGACCACCCTGTATATATTCCTTATTGTCGTTTCTTGTTACCAATATTCGTTAATTCACAAGAATAAACAGCTTTCACTAGGTCAATACTCACCAGAAATCAAACCTGCATTTGGATTGGACTTTCTTAACCCTTGGGCCAATAGCTCTGCAGTATACTGCTGCATCTGTTTTCAATAAGGTACCACCCGAATTCAAAACTGTTTAGCAGTAATCCACGCGCTTTCAAATCGAAACTGGAGTTCTGGGTCACTCTTCGTATTGTCAAGGAGTTTCTTGAAAAATTAAGCTGATTCTTATAGTATTGGTGATAACGTTTACTTACACATATGGACCGACATTTTCAGGTTCATGAATATTTATTTTTATCTCTTATTACTGTTATGTTCTTATTTCATGTACTGACACGTTCCATGACCTTTGAGATTTGCTCCTCAATTTGGTCCTGTGGAACTTCATGTGTAAATAAAATAATAATAATAATAATAATAATAATAATAATAATAATAATAATAATAATAATAATAATAATAATAATAAAAGAATAGGCCCCCGGTATGTTCTGCCAGTCGTAAAAGGCGACGAAAAGAACAAACCACTAATAGGGCTAACCCCCCTTTTAGTGTGATTACTTGGTTCAGGACAGAACTAAAGAAGCCTCGGACAAGCGCCGTCATAGTCGGGGACGACGAGTTGAACCCTATGCCCGCCCACAATGGTAACGACACTGCTAGCCAACTGGAAAATGATTTAAATCCGAATAGAGGTGTTTTGCAGGATATGCTTCCTGCAACCACCCTAGAAGGAAAACAAAGACAGAGGATGAGATGGTCAGATGAAGTTAATCGACACCTCATGTTCTGTTATTACCAAGCAACAAACCTAGGAACCAACACAACTGGATACAGATCACAAGTATACACAACATTTATTACCAGATACCCGGAATTAAAATTTTTAACAGAACAACGACTAGCTGATCAGATCCATGTAATAATCAAAAATAACAGGATACCCCAGTCAGAATTAGAAAACATCAAACAACAAGTACAACAAATACTGGAACAAAATAATGTGCAATCAGAAGAAGAAGAAAATAGAGTAATGGCCTCAAACATCCCAGAGCAAACAAACAAAGAACACCCGTATCAATTAAACAATCAGAGGAAAACGAAATCTTAAGACAGCCACCAGAACAAGCACAAATAGAACACGAAGAGACACACGTGTTAGATATAGAAGAGAAATTTCAGCTGACATATATAGAATACAAAGACACAAATACAGACATTAGACCATTCTTGCATAGACCGCCAAATAACCCACAAGTCGAAACAACAATAAAAACTATCAACACAATCATACACAACAAAATAAATGAAAATACAACTATGGAAGAGTTACAACTACTGGTTTATATAGGAGCACTCACTACACTAAATATACACACTAGGCAGAGATCAGAACAAACCAACACACAGAAGAAACCCACAAAACCAGCATGGCAACACAGGTTACAGATCAGAATAGAAAAACTGAGAAAAGACATCGGACAGCCAACACAATTTATAAGAAATGAAATATCAGACAAAAAACGAAAAAGGTTAGGTAAAATCTCACAACAAGAAGCAATAGAGCAATTAGATGAAAAAAAGCAGAAATTGCAAGCATTGGCCAAACGACTTAGAAGATACAAAAAAAGTGAAAATAGAAGGAAACAAAACCAAACATTCAACACAAACCAAAAGAGATTTTACCAAACAATGGATAACACACACATTAAAATAGACAATCCACCAAACATAACAGAGATGGAACACTTCTAGAGCAACATATGGTCAAACCCGGTACAACATAACAGGCATGCACAGTGGATACAAGCAGAAACAGACACATACAAGTTGATACCACAAATGCCTGAAGTGATAATTTTGCAACATGAAGTCACCCGAGCAATTAATTCTACACACAATTGGAAAGCCCCTGGAAAAGATAAAATAGCAAATTTCTGGCTAAAGAAGTTCACCTCAACACATTCACATCCAACTAAATTATTTAACAGTTACATTGCAGACCCATACTCATTCCCTGATACACTTACACAAGGAATAACTTATCTGAAACCTAAAGATCAAGCAGACACAGCAAACCCAGCTAAATATCGCCCCATAACATGCCTACCAACAATATACAAAATATTAACTTCAGTCATCACACAGAAATTAATGACACATACAACACAGAACAAAATTATAAATGAAGAACAAAAAGGCTGCTGCAAAGGAGCACGAGGATGTAAAGAGCAACTGATAATTGATACAGAGGTGACATATCACGCTAAAACTAAACAAAGGTCCCTACACTACGCATACATTGATTACCAAAAAGCCTTTGATAGTGTACCCCACTCATGGTTACTACAGATATTGGAAATATACAAAGTAGATCCTAAATTGATACAGTTTCTAAACACAGTAATGAAAAACTGGAAAACCACACTTAATATCCAAACAAATTCAGATAACATCACATCACAGCCAATACAGATTAAGCGTGGAATATACCAAGGAGACTCATTAAGTCCTTTCTGGTTCTGTCTTGCTCTGAACCCACTATCCAACATGCTAAATAATACAAATTATGGATACAATATTACTGGAACATACCCACACAAAATCACACATTTGCTATACATGGATGATCTAAAACTCCTGGCAGCAACAAATCAACAACTCAACCAATTACTAAAGATAACAGAAGTATTCAGCAATGATATAAATATGGCTTTTGGAACAGACAAATGTAAGAAAAATAGCATAGTCAAGGGAAAACACACGAAACAAGAAGATTACATATTGGATAACCACAGCGACTGCATAGAAGCGATGGAAAAAACAGATGCCTATAAATATCTAGGATACAGACAAAAAATAGGAATAGATCATACAAATATTAAAGAAGAACTAAAAGAAAAATATAGACAAAGACCAACAAAAATACTGAAAACAGAATTGACAGCAAGAAACAAGACAAAAGCTATAAATACTTATGCTATACCAGTATTGACCTACTCATTTGGAGTATTGAAATGGAGTGACACAGACCTAGAAGCACTCAATACACTTACACGATCACAATGCCACAAACATAGAATACATCACATACATTCAGCAACAGAAAGATTCACATTAAGCAGAAAGGAAGGTGGAAGGGGATTTATAGATATAAAAAACCTACATTATGGACAGGTAGACAATTTAAGAAAATTCTTTCTAGAACGAGCAGAAACTAGCAAAATACACAAAGCAATCACTCATATAAATACATCAGCTACACCATTGCAATTTCATAACCACTTCTACAACCCTTTAGATCACATAACATCAACAGATACAAAGAAAGTAAATTGGAAAAAGAAAACACTACACGGCAAGCACCCGTATCATCTAACAGAGCCACACATCGATCAAGACGCATCCAACACATGGCTAAGAAACGGCAATATATACAGTGAGACGGAAGGATTCATGATCGCAATACAGGATCAAACAATAAACACCAGATATTACAGCAAGCATATTATTAAAGATCCCAATACCACAACAGATAAATGCAGACTTTGCAAACAACAAATAGAAACAGTAGATCACATCACAAGCGGATGTACAATACTAGCAAATACAGAATACCCCAGAAGACATGACAATGTAGCAAAAATAATACATCAACAACTTGCCATAAAACATAAACTAATAAAACAACACGTTCCCACATACAAGTACACACCACAAAATGTACTGGAGAATGATGAATACAAATTATACTGGAACAGAACGATTATAACAGATAAAACAACACCACATAACAAGCCTGACATCATACTCACCAATAAAAAGAAGAAATTAACACAACTAACTGAAATATCCATACCCAACACAACAAATATACAGAAGAAAACAGGAGAAAAAATTGAAAAATACATCCAACTGGCTGAGGAAGTCAAGGACGTGTGGCATCAGGATAAAGTCGACATTATCCCAATTATACTATCAACTACAGGAGTCATACCTCACAATATCCACCAGTACATCAATGCAATACAGCTACATCCAAACATATATATACAACTACAAAAATCTGTAATTATTGATACATGTTCAATTACCCGAAAGTTCCTAAATGCAATATAACATATACCATACAGTTACAAGGAAGTCACGCTTGACCGAGGTCCGCGTCACGTTCCATTTTTAACCAGACTTAAGTCTGAGAAAAAAAAGTCAATAATAATAATAGCAATAATCCCCATGGAGGCCCAGGAAAAGAATAGGCCTCCGGTATGTTCTGCCAGTCGTAAAAGGCGACGAAAAGAACAAACCACTAATAGGGCTAACCCCCTTTTAGTGTTATTAGTTGGTTCAGGACAGAACTAATGAAGCCTTGGACAAGCGTCGTCATGGTCGGGGACGACGCTTGAACCCTATGCCCGCCCACAATGGTAACGACGACACTGCTAGCCAACTGGAAAATGATTTAAATCCAAATAGAGGTGTTTCGCAGGATATGCTTCCTGCAACCACCCTAGAAGGAAAACAAAGACAGAGGATGAGATGGTCAGATGAAGTTAATCGACACCTCATGTTCTGTTATTACCAAGTAACAAACCTAGGAACCAACACAACTGGATACAGATCACAAGTATACACAACATTTATTACCAGATACCCAGAATTAAAATTTTTAACAGAACAACGACTAGCTGATCAGATCCGTGTAGTAATCAAAAATAACAGGATACCCCAGTCAGAATTAGAAAACATCAAACAACAAGTACAACAAATACTGAAACAAAATATTGTGCAATCAGAAGAAGAAGAAAATACAGTAATGGACTCAAACATCCCAAAGCAAACAAACAAAGAACAACATGCACCAATTAAACAATCAGAGGAAAACGAAATCTTAAGACAGCCACCAGAACAAGCACAAATAGAACACGAAGTGACACAGATGTTAGATATAGAAGAAAAATTTCAGCTAACATATATAGAATACAAAGACACAAATACAGACATTAGACCATTCTTGCATAGACCACCAAATAACCCACAAGTCGAAACAACAATAAAAAGTATCAACACAATCATACACAACAAAATAAATGAAAACACAACTATGGAAGAGTTACAACTACTGGTTTATATAGGAGCACTCACTACACTAAATATACACACTAGGCAGAGATCAGAACCAACCAACACACAGAAGAAACCCACAAAACCAGCATGGCAACACAAGTTACAGATCAAAATAGAAAAACTGAGAAAAGCCATCGGACAGCTAACACAATTTATAAGAAATGAAATCTCGGAAAAAAAAACAAAAAGGTTAGGTAAAATCTCACAACAAGAAGCGATAGAGCAATTAGACGAAAAGAAGCAGAAATTACAAGCATTCGCCAAACGACTTAGAAGATACAAAAAAAGTGAAAATGGAAGGAAACAAAACCAAACATTCAACATAAACCAAAAGAAATTTTACCAGACAATAGATAACACACACATTAAAATAGACAATCCACCAAACATAACAGAGATGGAACACTTCTGGAGCAACATATGGTCAAACCCGGTACAACATAACAGGCATGCACAGTGGATACAAGCAGAAACAGACACATACAAGTTGATACCACAAATGCCTGAAGTGATAATTTTGCAACATGAAGTCACCCAAGCAATTAATTCTACTCACAATTGGAAAGCCCCTGGAAATGATAAAATAGCAAATTTCTGGTTAAAGAAGTTCACCTTAACACATTCACATCTAACTAAATTATTTAACAGTTACATTGCAGACCCATACACATTCCCTGATACACTTACACAAGGAATAACTTATCTGAAACCTAAAGATCAAGCAGACACAGCAAACCCAGCTAAATATCGCCCCATAACATGTCTACCAACAATATACAAAATATTAACTTCCGTCATTAAACAGAAATTAATGACACATACAACACAGAACAAAATTATAAATGAAGAACAACAAGGCTGTTGCAAAGGAGCACGAGGATGTATAGAGCAACTGATAATAGATGCAGAGGTGACATATCAAGCTAAAACTAAACGAAGGTCGCTACACTACGCATACATTGATTACCAAAAAGCTTTTGATAGTGTACCCCACTCATGGTTACTACAAATATTGGAAATATACAAAGTAGATCCTAAATTGATACAGTTCCTAAACATAGCAACGAAAAATTGGAAAACCATACTTAATATCCAAACAAATTCAAATAATATCACATCACAGCCAATACAGATTAAGCGTGGAATATACCAAGGAGACTCATTAAGTCCTTTCTGGTTCTGCCTTGCTCTGAACCCACTATCCAACATGCTAAATAATACAAATTATGGACACAATATTACTGGAACATACCCACACAAAATCACACATTTGCTATAAATGGATGATCTAAAACTCCTGGCAGCAACAAATCAACAACTCAACCAATTACTAAAGATAACAGAAGTATTCAGCAATGATATAAGTATGGCTTTTGGAACAGACAAATGTAAGAAAAATAGAATAGTCAAGGTAAAACACACTAAACAAGAAGATTACATATTGGATAACCACAGCGACTGCATAGAAGCAATGGAAAAAACAGATGCCTATAAATAGCTAGGATACAGGCAAAAAATAGGAATAGATAATATAAATATTAAAGAAGAACTAAAAGAAAAATATAGACAAAGACTAACAAAAATACTGAAAACAGAATTTACAGCAAGAAACAAGACAAAAGCTATAAATACTTATGCTATACTCATTTGGAGTAGTGAAATGGAGTAACACAGATCTAGAAGCACTCAATACACTTACACGATCACAATGCCACAAATATAGAATACATCACATACACTCAGCAACAGAAAGATTCACATTAAGCAGAAAGGAAGGAGGAAGGGGATTTATCGACATAAAGAACCTACATTATGGACAGGTAGACAATTTAAGAAAATTCTTTCTAGAACGAGCAGAAACTAGCAAAATACACAAAGCAGTCACTCATATAAATACATCGGCTACACCACTGCAATTTCATAACCACTTCTACAACCCTTTAGATCACATAACATCAACAGATGCGAAGAAAGTAAATTGGAAAAAGAAAACACTTCATGGCAGGTACCCATATCATCTAACACAGCCACACATCGATCATGACGCATCGAACACATGGCTAAGAAAAGGCAATATATACAGTGAGACAGAAGGATTCATGATTGCAATACAGGATCAAACAATAAACACCAGGTATTACAGCAAGCATATTATTAAAGATCCCAATACCACAACAGATAAATGCAGACTTTGCAAGCAACAAATAGAAACAGTAGATCACATCACAAGTGGATGTACAATACTAGCAAATACAGAATACCCCAGAAGACATGACAATGTAGCAAATATAATACATCAGCAGCTTGCCTTACAACATAAACTTTTAAAACAACACATTCCTACATACAAGTATGCACCACAAAATGTACTGGAGAATGATGAATACAAATTATACTGGAACAGAACCATTATAACAGATAAAACAACACCACATAAACCTGACATCATACTCACCAATAAAAAGAAGAAATTAACACAACTAATCAAAATATCCATACCCAATACAACAAATATACAAAAGAAAACAGGAGAAAAAATTGAAAAATACATCCAACTGGCTGAGGAAGTCAAAGACATGTGGCATCAGGATAAAGTTGACATCATACCAATTATACTATCAACTACAGGAGTCATACCACACAATATCCACCAGTACATCAATGCAATACAGCTACATCCAAACATATATATACAACTACAGAAATCCGTAATTATTGATACATGTTCAATTACCCGAAAGTTCCTAAATGCAATAGAACATATACCGTACAGTTAAAAGGAAGTGACACTTGATCAAGGTCCGCGTCACTCCATTTTTAACCGGACTTAACGTCTGAGAAAGTGAAGGAAATAATAGTAATAATAATAATAACAAAAACAATAACAATCCACAGGTGTCAAGCGGTGACGACACATCACCTCTGTGTCAAATCCTACGATTTGGGAATTTTCTCTGCAACTCATTTCTAACCATCAGCGAAAAATGTGCCGGACACCCATCATGTTAATACCACATTCTGCTCCTTGTTCCTACAGGTTTTTAGTCCAATAACAGACCTACTGTTTCTTGCAGGAATGTGGTGTACTTCCTACTATTAAGACTGCCTTCTATGACATAGGGGCCTATAATTCTGTCCTCCAGAATCCCACACTACACCATCACTGACCTAGTGTGCACCTTGGAGCAACCAACATGGATTTTCAGTTGCACAGTAATGAATGTTATGCAATTTAACATTTCCATGGTCCATGAATGTAGTCTTGTCAGTAAATAAAATTAAATTAATAAATGTGTCATCCCTCTGAATCTGAAGTTGAGCCACCAGCAGAATTTAATGCGATGCATACAATCCATACAAGTTAATTCTTGGTGGAGATTGATATGGTAAGGGTGGTATTTATGGTGATGCAGAACATGAACAACACTACTCTGGCTCATGCCAGATTCTCTTGTGATTTGATGCAAAGTAGCACAAGGATCTTTAACCACAGTGCAACAGTACCAGCTCTCACTGAATTTCATTGGCATTCTCCGTAAATGAGAAGCTTATCAACCTGTTCTTCAAAGGAATACATCATTCACATTCACTTGATTCAACGATTGTAGTCTTACTGTTCCTATTAGTGTTCTATTGCAAAACCATCAAATAGTGTTTACATGTCAATGGCACGTTAGATGGATACGCCCTATTTGGCGAATATTTACTATTTGCATAAGATATGAGAGAGAATTATAAGAGCATGTGCTTCGGTAAGTGCTGATGTGATAAGGAATACCAGTCAATCCATGACAAGAAGATTGCAGCACTGCATTGATACCAATGATCATCACTTCGAACACCTTCTGTAAATGGACGTTCATGCCACCTTTTGCTCTTCGTTGACATTCAAAGACCTTATTGTTGCACATCATTGGATTCATCTCGATAGCCGCTATCAGAAAGTAAGTACCAAACTATAGCATCCCATTAAAAAAACAAAGTTGACCTTCATATCTCTGATGTGACCCCACCTAGCAACTAAATACCAACGTCATATTATGGCCCCCGTTGTACCATGCGACATTTGTCCCACAAACTTTTCAGCTACTCTCATACTTTTGGAGTTATTCTAGGTGGCAATAGTTACTCACCCTGTATGCATAACAATAAAGCTAAAGGGAAAAAACGAGGATCACGTGTAGATCATTAGGCATGGTGGTTGAATTGTCATGTTGTGGGGATGTTTCCTGTACAGTCACATTTTAAAAAAGAATATGATTCCATGTAGGAGACACAACATGTCACATAATTGGCTATTTCAGCAGATCATGATTCGAAACACATCTCCACCTATTTTCTAAAAAATTCTTTCCAGGCCAAAAACAAACTTTTTAAGTGCCCAAGCCGGTGCCTGGATCTAAATTCAACTGGCGCCTCCGATATGAGCTGAATTGATGTGTTCATGGTAGAAGCTACTAAAACAAGGTTCAATTTATTATCTTACTGGATCCATGGTCTGAACTCTGAATTAACGTGTTACAAAAGCTTGTGGATTCACTGCCAAATTGAAGTGCAGCTGTAATCAAAGCCCATGGGTATGCAACAAATACTGATTTGTTCTTCAGATCTCAAAATAGTATTATTTTTACACACTTAGACCTACAAATTACTTTTGAAAAGAATTACTTCTCTCTTGATGCAACATAACCTTGTTTAAACTACATGTAGACTTTTACTAAATAGATTACAATTTCATGTTTTTCAATTACCCAATGGCAGTTTTTTCCATTACACAGTTATGTCTATGTAGTTGTAATTAATGCTTTCTATAAAACATTTTTGGGTGCTACTGTAATAGGACTGTGTTTACACGCATGGTGAGATGAAAGGAGCATATAGTAAACAACAGTGGCACTATACACAATCTGATGACCCTCTGGACAGCAGCAACAATCCTTAAGTGCATTGTTTGATGTCAGCTCATCACATCAAATCAAACTCCTTTCAAAGAAAACAACTACCATATTTTACTGACTGTAAGGTGAATCTTAATTTTCAAGCAATTTTTAAGAAAATTAAATTTTTATCATTTTTTTATTATGTTGCAAAGTCAGCCTTTAAAAATCACTGAAATTCATTATCAGACCTTTCCTCTTTCCTCAGCATCACTGTTCTCTTTATATACAAGATGGTCTTCACTACCATTAAGAGCATTATTTCTTGAAAGATTTAACAATATTTTCCCTCACCCAAGATGACAACTGCTTTATTGACTGACACACTTGTTTCTTTGTAGATCGTTTTAGAACTCCATTTGTCATGAACTCATGTTGGGCTTAATCCATCATGCATTTGGTCCATTCCCCTTCCATAGACTTTAAATACACGTAAGTGCTACAGAAAACTGGTATAAGCATGCATATTCAAAGACTGACATGTAATGCATGCATAATGACATGCAGAATATGACAATGGTCGGCAATGCTCATATAAGACAACATATGTCTGGCACAGCTGTTGTATCAGTTACTATAGATCTAATCTAATCTAATCTCTAATCTACTGCTGCAACAACGGCAGGCAATTGAGATGTAACTGAGTCCGAATGTGATGTTATAGCCAGAGCATGCGTGATGGGACACAGCATTTCTGAGTGTAAAGATGGAATCTGTTAAAATATAAAATTTCTGAAATCGCTGTCGCCAGAAAAAGATACTACATGAACGAAACTAAGAAAAAATGAAGACAATCATTCAGTGTGATGGGAGTGCAACCCTTGTGCAAATTGCTGCATGTTTCAATACTGGGCCATCAGAAAGTATCAGCATGCAAACCATTGAATAAAACATCACTGAAATGGGCTTTTGGAGCCAAAGGCTCACCCGTGCACCCTTGATGACTGCACGACACAAAGCATTACGCCTCACTTTGGCCTGTCAATAGTGACATTGTACTGTTGATGACTGGAAACATGTTGCCTGGTCACATGGGTATCATTCCAAATTTTATTGAGCAGATGGATGTGTACAGGTACGGAAACAGCCTCATGAATCTCTGGACCCTGCCTGTCAGCAGGGAACTGTTCAAGGTGGTGGAGGCTCTGTAATGGCGTGGGGCGAGTGCTGGAGTGATACAGGACATCTGATACATTTGGATATGACTGACAGGTGACACATACGTTAGTATCATGTCTGATCACCTGCATCCATTCACGTCCATTGTGCAATCTGACAGACTTGGGCAATTCCAGCAGTAGAATGTGACACCCCACACCTCCAGAATTGCTACAGAGTGGCTCCATGAACACTCTTCTGAGAAACACTTCTGCTGGCCACCAGATTCCCCTGGCATTAACATTACTGAGCATGACTGGGATGTCTCGCGACATTCTCCTCGGAAAAGATATACAATCCCTCATACTCTTTCTGATTTATGGTCAGCACTGCAAGATTCTTGGTGTCAATTCTCCCCCAGCACTACTTCAGACATTAGCCGAGTCCATGCCACAATGTCTTGCAGCACTTCTGCATGCTCACTGGGGCCTGTAATGATTATTTACGTGACCATTACGGCACTCCAACCCCAGTTCCCAATAGCAGTAATATCGTACTACTTTTCTGCGAAGTAACAGACTTTTAGTGACAATATTCACATTTGGTTTTATTAATGTAAAGGTACTCTGATGTATCGATATATTACAATGATATGGTTCTTGTGTGTATTCATTTCTGTGAGACTGTCATAATCTTTGACTTAGTTGTAACTGTTCCGGTGTGAATGCGCACAGAGCAATCTTTGTTTCACTTTGCAGAAGTTGTTATTTCGCTTTGTATAAGAACATTCAAGTCTTGTGTTTGGTTAAATTGGAAATTAAATAAATGAAGATTGATACAAAACTGTTTTCTTGATGATGTGACAATTAAGAAGAAATATATGTGAATTTACATTTAGTTTAATAAAAATGTGGATCGTGAACACCAAGCCAAAAATTATTTCTATCATACCGTTGTTCTGATCTGGGATTGTTTGATCATTAACAATTTCCTGAAAAACGCATTTGTTATGTCTTCAAATATTGCTAAAATACAGATCTGGACCTTCTAGCAGTCAAAGTGGAGTCACCCTAGAATCAACAAGATGAGCCATAACTTCGACAAAATCTACATAGGAATCCATTCAAGGTAAGTGCCAAAATTAATGACTTTTTTACAGTGACTTCATTATTTCCATTCTGACAATACCATCCACAGTCAAATTTGTTGTTGCCCGATAAAGCGAACATATGCTGTGGGAACAACATTATTGATCCGATTTCTAACCTACTTTGCAAGTGGTGGTATTGTTAAGAGGCCCTACCTGATATACCAGCTTCTACGGCTCTTCAGTGCAGTGTATTTGTCAAGACTTCAAGAAGTTGCAATTGTGAAGTAAGTCATCCTGCAATAACAGCAAGCTCTGTATTTAACTGCTTCAATTTCTCTTTCACAAAATATTACAAATGACTACTAATGTGATATAGCACAAGAAGAGAATTCTTCTTCAACGAAGTGACTTTCCTTTGCTTCAACACTGTTAATCCACAATTTCATATTGGCCTCCTCCATCCAAGCCTTGTCATGTACATGAACAACACCTGGAAGTATTCAGAAGGTTTTGACACTGTTTAGCACTTTAAGATGATCACTGGATGAAGTTTAGTACAATCAACACAACATCAAAGAACAACAGTTTAGTGCATTTTTTTATGTTCACTTGTTTTTATAGTTACCATTTTAGCACCTTTCATGGCAACAATTTTGTTACTTGGTTACTGGTGAAAACTGGATCTCATTGGGATATCGAGACTCTCACACTAAAATAGTGAGTGAGGAAAATATAGGAATGGCTGGGGAAATGCCAGCCTATTATATAACAATTCCCAACTGCTTCAACAAGCCTTACAATACAATAACTGGAAGCAGGGAGCAGTGGGAAAAACAATTTGTCACCATATGGGGGACACTGCCTGGTTCACTGAAAAGTCGAAATCAGACCAAGGTGTTTGAGGCCAGGGTGTACGTGGTTCAGCCAAGACTGGAGGCCATCATCCCTCTATAAAAACTGGTCTCTGTATTTCGAGCTGAAATTACTACAATCAGGGTGTGTCTGGAGGAGATTATACATAGCATCTACATCTATTTAGACAACCAGGCAGCCCGGAAATCATTGGCAGCTCCTGCACCAAGATCTAAGCATGTCACAGGGCTCTGGTGGAGCTAGGGGAAAGCAATAGGGTAAACCTAATGTGGGTCCCTGGCCACTCAGTGATTGGTGGCAACAAACAAGCCGGCAGATTGGCCAGGATGGGGGCAAAGACTCCATTCATTGGACTGGAACGTGTCCTGGCAATTACCAAGGCTTTGATCAAACTAGAACTACGGAACTGGCTTAGAAGACAGCACACAGAACACTGGACCAAGGTCTATACCAAAAACATGATAAGGTAATGTTGTCATAGCCGTGTTTTGAAATAAGATCTCTAATTCTGGGCTTCAATAGAAAAGAGATTAAACATATGGTAGGACTGATGACCAGCCATGGGAATTTCAAACAACACCTACATACAATGAGTATAATGGAAGAAGACCCTAAATGTAGCATCTGTGATGAGACAGAAGGAACTGCTGCACGGTATTGGTAATTTTCGGGGCAACTACAAGTGTAGAAATTGGGTCTAATAAAGAACTGGTAAAGGAACTCCTAGCACTATATAAGGGCACTGGTTGGTATTACTAGATATCCAGGGAGCAATACTGCAAAACAAACTGTTTCGGTGTAGGTCGTGCCAGATTAGACCAAAGCTGTTTTAGATTTCCTACAAAAATCAAATCAAATCGAATCGAATCAATCATCCTTAGTGAATTTGTGTTTAGGTATTTTTTTTGATGAATTAACTATTACGCAGTGTGACCAAGATGGGTCCAGTTCAATTGGTTGTAATTTGAACTTGGTATGTGCTACATAGTAACCTAAAGCGCCATGTAAATGAGCAGGAAATTATGATCTCAACTGATATGACACACTTGTTTGTATAGAAATATTTCCTTGTATTTGGTTATTTTAACAGTTACATATGATGGCAGTTTATCATGTTTTCACTGGTATTTAATGTAATATTTATCTTAGAATGTTTAGTAAGCTTCTAAAGTGACCAGCATGGGAAGGTGATTATTTCAAGTTGTTTAATTTTAACAAAAACTATGTACTTTCAATCATTGTTATTTTAATTTACTTTTGTAAGATGGTTTGAAGATGACTAGCATGGTATGGTTTCTTGAGGTTTTAAATAAGCAGTGCCTCATAGTCTTTGGTAATATATTTGTGTTTCTCACATAGTCTGGGCTGGTGAACAGTTACTGTTAAGTCTGCGTAGGTTTTGACAGTAGTTGAACTGAAGTCTCTGGGCAGCCAACCAGTTGTGCCATTTCAGTTCTCTAAAATTGCATGGATGATATGATTTTAGCAAAACGTGAGGATTTTCACATTTTCTGATTACATTCAATTGATGTATCTTTTTGTGACTGAAGAACTTTCACTTTGTGCAACTGATAGTTCTGTTTTGTGCTGAACTTTGATCAGTGACACAGCATCAAAGATGAACTTATATTACCCCATAGTTATAACTTAGATTTTAGTTCTGGTTTCAAAGTAGCTTATGTAATTGGGGAATCTGTTAAATATCCCTAATTATTCACATAACTGAACTGCATTATATTCAGTCTGAAGTATTCAACCTTGCTATGTAAATATATATAATTCAAAATAATGATTTTAAGTATGGCTATTTCTACTTTTGTGTCTTACATTGACAGTATACACCATTCAATTTAACTTTGCCACTGTTTATATTTCCTTATTATCACTGCATTTAAATTCAGTTTACACATCTTGTTTAAGTATACCTTAACAATTGCAATGTATGCCTAACTTCGTACTTTTAAATGGTGCTTGACTGACAAAATCTAGTCTAGACAGATGGTGCTTTTAACAGGGTAGATACTCAGTGGTGGATGTCCTTGACCCATGCATGGGACTGTAGAAGTACACTCTGACATCAGATCTGTTCACTAGCCTGAAACTCAATACATCATAGGACCAATTTCGTAACATTAACATTACGCATCGTGATTGTTATTCTCAGTAAGGAGTCCTAACAGTGTCAGCAGTTGGACTGAAATCACCATCAGGCACCCTACTGGCACACAAACTGAAGATAACACACACATGACCAAAATATACAGTTTGCTCTTCCAAACCTATTTCATCATTCGATATTGCAATGGAGTTCCTTCTTTCAGTACCGGCAAGAACACCAAACTGACAGATTTTTGAGATGATCAATTTCTGTCAATTTTCTACTGTGTAGCCACTTAATAGAAAAAAAAAACACACCTGGACAATATGAGGTGGCTGTACAATACTGCTCATATTACACTGAACTTGTTCCTTCTATAACACTAGCTTACCAAACACCTCAGAGGCCATGAAAGTTTCCTAGTGACTGGAAGAAGGCACCAATCAATCATATTCTGAGTTAGTGTCACTTGATAGATGAACATAATCATAGTAAAATGAAGCATGTGCATTAATAATGCTGTCTTGCACATTTCAGACTTTTATGAAAGTGACAAAAACTGTTAATAACAAAGTAATAGCAGATTTGTATTGTTTGCAGGGGCAGACTATTGAAAATGGTTGTGCTTTTTAAAATTGCACTAAAGACAGATTTTAGAAAATAAATAACTATTAAAACGAAAAAAAATTATAGCAACTGATTTATGGCATTACTGCAGATCACTCTGTATTTTGCTGTAATGATAAGGTTGCCTAGAATTCCAAAGTTTTAAATAGGAAAATTATAGCAAGATACAAACTAATATTTATTTTAAACTGATTAATTTGGTCGTAAAAAAGCTATAGAACATGAGTGTTATTAATTTGGTCCTAAAAAAGCTATAGAACATGAGTGTTATCAAGTTGAGACCCAAAGCTGGCACATTACACACAGATGGCACACTGAATGTTTTCATAAAATGCCTTTACTTTGATTCCATGTACTTCATCATGTACAATAGATCACTTTTTTTCTTGTTACAAGTTTCAGTACACCACTGTAGAGCAACCAAAAATCAAAAAACAACAGAATTTCTTTTAATTCATGTTCACAACCATGTTTCAAAATAAAATGTCTTTCACGTGGATGAAACAAGCATATGCCTCAAGGATTGTTACTGCATAACTTCAGACAGAGAACACCAGGAATTTTCTACGCAGGTGCTGTTTTGAGAACCAGCTCAACAGATCCTATGCCCTTCAATTCCTGCATCATCTCCTCAACGGTCAATTTTGAAGGTTCTACAGAGGCCTAAGACATGACATGTTTCCATTCTAAAGGAGCCATAACTTATGACACATTCTTTTCTCAATCATTGCAATGTTCCAGTCACGAGGTAGGAAACTGTGATTTCAACACAAAAACTTTTTGTGTGTTTCTCCACAGTACTTGCAGTTAACCAGATGGAAATAAAGTGCTAAAATTCTCCAGTTATTGTTCTGCCCAACATGGTGGTCAGACCATATAATTACTTTGTGTTCCATACCTTCTTCAAGCATCACAAATTTAATCCGACGGGAAACTATTTTGGCTGAACCACACCTTGCATCAGATCCAGCCCCTAAATTTACGGTGTTATTTAAGTACTGAAGTCATGAACCATGAAATTATATGATGGCAGCTATCTCTGGCAGAATACCATGGAATGTGTCAATGTATGACAAAGTAGAACCTGTTGTAGGTCAACATATGTTACATATATATTGTTGTTCCTTTGTAGCCATTTCCGATTTTTTTTTTAGCAGTTTATATGCTCAGTCTGCTTTTGTGTGACAACTGACGTAAGTTCTATGTTGTGCATTTGTATCTCATCTGAATCTGCAAGCATAAAGAATCTATACATTCTGCAGAGTCTGAGATTGTGGTACAGACATTCTTTTGAAGATTTATTCCTACTTTGAGGAACTCAAATTGAATTCCTAATTCAGATATACCTCTCATCATTTGATAAGGCTTTGGCCTACACTATTTTCCTCAACCATCTTCAGGAGTGGCCACTCCTCTGTCCTGTTTATGTTGAAGAGAGAGTTTTCATTGCTGGGTGATGCAGAATATGTCAAGCAATGTTTTTTAACGGACTTTTTTTGAATGGACTTCATATTTGAAACTAGCTTGTTTCCATGATGTACTATCTGTCGTACCTTCCTTTTGTCTGGCTGGCACGCCTATTTATGTAGAGTTTATGAAGTAAATTGATTTCATTGTGCACCAAGGCATGGTAATCTATGTACAGCTTTACATTAATTTACATATTTCTGTTCTAGAATCCTCCTTTTGAACACAATTATGTATTGCGTAAAATACTGAATCATGCTGTCAATATTACTACCCAATATTCAACTGAATTATCGTACTCCAAATTCTCTTTTAATAATATAGCAGTGTGTATTCTACTTTTTCATCACTGATAAAGATAGAACTGTAGTAAGTTTTATCCACGTGACTTATTTTTACTGTAATATTGCCAGAAGATGCACATAAGATATGTTGTTAGAGCCATGTACTCTACAGGGATAATAAGCTGCTGTTCAGCACAGTTGTTATTCTATAGACATATGTCATTTTACAAAACCAATGAAACCAATCCAGCATTATTCCACTCACTTGTGTTGGTGACTGTTTTGCATGAACTACCTTTCCTATTGTGATTTATATTCCGATCCACCATCATGAAGTCTTCTCCTCTTAATATCCTGCCTGTTACCCAAGTTAATTCTCCTTTTTGTAGCACTATTTGCGCTTTTCAAACCACTTGCTGTAAGCATCACCTTGCTCCACTATGCATTTCCTGTAACACCTTGCAAACAGACAATATGGTGGTCATCTCACACTGTGGTCACATTGTGTCCTCCAGTACCTTGTCTCCACTGGTTCTGCATCTGCCTCACTGTTGTTGCAGCTTGCCTTGTGTGAGCCAAAACATGACAGAACAACCAATAATTCTGCCCCATGAACACACACAAATCCCGATATTCCAGCTTGTGGAACTGGAAAGGAATAGTGGCACTTGGTTACATGTTGCTACACTCCTGGAAATTGAAATAAGAACACCGTGAATTCATTGTCCCAGGAAGGGGAAACTTTATTGACACATTCCTGGGGTCAGATACATCACATGATCACACTGACAGAACCACAGGCACATAGACACAGGCAACAGAGCATGCACAATGTCGGCACTAGTACAGTGTATATCCACCTTTCGCAGCAATGCAGGCTGCTATTCTCCCATGGAGACGATCGTAGAGATGCTGGATGTAGTCCTGTGGAACGGCTTGCCATGCCATTTCCACCTGGCGCCTCAGTTGGACCAGCGTTCGTGCTGGACGTGCAGACCGCGTGAGACGACGCTTCATCCAGTCCCAAACATGCTCAATGGGGGACAGATCCGTAGATCTTGCTGGCCAGGGTAGTTGACTTACACCTTCTAGAGCACGTTGGGTGGCACGGGATACATGTGGACGTGCACTGTCCTGTTGGAACAGCAAGTTCCCTTGCCGGTCTAGGAATGGTAGAATGATGGGTTCGATGACGGTTTGGATGTACCGTGCACTATTCAGTGTCCCCTCGACGATCACCAGTGGTGTACGGCCAGTGTAGGAGATCGCTCCCCACACCATGATGCCGGGTGTTGGCCCTGTGTGCCTCGGTCGTATGCAGTCCTGATTGTGACGCTCACCTGCACGGTGCCAAACACGCATACGACCATCATTGGCACCAAGGCAGAAGCGACTCTCATCGCTGAAGACGACACGTCTCCATTCGTCCCTCCATTCACGCCTGTCGCGACACCACTGGAGGCGGGCTGCACGATGTTGGGGCGTGAGCGGAAGACGGCCTAACGGTGTGCGGGACCGTAGCCCAGCTTCATGGAGACGGTTGCGAATGGTCCTCGCCGATACCCCAGGAGCAACAGTGTCCCTAATTTGCTGGGAGGTGGCGGTGTGGTCCCCTACGGCACTGCGTAGGATCCTACGGTCTTGGCGTGCATCCGTGCATCGCTGCGGTCCGGTCCCATGTCGACGGGCACGTGCACCTTCCGCCGACCACTGGCGACAACATCGATGTACTGTGGAGACCTCACGCCCCACGTGTTGAGCAATTCGGCGGTACGTCCACCCGGCCTCCCGCATGCCCACTATACGCCCTCGCTCAAAGTCCGTCAACTGCACATACGGTTCACGTCCATGCTGTCGCGGCATGCTACCAGTGTTAAAGACTGCGATGGAGCTCCGTATGCCATGGCAAACTGGCTGACACTGACGGCGGCGGTGCACAAATGCTGCGCAGCTAGCGCCATTCGACGGCCAACACCGCAGTTCCTGGTGTGTCCGCTGTGCCGTGCGTGTGATCATTGCTTGTATAGCCCTCTCGCAGTGTCCGGAGCAAGTATGGTGGGTCTGACACACCAGTGTCAATGTGTTCTTTTTTCCATTTCCAGGAGTGTATTTCATATGACATCTCTGCACCAAGTGCTGTGTAATACTGACCTGTCCTATCACACAAAAGACTGCTATATTGGGCCTATGGGCACACCACCTCTCTGCCATTTAAATCACGTATTATGTTACTACTGTTGTACAGTCCTTTTGTTGTGGCAAGGTGCAGATCACTGCTTCTGAATGTGTTACTTTTTAGAAGCAGTAGTGTATTACAGGGAGCACATGAAGTCTGGGAACACTTATTTATTTCAGAGGAACCAAACATTGTACAGATATCATACATATCTCATTTTGAAGAGAAATACCAAAATGTTTTTTTGATGTCTACTGCCACAGCGTAATTTGGTAATATGCTGATAATCAGTACTAGTTGCAAACACGGCAAGTTCAGTTGCAGAGCGAGCTTTCTGTGTGTTGGAGTTTGACAAAAACAAGTGCGCTACAGCTGTTAAACAGATCTTTAGAACCAAGTATGGTAACAAGCCGCCAACAAGGAACGCCATTTACCACTGACAACAAATTCGTTACAACAGGTTGCTTGTGCCCAGCAAAGAGAAGTGGACATGCCAGTGTGAGTGAAGTGAATGTGGAGCACGTACGAGAGACATGCTGGGATGGAAATGGCAAGAATTTGATTACCGTATTGATGTCTGCTGTGTTACTCATGGTTCGCATATCGAGTGTTTGTAAAAAAAACTGTCAGTTTCTTTTCAAAATGCAATGGGTGTGATATCAGTACAATGTTTAGTTCTTGTGCAATAAATAACTGAAAGTGTTCCTGGACTTTATGTACACCCTGTATTTTAACAATATTACTGTATCCATATTCTGGAGCTACATGTACACACCTCAAGATGAAAATAAGTAACCTAGCAAACTTCAGACTTATGAAATTAAGTTACCTATTTTTGATCTACATTTTGATCACCCCAATTATGTTAGGAACGGTGCACCTCCTGCAAAATGTACTTCACTTTAACAGCACCAGCTGTAAATTCGAAAGAAACAAGGTGAGAGTTATACTACTACTGTAACATGACCTTCACTCATTTACACTTTGTGACTTGCAACATAAGAATATTTGAAGTAAAGAGATCTGTCTCCAGTTACAGATGAGACACCACACACTTTTAGACAGTGAACAAACATAAAAGCAGCACCAAAACAGTATTTCGCAAACACTTTATCCACTCAACAGTGTAGTGTTCTTGCTCACGCATGATGCTAGAGTGGGGTGGAGTAACCGTCAACTTATGCACGTTCATCTTTAAAAGCTGTATTTCAGTTGGTTATAACTGCAAAATATTAGAATTATGGAGCAAATTTCAGTGTCAGATCAACTGCAGCACTGACGTCTTGCAAGCACCATATTTTATGGAAACAAGTAATGCAGAATCCTGCATGGAGTGTAACAATATTATGAAGAGCAAAGTTGATTGACTGGTTGGTTTTGGGTATAAAGGGACCACACTACAGGGTCATCAGTCCCTTTTTCCTGATGGAAGCAAGGCTGAAGGTACAAAAACACCCAACACCACACCTAGAACAAAAAAGAATGGAACAAACAACAGGGAAAACATACACCATAAGGAAAAGAGGGTATTCAAAACACAGAGCATGTGGTCTGGGCTGGCTGATAATAATAAAAGAGGATGAGCCAGCCACTCTGCAACACATTAAAATGTTCACCCCAAAAAAGACAAGGCGAGATGAAAACATGTAGGGAATAGATGACCATGAAGACAAACAAATGCAAAGAAAGTGCGACAGAGTTAAAATGGAGGGAGAATGATGACCTCAGAGGGAGGCTAAGTGCCCACCCATAGATGGTATAATAAAACCCCCATCAAGAATAAAACATGAATCTGCTGTTGAAGCACTGTTGCCCAACACCGAAGGTAGGATGCTGTAAAGGTTAAAAGTTCACCACAGAGTGGCTAGAAGTGGGCAGTCCAGCAAGATGTGGATGACAGTCATGTCAGCCACAGTGACAACAAAGCGGGTCCTTGCGACAACAGAGTGCCTGCGAGAGGCTCGCATGGAGGTCTTCCACACATTCATAGTCTCCTTCAGGGCACACAGTTTGTTGTGCGTACTGAGATTATGCCATACCATCTCCCAAATCTGAAAAATATTGTGACATAATAAGGATCGCAGGTCAGTTACAGGGATGCTGATCTCCATAAGTGGTTTCCAGCCTGTTGGAAAGTTCATTTCGTGGGATTCCGACATGCCCTGGGGTCCACACAAACAACACGGAACAACTGGTCCGTTCCCGGGCATAGATAGACTCCTGGATGGACGCCACCACGGAACATTCATTCAGGGTAGCACTAGTCAATAGCTTGTAAGGCAGCTCAATGATTCAGTACAGAGAAGAAACGACTCAACAGGACATGAGTGGATGCACACAATAGCACGAGAAATGGCTGCCAGCTCTGCAGTCAAAAGACTGCAGCTGTCTGGCAAGGAGTGCTGTTCAGTATGTCCCACATGAACATACCCAAAGCCAACGTGACCATCACCCATCAAGCTGTCAGTGTAAACCACTTCATGACCCCGTTACATGTCAAGAATGGAGAGGAATTGACAGCAAAGAGCTGCAGGGTTAACTGAGTCCTTAGGGCCCTGTGAAATGTCCAGGCGAAGCTTCGGACTCAGTGTACACCATGGAGGTTTACGTGAATGGATCTTGAGCATAGGTGGTAAAATCAAGGACGCCACTTCAGACACAAGAAATCAGATGTGAACTGCCATCTTAAGCCCTGACCTGGGCCTCTGATGCAGGAGATGAAATGCTGTGGATGGGAAAGGGAGACGGTAATTCGGCTGCTCAGGAGAACTAGGAATGTGTGCAACGTAACTGGCGAGCAGTTGTGCACACCTAATCTTCATTGGAGGCACTCCAGCCTGGTCACTGGACTTGTCCTGAAACCTTGCTGCTAGTCAAACGCCACAGTGGTGCACTGGGTCTAGTAAACGTAACGCCGAGGGAGCTGCCAAACAATAAACCAGACTCCCATAGTCAAGAAGGGACTGAACAAGGGCTCGATAGAGCTGCAGCACCATAGAGTAATCTGCACCCCAGTTGGTGTCACTCAGGCAGCAGAGGACATTGAGGTGCTGCCAGTACTACCACTTCAGCTGATGAAGATGAGGAAGCTATGTCAATCGGGCACTGAAATCCAGTCGTAAGAATCGAAATTTATCGATTACAGTGAGTGGTGGATCATCATTAAAGTAAAGTTCTGGTTCCGGATGAATAGTACGACGATGACAGAAGTGTGTGACACACGACTTCACAGCTGAAAAGTGGAAGCCATGAGCTAGAACACATGCCTGCACCTTGTGAATGGTTCCCTGTAGGCGCTGCTCAGAAACACCATTACTAGTGGAGCAGTACGAAATGCATAAGTCGTCTGCATACAGAGGTGAGGCCAACAGCCTGACAGCTGCTGCAAGACCGTTAATGGCCACTAAAAATAGAGATAAACTCAATACAGAGCCCTGCAAGACCCCATTCTCCAGTATATGTGGGGAAACTATAGGAGGAAACCAACTTGGACATGGAAAATACGGAGTGATAGGAAATTTTGGATAAAAATCGGGAGCATGCCTCACAGACCCTACTCACATAATGTGGCAAGGATATGTTGCCAGGTCATGTCTTCAGCTTTTCGTAAATCAAACAAGATGGCAACCAGGTGTTGGCACCTGGAAAAGCCTGTTCCAATGGCAGACTTGAGGGAAACTATCAATGGTAGAGTGACCCTGGCGGAAACCCTCGCATGCAGCCAGCAGGCCATGTGATTCCAGGACACAACACAACCACCGACTTACCGTATGTTCTAACAGCTTACGAAGAACGTTGGTGAGGCTGATGGGCTGATAGCTATCCACATTAAGTGGGTTTTAACTGGGTTTGGGCACTGAAATAATGGTGCTCTCCCACCATTACGATGCAAAGATGACATCGCTCCACATCTAGTTGGAGATGAGATGTTGCTTGTAATCAAACAAGAGATCTTTCATCATCTGACTGGGTCCGATCTGGCTCAGGAGCTGTGGCATGGCAATGTGAAAGGACGATGAGGAACTCCCACTCTGAAAATTGAGCATTATAGGGTTCAATGTAACGTTCAGTGAACTGGAGGGCTTTCCATCTGCCTTCTGAGGGTGCAAAATGCTGGGGGATAATTCTCTGAAGAGGAGGCTCAACCATAGTGCTCCGTAAATTGCTCGGCAATTGTGTTTGCGACGGTAGGTAACACGCCATTAATGTTAATGCCAGTAACACCTGTCGGGGTCTGGTACCAACACACACATCTGATCTTCGTCCAGACTTGGGATGGGGACATATGGCACTCAATGGTCGAGACATCCCTCTCCTAACACGCCTGTTTCTGTCTCTATTTTAGCTGGCGAACGCACGTACAAGCCCTTTAAAAGCCATTAGTTGTTCTAGGGAAGGGTGGCACTTACGTCACTGTAGAGCTCGCCAACGCTCTTTAGTGGCTTCGGCGATTTCCGGGGACCCTCAAGGTACAGACTGTCGCTGGGGCCACCCTATAGAACAAGGGATCGTGTTTTCTGCCACAGAAACGATCGTTCTAGAGACCTGCTCAACTACCACATCGATGGTACAATGTGAAGTAGTTTCAATGGTGACAGCAGAGATGAAAGCTTCCTAGTCTGCCTTGTTTAAAGCCCATCTCTGTAGACGTCCTGGGGAATGGTGCTGGGGGAATGACAGGAAGATCAGAAGGTAGTCACTACCACGCCAGTCATCATGGGCTCTCCAGTGGACAGATGGGAGAAGTTCTGGGATAAATCAATGGCGGAGTAAGTGCGATGAGCCACACTGAAATATGTGGGGCGCCCAGTATTTAAGAGGCAGAGGTCGAAATGAGACACTGTAGTTTCAACATCTCCACCTCAGCCAGTAAGCACAGTGCCAATGGGTTAAGGACATTAAAATCTCCAAAAAGGAGGTAAGGTTTAGGGAGTTGTTGAATCAGTGCAACTGCACCATCTGGAAGAAGATATACATTGCACCACATGGTTTAACATCACAGTGGTAAACCATCACCTTGACCTCCTCAGACAATGACTCACCCTCAAACGCCAAGATGAAGGCACAGGTAGCGCCCCTGTTGTCTTTGGGTCTCCTGTAAACGCACCAGATGAAATGAACACCCACCATTCTAGATTTCTAGATTGGCGTGGAGCTTGTTGTCAGACTGCAAGAGGTCGCAATGGAAAATAATCCCCTGGACCATGGTGAGGCTTTTATGGGGAGTGACACAAACAGGAATATCACCCAGCCTGTCAGAAGCAAGTAATGCCCGGGATTGGGCTGGGGATGCTGTCTGAATCGAGACTGCACCACTTCTCATCTTGGACAGCACTGTCACTTCCCGAAACTTACTACCCTCAAGATAACAAAAAATTGAGGCTTTGTACACAGAAAGGAGTCCCTGTCCATTCTGCTACAGACTAAATGACGAGGCGAATATGGCTCTCTTCTTTCTGTAGCCCTACGACCCTCCCATGGCATAGCAATGGAGGGAAATGATTTTGGATCATATCTGTCAGCATTGTACTCGATTTTGCCCTTCTTACAGACAGGTTTAAGTGTCAGGAAGTCGTTTCTGAAAGTATTTGTATGGAGTGTAGCCATGTATGGAAGTGAAACATGGACGATAACCAGTTTGGACAAGAAGAGAATAGAAGCTTTCGAAATGTGGTGCTACAGAAGAATGCTGAAGATAAGGTGGGTAGATGACATAACTAATGAGGAGGTATTGAATAGGATTGGGGAGAAGAGAAGTTTGTGGCACAACTTGACTAGAAGAAGGGATCGGTTGGTAGGACATGTTTTGAGGCATCAAGGGATCACAAATTTAGCATTGGAGGGCAGCGTGGAGGGTAAAAATCGTGGAGGGAGACCAAGAGATCAATACACTAAGCAGATTCAGAAGGATGTAGGTTGCAGTAGGTACTGGGAGATGAAGAACCTTGCACAGGATAGAGTAGCATGGAGAGCTGCATCAAACCAGTCTCAGGACTGAAGACCACATCAACAACAACAGACTGCTGGCGCCATACAGTCACCAGCAAGAGGTGACAGTCTGCTTAATTGGGGGTCATCTGCCATGATGCCACCCACTGCCCCATGGGCACCACACAGCCACAGCAAAGGCCACCTGGCATGATGGCTGTAGCTGTGAGTCCTGGCGCCCCAAGAAGACAGGCATCTACTCCTTGGCATACATGGGCAGTTTACAGCTCAAGCATCAGCAGTGTGATCCCTGTGTTGTCAGGAGACTACCACCAAATGGTTACATGGTGGCCCTACCACAACAGACTGGCTACTGTACTGGATATTGGGCGCCGAGAAATCCAATACTGTCATGGGGGCTGAAGAGTACAGGAGACAATGGAAGAGGACATACCCGGGAAAGTGTCCTCGCCCAAATAATTCATCTGCAGGTGGAGATGCAAAGCCATGACAAGAGGCTCAGGAGATCGTATCTAAGGGCACTATGGATAACTCATGCACCACGTAAGGTGTCCTTCCCCAAATGGCCTGAACTTCTGTAGAATTTGGAACGTGGCAGGTCAAATCATAAAATGAGACCGGAACTTATAGGCATGGAAAGTGAGACAATCCTGTTAGTCACCTCTTACAATAGGCAGGGATATCTCAAGCCTATTCTAACCCCTGGACCAGCAGGGGGAAGCAAAGTTGACAACACTTGCCATATTGTGAAGATGCTAAGTCATAGATAGGCACAACAAAAAAGAGTGAACAAATAAAACTTTTGGCCTATAGTTCCTAAATCAAAAATAAGTGACACGCACGCACACACACACACACACACACACACACACACACACACACGACTACAGTCTGAGGCAATGCTGTGAGCAGCAACATGATGGAAGTAGTGGCTGAGCAAGGGTACAAGAAGGCTGGGGTGGAGAGGCATAGTAGGGTAGGGGTGACATACAGTGCAGTGCTGCTGGGGAGCATGCAAGGATAAGGTGGAAAGAGGGTATGGCAGCTATGTGGTATAAAGCGGGGGAGAGGCGGGCAGGGGGAGAGGCGGGCAGGGGGAGAGGCGGGCAGGGGGAGAGGCGGGCAGGGGGAGAGGCGGGCAGGGGGAGAGGCGGGCAGGGGGAGAGGCGGGCAGGGGGAGAGGCGGGCAGGGGGAGAGGCGGGCAGGGGGAGAGGCGGGCAGGGGGAGAGGCGGGCAGGGGGAGAGGCGGGCAGGGGGAGAGGCGGGCAGGGGGAGAGGCGGGCAGGGGGAGAGGCGGGCAGGGGGAGAGGCGGGCAGGGGGAGAGGCGGGCAGGGGGAGAGGCGGGCAGGGGGAGAGGCGGGCAGGGGGAGAGGCGGGCAGGGGGAGAGGCGGGCAGGGGGAGAGGCGGGCAGGGGGAGAGGCGGGCAGGGGGAGAGGCGGGCAGGGGGAGAGGCGGGCAGGGGGAGAGGCGGGCAGGGGGAGAGGCGGGCAGGGGGAGAGGCGGGCAGGGGGAGAGGCGGGCAGGGGGAGAGGCGGGCAGGGGGAGAGGCGGGCAGGGGGAGAGGCGGGCAGGGGGAGAGGCGGGCAGGGGGAGAGGCGGGCAGGGGGAGAGGCGGGCAGGGGGAGAGGCGGGCAGGGGGAGAGGCGGGCAGGGGGAGAGGCGGGCAGGGGGAGAGGCGGGCAGGGGGAGAGGCGGGCAGGGGGAGAGGCGGGCAGGGGGAGAGGCGGGCAGGGGGAGAGGCGGGCAGGGGGAGAGGCGGGCAGGGGGAGAGGCGGGCAGGGGGAGAGGCGGGCAGGGGGAGAGGCGGGCAGGGGGAGAGGCGGGCAGGGGGAGAGGCGGGCAGGGGGAGAGGCGGGCAGGGGGAGAGGCGGGCAGGGGGAGAGGCGGGCAGGGGGAGAGGCGGGCAGGGGGAGAGGCGGGCAGGGGGAGAGGCGGGCAGGGGGAGAGGCGGGCAGGGGGAGAGGCGGGCAGGGGGAGAGGCGGGCAGGGGGAGAGGCGGGCAGGGGGAGAGGCGGGCAGGGGGAGAGGCGGGCAGGGGGAGAGGCGGGCAGGGGGAGAGGCGGGCAGGGGGAGAGGCGGGCAGGGGGAGAGGCGGGCAGGGGGAGAGGCGGGCAGGGGGAGAGGCGGGCAGGGGGAGAGGCGGGCAGGGGGAGAGGCGGGCAGGGGGAGAGGCGGGCAGGGGGAGAGGCGGGCAGGGGGAGAGGCGGGCAGGGGGAGAGGCGGGCAGGGGGAGAGGCGGGCAGGGGGAGAGGCGGGCAGGGGGAGAGGCGGGCAGGGGGAGAGGCGGGCAGGGGGAGAGGCGGGCAGGGGGAGAGGCGGGCAGGGGGAGAGGCGGGCAGGGGGAGAGGCGGGCAGGGGGAGAGGCGGGCAGGGGGAGAGGCGGGCAGGGGGAGAGGCGGGCAGGGGGAGAGGCGGGCAGGGGGAGAGGCGGGCAGGGGGAGAGGCGGGCAGGGGGAGAGGCGGGCAGGGGGAGAGGCGGGCAGGGGGAGAGGCGGGCAGGGGGAGAGGCGGGCAGGGGGAGAGGCGGGCAGGGGGAGAGGCGGGCAGGGGGAGAGGCGGGCAGGGGGAGAGGCGGGCAGGGGGAGAGGCGGGCAGGGGGAGAGGCGGGCAGGGGGAGAGGCGGGCAGGGGGAGAGGCGGGCAGGGGGAGAGGCGGGCAGGGGGAGAGGCGGGCAGGGGGAGAGGCGGGCAGGGGGAGAGGCGGGCAGGGGGAGAGGCGGGCAGGGGGAGAGGCGGGCAGGGGGAGAGGCGGGCAGGGGGAGAGGCGGGCAGGGGGAGAGGCGGGCAGGGGGAGAGGCGGGCAGGGGGAGAGGCGGGCAGGGGGAGAGGCGGGCAGGGGGAGAGGCGGGCAGGGGGAGAGGCGGGCAGGGGGAGAGGCGGGCAGGGGGAGAGGCGGGCAGGGGGAGAGGCGGGCAGGGGGAGAGGCGGGCAGGGGGAGAGGCGGGCAGGGGGAGAGGCGGGCAGGGGGAGAGGCGGGCAGGGGGAGAGGCGGGCAGGGGGAGAGGCGGGCAGGGGGAGAGGCGGGCAGGGGGAGAGGCGGGCAGGGGGAGAGGCGGGCAGGGGGAGAGGCGGGCAGGGGGAGAGGCGGGCAGGGGGAGAGGCGGGCAGGGGGAGAGGCGGGCAGGGGGAGAGGCGGGCAGGGGGAGAGGCGGGCAGGGGGAGAGGCGGGCAGGGGGAGAGGCGGGCAGGGGGAGAGGCGGGCAGGGGGAGAGGCGGGCAGGGGGAGAGGCGGGCAGGGGGAGAGGCGGGCAGGGGGAGAGGCGGGCAGGGGGAGAGGCGGGCAGGGGGAGAGGCGGGCAGGGGGAGAGGCGGGCAGGGGGAGAGGCGGGCAGGGGGAGAGGCGGGCAGGGGGAGAGGCGGGCAGGGGGAGAGGCGGGCAGGGGGAGAGGCGGGCAGGGGGAGAGGCGGGCAGGGGGAGAGGCGGGCAGGGGGAGAGGCGGGCAGGGGGAGAGGCGGGCAGGGGGAGAGGCGGGCAGGGGGAGAGGCGGGCAGGGGGAGAGGCGGGCAGGGGGAGAGGCGGGCAGGGGGAGAGGCGGGCAGGGGGAGAGGCGGGCAGGGGGAGAGGCGGGCAGGGGGAGAGGCGGGCAGGGGGAGAGGCGGGCAGGGGGAGAGGCGGGCAGGGGGAGAGGCGGGCAGGGGGAGAGGCGGGCAGGGGGAGAGGCGGGCAGGGGGAGAGGCGGGCAGGGGGAGAGGCGGGCAGGGGGAGAGGCGGGCAGGGGGAGAGGCGGGCAGGGGGAGAGGCGGGCAGGGGGAGAGGCGGGCAGGGGGAGAGGCGGGCAGGGGGAGAGGCGGGCAGGGGGAGAGGCGGGCAGGGGGAGAGGCGGGCAGGGGGAGAGGCGGGCAGGGGGAGAGGCGGGCAGGGGGAGAGGCGGGCAGGGGGAGAGGCGGGCAGGGGGAGAGGCGAAAAGGAGAGAAGTAAAATGACTGTGTGTGATGGTGGAATGAGGGCTGTATGGTGCTGGAATGGAACAGGAAGCTGGATGGGTGAGGACAATGACTAATGAAGGTTGAGGCCAGGAGGGTTACATGAATGCAGGCAAAGTTCCCACCTGCACAATTCAGAAAAGCTGGTGTCAGTGGGAAAGAACCATATGGCACAGACTGTGAAGCAGTCATTCAAATGAAGGATGTCATGTCTGGCAGCATGCTCAGCAACCAAGTAGTCCACTTTTTTCGGTGGCCAGCCATGCGTACAGATGGCTTGTTGGTTGTCATGTCCACACAGAATGCAGCACAGCAGTTGCAGCCTAGCTTGTAGATCATGACTGGTTTCAGAGGTAGCCCTGTCTTTGATGGGATAGGTGTTTGTGGTGGTGGTCAGAGGATGTATGGGGCAGGTCTTGCATCTAGGCCTATTACAGAGGTATGAGCCATGAGGCAAGGGGTTGGAGCAGGAGTTGTGTAGGAATGGACGAGTAGATTGTGTAGGTTTGGTGGATGGTGGAATACCGCTGGGGGAGGTGTGTGTAGGATAGTGGGCACAAAATTTCTCATTTCAGGGCATGATGAGAGGTAGTCAGAACCCAGATGGAGAACATAATTCAGTTGCTCCAGTCCTGTGTGGTACTGAGTTACAAGGGAAATGCTCCTCTGTGGCCAGACAATGGATGGTTGGAAAGATAAGGCATGAGAGATTTGTTTTTGTACAAGATTGAGAGGATAATAATGATTGGTCAAGTCTCCAGTGAGACCCTCAGTATATTTTACAGACTAGAAGATTCTTTGGGCTATGAGGCACACTTTCATTTTTAACCAGTTCTTTAAAAGTAACATTTTTACAATTTTTAATATTAGATTGCAAAGCCAGGCTAAAAAAATTCTTAGTGTATAAAAGCAAACTGACCTAAAGGCCCCTGAATATCACAATTTAGTTTCTCCTTCATGACCACTGTCTTCTCCATGTAAGAGATGGCCTTCACTGCCTGCTAGATCATTACTTATGCTGTACTTCTTGAAATATGTGACCATTATGTCTTCTCTTACTCTATACCATGACTTTTTTCCCACTGACACACATGTTTGATTCTAGGTCCTTTCAATTATCTCTCTGGTGTGAGTCCTTGTTGGGTTTTTCCTGCAGCATGTCAAGTGAATTTGGTCAGAAAATACACCAGAGCAGAAGTGAGCTGCAACACAGTCAGCCGCAGATGGGTGGGAGTATTACATGCTGCAAAGCAAAACACAACCAACTGGCATTGCGAAGCTGTCAGCTGGATGTGGTACAGCAACAGCCAATGCTGCAGTACATTAGTGGAACGTCGGGAGACTTTCCTCACCTGACATCAGTTGTGTTTAAAATATTTGCCTGAAGCCCTTAACGAACATAGCCTGGAATGTATAAACATTCAGCCATTTGTGTACTAAATGACTCTTGTCTCAATATCAGAGCCAACAACACCCACAAGTCTGTGACACCCAGAGTGACATCCTAGAACGTAGTGTGGGGTCGCCGTTTGACCATTAGACAGCCTGCTGTGATGCACGAGGGGGCTGGTTGCTCACTGGAGGAAGTTCACAGCCATAATCAGGCGCACCACTGTGGTGTCATCACTGTCGTAACCAGAGACACTGCTGACAGCAGCACTGAGTGACCCCACATTCAGCCTTGCACTGTCAGCAATGCTAGATGTCTACTATTTCAAATGAGAGGCAATTGGAAGCTTCTAATAAGCTGTTCCTGATGTACTATGGTTGAGGTTTGGACAAAAGAAACTAATTAGACATATCTACAGTTGAGTTGTCCTGACATCTCATTTCACTCTCCACATGTGACAATCCAAGGGTCATGCAACACTGATGTCAGAAGTTTGCCTCCTTTTTAGAGCAATGTTTGAACCTACACCCATGTTACAGTGAATAAAGGGGTAATAGAAAAAACATCTGACAGTCATGAATTTTATGAAGTAGATTTAATTGCAAATGGAGAACCAGTGGATTTTTCTACCCTTAGAGGTAATGGAAGGCATGATTAGTTAGTGACTGTTAGATGTGCACAGTGTAACCTTGAGAGTCACTAAGAGCAATGTATGAAATCACTTCTAGGAAAATGTTACACATGTAATCATTTGGGCCGCATGTGTATGCAGTGCTGGGAGTCAATATGGCTCATAATTACATCTAAGAAGTAAGTTAATGTATTTTGTCTTCTTGTCGTGTGAATGTTAGTTCTCAAAGTGAGTGTTGTCAAGAACAAAGCTTCAATAGAACCAGAGAGACAAGGTGTGCCATAACCAGAAGCAGTATGCATATTGTTAGGAAAGGTAGCAGAAATACCAGCAGATTATATAGAACTTCATGGGTTGACAGAATCACAATCGTTATACAGAGTGTAAATCTGTCAGACAAAAGTTGAATTGTTCCTTGTCCTGGTAAAACAACTGACATTGAGCAGGTCTTCACCTTCTGTATCTGGCTCAGATGCAAGGTTGGTCTAATGAAGTATTATTGACTGTTACAAAACTGAGGGTAACAGGAGATGTATTTAGGATATATAGAAGCTCTGAAGGGAGCCATAACATTCATTCAAAGAATTTAAAGAAAGGTTAATTCAAAGACATATGGAGCAAAATAGTGCCAGTCGCTATAGAGAACAATTAGAGGTAATAACTAAAAAAATACAGGAACTGTGCAAGAATTTGCAGACAGAATAAGGAAAATTAATGAGAGAACCTGTACACTGGGGTAGGTTGCTGAAGTCAATGACATTATTTTGCAAGAAGCAGAGCAGAGTATCTTCAATGCTTTTTTGAGAGGGCTGCATGCAGAAATAACACAATGTGTTGTGGACAGGGTGTCCAACAGATTTGTGCACAGCAGTGTGGCTAACTACAAAGCATGAGGAGTTCAATTTGTTGACTGGAATGCAGGGCAGATGGTCAGTGTTTGCAGCTAATAGAAGACATTTCAAGTTTGAATGAACAGGCCCTATAAGGATGAAATGTTGCCAGCCTCAGGGTGATGTGAATAAAGTAAGAAGACTTAACAGTTTTAAAAGTAGAGGAGCAGGAGAAATAAGATATTAAACACTAGCTGGGACTCTTTGTCCACCTACGGTGATTCCCAGTAAGACTAGATGAAACAAAACTGTATGCAGAAGTAGATGCGATAAGATCTGTGCGTGATAAGAAGAGTAGTAGGAAGAAAAGGATTCCGTGATGATATTGGATGCAGGGATCATGTTTCAGCTGCCACAAGTGATCTGGTGAAAAGTAAGCACTTGGACCCACCACAGTACAGACTGCATTGAGTGGGAATGAAGACTTCACACCATTAGGATGGTGGACATAGGCATCCACCTGGATACAGCTTAACTTAAACAATAATTAGAGATTGTGCAACACACAATTAACGGCTATGACATGATTCTGGGACTAGATTTCTTTATTCAGCATTCTGCTATAATTAACTTCCAGCTATCTAGTGTGGAACATGACAGCAAAATGCTTCAGTTAGGTTAAGTCATGGTAGAGAGGTGGCAAGGAGGGTTTGTTGCAAAAGATGAACTAATTAAACCATGAACAACCATACTAAGACTTGATTTTCATGATTATGTATCTAAGGGTACTGTGAAATTACTTTGGGTCAGTGATGAGTCTAGCTTACCAATAGGAATTTTGTGTTTGGTGGAACCATTAGAAGAGAAAGAGGTATTAGAACAGGTGGGTTGTTTATTTAACAGACATATCATGCACATACCTGTTTCTATGTAACGTTTCAGCACAGAGGGCATACGATTAACAAACCAGTTATTAATCACTAACATGAATATCTTATAGGAAGAAGAATGGGACATGCGGTGTGTCAGAAAAGGAGAATTGCCAGATATTACTTAAACAGTATGGGGAGCAAAATTAAAGCGCTTAGAGGAAAGCAATAGGGAACAGATGAAAAAACTACTTTTGGAATTCAATGATTTATTTTTTCCTAAAGGACCATTATCAGGTACGCATATTGCACAACACTACATACCAATAGGAAATGAATCATCAGCCTATCATAAACCATACAGAATAGCTAGCAACTTTCACCCAATTTTGGTGTTATAAATCGATCACCAGCTGAATGATGGAATAATTGAAGAATGTAATAGTTAATGGTGGGCAGGAATAGTTGTGCCAAAAATATAGATTGTGTTTAATTACAGACACCTAAATGTGAAAACCATAGCAGATGCCTACCCTTTCCCACACATCACAGAAACTATGGATCATTCTCAGCAATGCTAATATTTTTCAACAATGGATTTGAAGTGTATCACCAAATAGAGCCTGCACCACACGACTGACACAAAACCGAATTTCTGGCCCCCTGGGGACACTACCAAATCAGAAGTGTGCCATCCTCATTAAAAAAGGCACCTGTAACATTTCAGAGATTGTCGGATGCAATACTAATAAGTTTGCAACTATGGAAATCCCCTGTGCATCTTGACGACATAATCATCTATGGAAGTGATATCAAACTGCACATTCAGTGATGAAGGGAAGTATTCCTAAGGTTAAAAGCAGTGAAGTTCACACTGAGTACAGGAAAGTGTGATTTTGCTATGGAATAGGACATATCAGAAGATGAGTTAAGACAGACCCAAGATTAATTAGAGCTCTAAGTGAATTTCCTATAACATAATCTGTAAACGAGTGGAAATCATTCTGGACTTTTGTACTATTACCACCAGTTCATAGAAGGATGTGCAGATATTGCCAGAATGTTACACAATTTAAAAGGGTACCAAATTTGTGTGGTCAGAACAGTGCCAACATTCCTTTGAGTTTAAAGAAGCTTTAGCATTGAGTCCAATTGTGGCATTTCCGGATTTTAATAGAGAATTTATTTTATTATGTGATGCATAAAACCATGCACCAGCCCGTGTCTTATCAGAAGAGGTGGAATGCATAGAACATCCAGTAGCTTACACTCAAGACAACTGGATTCTGCAGAATGAAATTATTCCATAAGGGAGAATGGAATGTTAACCTTATTTATGGATTCACATATTTCAAATTTTAACTGTACGGTAAAACATTTAGAGTAATAACAGATAATGCGGCATTAAAATGGTTGTTGGGGTTAAAGAATCCTTCCCAATAGGTTGACACGATGCACAGCAAGGCTAAGTGAATAAGATTTTGAACTTATGCATAAAACTGAGAAGAAAGATGGAAATGCAGAAAGCTGAAGTAGAAAAGAAGCAGTATTACATATTACTCAGAATATCAGTGCTCTGCAAACACAAGTAGAAGTCTTGGATAGGGAAGTAGTTATTTAAATGGTTGCAGTCTGTAGAAGGTAGTGTTTCAGCTAGGGATAAATTTGTTGCAAGAAGAGAACTATTTAAAGGTTCTAAGGAAAGTACAGAAGGAACTATCACCAAAGTTGAGGTTGGTTTCAGCACCTGAGCACAAAAACTTGCCTTTAATTTGAAGTAGCCAAGGCGTAAGTGAGAATAGATGGAAGAAAAGTTTCCATTTCTATTTCTGTAACAGTAGCAGGGAAACAAGCACATCATGACCGCTACGTAATTCGTGTATTGCTCGTCAACTGGGGAATACTGAAGAAATTTGTGAGAGTAATAACTCCGTGACTGTTATTAACTGCTAAAGACAAGGGGAGATATGTAGAAATGGAGGAAGAAAAGTTACAAAAATGCCACTGAGAGAAAATCACAGTCTGTCCGAGTATGGTAATAAGAGTGGGGCAGGATTCCTGTGCAGTGAAATTGCTAATGGGACAAAGGAGGAAAGAGAATGCAATTAAAAAGTGGTCCAGCCAGTATTGTACTTTCAGCTGGTCGAGGCACATGGGTTGGACCCTAGCTCTGACAAGATGGTAGTAGCATCTAGATGTTTCAAGAAGTGAAGGGGTACATCAGCAATGAGGGCAGGATGAAAGGTGAATGCTTTCTTATTAAATGGAACAGTGTGCAACATAATGGGGCCTACTTTCTGCCTGTCCACAATGACTGCTGGGAGAACTCACTTGAATATTTCCCAGCCACATTTGTACTGAGCAGAGGAGCCCATGGAATTGCCACCTACTGCAAACCTAACCAGCTTAAATCAATCTCTAGGACCAGAACTAATGTAATCTATGAACACACTTCTGAACCAGCAGGAGGGACCAATCTCCCTGGAAAACTTATTGCAGCATGTAAATTCATATTGTGAAGATCAGCACCAGAAAGAGACAACACTGACTATTGTCATACCAAAGACTGCATCAGCACTTATTCTAATGGGTCTGATGTTGTTCTGGTACATAAAAGACAAAGAACATGACCCAGTTTGGACCCAGCCATAGTTCAGGTCCCACTGGGTTGGATAACCTGAGCATAAAAGCAGCAGAATGAAGCAGAATGCAGTGATATTCTACAAAGAATAACTGATTTATAGTCGCTTTTAAGTGGGAAGTAGAGAGTTAGAAAAAACTGTGCAAGGAGCATAGTAATGAAATTAGTTCCATGGTATTTGAGTTAAAGTGCAGGGCAAGGGGCCCTATGGAAATGTGTATGATTCAGTGAAAGGTTTAAGGTAACTGTTAGAATGATACTTAGGAGGTGAAATAAGGCTGGAAATAACAGTCACCAGTAACTCTGTCCCTCAGATTGACCAACATATACTACTCATTACACCAGGGTCTTGATTAAAATGTCAATGTAGTGTATCAACCATAATTGGTAAAAAAATGCACCAGAGCAGAAGTGAGTTGAAACAGAGCCAGTTGCAGATGGGTATGAGTGTTCTACATCTACATCTACGTTTATACTCCACAAGCCACCCAACGGTGTGTGGCGGAGGGCACTTTACGTGCCACTGTAATTACCTCCCTTTTCCGTTCCAGTCGCGTATGGTTCGGGGGAAGAACAACTGTCTGAAAGCCTCTGTGCGCGCTCAAATCTCTCTAATTTTACATTCGTGATCTCCTCGGGAGGTATAAGTAGGGGGAAGCAATATATTCGATACCTCATCCAGAACCGCACCCTCTCGAAACCTGGTGAGCAAGCTACACCGCGATGCAGAGCGCCTCTCTTGCAGAGTCTGCCACTTGAGTTTGCTAAACATCTTCGTAACGCTATCACGGTTACCAAATATCCCTGTGACAAAACGCGCCGCTCTTCTTTGGATCTTCTCTATCTCCTCCGTCAACCCGATCTGGTACGGATCCCACACTGTTGACCAATACTCAAGTATAGGTCGAACGAGTGTTTTGTAAGCCACCTCCTTTGTTGATGGACTACATTTTCTAAGGACTCTCCCAATGAATCTCAACCTGGTACCCGCCTTACCAACAATTAATTTTATATGATCATTACACTTCAAATCGTTCCGCACACATACTCCCAGATATTTTACAGAAGTAACTGCTACCAGTGTTTGTTCCACTATCATATAATCATACAATAAAGGATCATTCTTTCTATGTATTCGCAATACATTACATTTGTCTATGTTAAGGGTCAGTTGCCACTCCCTGCACCAAGTGCCTATCCGCTGCAGATCCTCCTGCATTTCGCTACAATTCTCTACTGCTGCAACTTCTCTGTATACTACAGCATCATCCGCGAAAAGCCGCATGGAACTTCCGACACTATCTACTATGTCATTTATATATATTGTGAAAAGCAATGGTCCCATAACACTCGAGTTGGGTCTCACACGATCACTGTTTCCGGAATCCATGTTGATTCCTACAGAGTAGATTCTGGGTTTCCAAAAACGACATGATACTCTAGCAAAAAACATGTTCTAAGATTCTACAACAGATCGACATCAGAGATATAGGTCTATACTTTTGCGCATCTGCTCGACGACCCTTCTTGAAGACTGGGACTACCTGTGCTCTTTTCCAATCATTTGGAACCTTCCGTTCCTCTAGAGACTTGCAGCACACGGCTCTCAGAAGGGGGGCAAGTTCTTTTGTGTACTCTGTGTAGAAACGAATTGGTATCCCGTCAGGTCCAGTGGACTTTCCTCTGTTGAGTGATTCCAGTTGCTTTTCTATTCCTTGGACACTTATTTCGATATCAGCCATTTTTTCGTTTGTGCGAGGATTTAGAGAAGGAACTGCACTGCGGTCTTCCTCTGTGGAACAGCTTTCGAAAAAGGTGTTTAGTATTTCAGCTTTACGCGTGTCATCCTCTGTTTCAATGCCATCATCATCCCGGAGTGTCTGGATATGCTGTTTCGAGCCACTCACTCACTGATTTAACGTAAGACCAGAACTTCCTAGGATTTTCTGTTAAGTCGGTACATAGTGTTATGCACTTCAAAGCAAAACATGGCCAACTTGCTTCACAAAGTAGAGCCAGCTGGGCATAGTAGAGCAACAGTCAATGCTGCAAAATGCTAGTAGAAAGGTGGAAGCTTTTCATCACTTGCCACTTGCCTTAAACCCTAAACAAACAATTTGGAAAGCTGAAGTACTCATCGGTTCGTATACTACATAATTCTTGTCCCTTTATCACAACCTACACAACACACCTGTGACAGACAGTGACATCCCAGAATGCAGCATGGGGTTCACCATTTGAACACAAGACAGGGCAGCATGCCCTGGGTCACAAGCAAGCTGCCTGCTCACTCTAGACATTGCCTTCTGTGAAGATGTGTCAGAGTTAGACATACAGCAGGTCTCCGACAAAGGCAACTCTGGCAAAGTCATTTGCACACAGTTTACTTTGATACAACACATCCAGCGGATGCAGCAAGCCCATATGCCAGTTGCCGTGCAGTACTCATGTGATCTGTTGTGACCTTACAGCCAAATAACAGTCCTCTCTTCGTAAGTCACACATGGTCAACCCTGTCTTCGATTTTGGGATACAGTTTGAGTCTCTATGAACTGTTGTCCCATACAACAAACAACTACACGATTCACATTAAGCCATCATACCACATCAATTTTTGACTATCTTGCTTCCTTTCTTTCTATGGCCCTCCACTGCCCGGTCTAGTAGGCATTTCCTCTGTGTCCACCTGCATTGTCTGTAGCTGTGTACATGGTGATTGTGATTGTGGGGCTACACAACAAACACTAACCCATTTCATACAATCACTGACATCACTGGCATAGTTGTCAATTGATCAGACTGCCGTATTCCATGCAGAACACGATCGTATGGACATCTGGTTTACAGTTTGTAGGATTGTATGGTGAATGAAAAACAGGGCAGGGAAGTAGTTGTTTCTTGCTTTAATTTTGGATACCATGTAGTTTTCGCCATTCTGTATTCGGTCCTCAATTTGCGCATGTAGTCTTCTTCATTTTTTCAGTTCTTCCTTACTTGCAAGCCAATCATGAATGGCTCTTTCTGTTGGAGGAGGACCAAAATACCACTCAGCTGCTTTGTTTCCATATTGTTCTGCATGTGCTATTACCTTCAATTTATAGCCCACATCATACGAAACCTCTATTCTTCCATTAGGAAACTACTAAATAAAATACTCCTCTGTTACCAATAACACAAATCGCTTTCAGTTCAAGTTCACTGGCACTCTAGACTGCAATGACACATTGGCTAGGGAGTGTTCTGGGTTTGGAATGGCAGGACAGGAGGGGGACAGTGTTAGCAAGCTTGTGAGGCTCCACAACCTTTTCATCGCATCAGTGCACTACTGCTGCCAGTTGACTCCAGTGTTGCCAGATAGAGATAAGTTTCCCACAGCATTGAATATATGGCCTTTTTTAAGCCTGGCAGGAATTTTAAATCAAACACTGGACATTTATACATTACTTTTGAGAGTAAGACACACCTGAATGTTGTAGGAAATTTAATGAAGAAAAAAGTGTCATAATCCGTAAAGTATGGTATGCTTTTGTTCTCTAAAATATAAGGTCAAACTGATGATGTATCTTTGTGAGTGGCACTCTTTGGGTGTCAGTGACCTGCCCTTCTTTCCCAACCTTCCTGTATCCATTACTAACTCTTTCCAGATAAGGGAACTGCTAATTCAAAAAGCTATGGAAGTTCCTTGTACTTTTGTGTGCATGTATTGCCAGAACTAGCTATTTCACCTCCTGAAGCTAGCTGAAGGCCAGCCATCTAGCCTGGCAAATTTGTAGTTCTGAACAATTCCAAAATGTGAACACGAGAGTAAAATATAATTTTCTGAACCTTATCTTTGTTTTTGCATCACGGTTTATCTGTAGTATCTATTTTCCTGTCTGCGGAGGAAAAACGTAAATAATTTCCCACATCTAATTTTTGAAAGTTAGAAGAAGGGGTTACAATGATGTGAAGAATCTTTGTCTTCACAATACATACCTAACATACTGATCAGTATGACACTTCCTGTGTGCTGATTTGAACTGCGTAGACCATGTTACAAAGTACATTTTGTCTGGCTACAGTGCTAGAGGCATTTTAAGTTTAAATTCATAATGTTTGCTGCCATATATGCAACTAAAAATACTGATTAAGTTTAATGTCAAGGATTCTTACTACTCAGAAGGTGGGTCAGGAAGAAAGTTTATATTTTTTGTTCGTTAACTTTAACCTACACATTTATAAAATGTGCTGTTAAAGAAAGAATTTACAGGGGATTTCTTTTATGTATGAAACAATAAAAGTTTCATTTGCTGAATAATTTACATGGTAATACATCTGCATATTAAGGCTCGTGCAATTGTTACACATTATTAATACTAGCTTTCTGTTAAAGATAATGTATAGTAAATTTGAGAGAGAGAGAGAGAGAGAGAGAGAGAGAGAGAGAGAGAGAGAGAGAGAGAGAGAGAGAGAGAGAGAGAGAGAGAGAGAGAATGTTGCAAAACTATAAACAAATCAGTTACAGTTGGTTCAATGTAGAGAAAGTGACAAGAAAATATCACAAGACTTCAGAAGAAAGGAAAGAGAGCAACTTAGCAAATGTATGGATTTAAAGTAAAGAAAAAGTGAAAGAAAGAGTTGTGAACTCCTAAACTTCACTCCACATTAAATAATGAAATTTACTTATCAATAAGTAAAATGGAAAAAAAATGAATTGACGTTGACAGGCAACAAAAATATGAAGTAGTTAATTGTACCATCACTGATGTGGTGTCAGAAATTGATAAGCAAATTTTATATTTAATATTTCACTGTTTCATTAAAATCTCTCAAATCTGCTGAATTGGGGATATGTGCAAAATGGATCTCTCAAATCTGGAGATCTACAGACAGACTTTGTAGAGAATGCTTCTTGGCGTAATGAGACAAAGGTCGAAGTGCTCATCATCACATGAACAAGTACAGGCTTCACAGGTTTTGCTTGGATGCTGCGGAAACATTTTATCATGCCATCATCACCAATGAGATCTAACACATGAAAGTTTCTATAGCTATGTTCTTATATATATATATATTACACCTGAAGTAAAGAAGATGATCTCATGTCTCAAAAAAGTTTACAATTTGTTGAGATGGTTGTACTCCCCTATTAGAAAACAAGTACATGTTATCCAGTTTGTGTTCGAAAGTATTTAAAGTGAAAATGGACTGTTATTTTTTGCAGTATGTCATGGCAAAGTTGTGATGGATGCTATTTTGGTAGAAAATAAGAAGAGGAGTGTGGAAACAGACAAAACACAGAAAAGGGTATGCTGGCTGAGCTACAGATTTTTATAAATGAGCACAAACTCTGATTCAAGCAAAAACCATGTTTTATGGTACTGGAAGATGGTTTCTGTACAACTTAGTGAGCATAACTTACATTCAGGTCAAACGTTTTGCTCATATTCAAAACAATAATTATTATTTACCTTCAGCTATCATAATATTGTTGTCACTCCAACCCTGAAGCTTGAAAAAACCAACATCTTTTCATAACTGAGGATGCAACCCATCAAAGATGTGCTGGGTATTCGGAGGTGGAAAATGATTCTTGCGGGCACCAAATGCTGCAGACGAAGACACAATAGCAACAGATGCTGTCAAGGATGTGCATATTGATCTGATAAATCCTAGACTGTGTCATGGCAGAAATTTTAAATGAGAGAGGTGTAAAACAATTTATGGCATCTCTGAAAATGCAGAGGCTATGGTAATGTTTTTGAAACCCATTACAAAGGCTACAATGTATTCACACAATACAAAAGTGGCAGCACTTTATGTTATAACTGAACAGATTTGAATATTAATAAATTAACCAATGATTATTTAAAAAGCCATAGATAGTACTTATATCTTTAGAATTGGGACCTACAACTGTGTTATGAGATAAATCTTTTTTTAAAATAAGAAAATGTAGTATAATTAAAAACTGAAAGACTTATGTATTTAAATCATACAATTTATGTACAGTTTTAGTTTTTTATTGTATCAAAAATTGCATTATGAATAATGCTATTTGTGTGAGGCATGTATAGAATCTATGATGTCCCAAATGCAATTAGTTTTTGACTTTTATCTTCAAGATTTCAAGTTTTAGATATAATTACTGCATGTCTAATGTAACACATTCCTTGTGTATTTCTATTTTAACGGAAGGGTGCAATTCAAATAATTTATGATTTAAACATAATTTTCAAAAATTCTTTCAGGAGCTATTTTAATTCCACACAGCCAACCGTGTGAACACATTATCAATCATTTAGAAAAGTAATGTTACTATAGGCATTTAATGAGTAACTATACTGTTGTATTCCATTAAGAAATAGTTGTATCTCTATCCACTGCAACTACGAGGCCTACTGATCATAGAACATATTCAAATTATTTCAAACATCAACTGGTGGATATTTAGTGCTTCAGCCATTTCTACAAGGAAGTAAACCAATTTATTAACTAATTTACAGGATCTTCATTGCATTTTATTCATGTCAAATTACTTTTAGAAACAATGCTCATTTTTTGATAATATTTCAATGCACCCCTTGAATTGTTCATTAAAATTATTTCAACCAATACTGTACCTCAGATCAAAAGTATTTAGTTTTCATGTTGGATAACTGTCACAACACAGCTGACCCATCACTACTACTCAAATTTTCTGAGAAAAAATGGTGCACAGATTAAATTAACCTCTCAACAGAGCCATGTCATTTTATGGCAAGAAATTAAGAATCTTCTGACATTTATTCGGCCATAACCTCACTTGGGGACCCTATATATTTTGAGAAAATATTAAATTCTTTATAACTTGACAACTAAAGACAATATGATTCATCATTGAAGACTTAGCACACATGCACTGAGTTAACTGTGTTGCAAAAGATATGTACAATACCAATCCGTGTTAGCACCATATGTACCCAGACAATGTGCTTAACAGACCAAGTGTTATTTTGAACATTATACATATTGGTTAGACAGAGATGAATGGAAACAGTTTACCAGTAAAATGAAAAAAGGTTACACCTATGTACCCATTTGTTGCAAGTATTTGGATGGTACATGGTTAATTGGATTTTTCTGTAAGTTTAATAGATAACAGAGACAAAGAAGGGAGACTTAAATAATCAATGAAACGTTTTCCTTCACTGTTTACAGCGGTCTCCCAATCCTGGGATGACTTTCATTCTGTAACTGCAGAAGTCACATGGTTTTAAGGTGAAGAACACTTTGAACAAGGTTCACAGTGTATTTACATCTTGAAAGGAAGTCCCTTGAAGGTTGTTCAATAGAGAGCAGAAAGGGAGAAAATCTGAGGGTGCAAGATCATTTGAATTAGGTGGGTGTGCAATGATTTCGAAACCCAAATCATGTGTACTGTTTTTGGGTGAGTCTAGCAGGCTGCGGGCAGGCATTATGCTGGAGTAGTGTCTTCCTGGTCGTTGTTCATGTACTGCATCTGCAACACATCTCAGTTGTTGACAGTAAATGTCAGCAGTAATCAGTGGTTACATCTCAAGGATGCAATTCGAAGAACACCACACAGGATGTACAACATTGTCTTTTGTGGATGCTTTTTGTTGCTGCTTTGTTTGGGCTCAACCATTCCTTTCTTTTCCTTATTTTAGCACAAAGCCACCATTTCTCATCAGCATAATGATACAGTCTAGGGACGATTAGTGTTGCTCACAAGCAACTGATGACAGGCAAGCAAGAATGCACATATGGCCATCCAGTTTTGTGATTTTGGTTTAGTGCATGTGGTATCCATACACCCTATTTTTAAGCCTTCCCCATTGCATGAAAATGTCAAAGAGTCATGAAATGATCACAGTTCATTCAATATGCCAGTTCTCAAGTACAGTAACATGGCTCATTTTGAATTAATGGATTTAAATGATCATCAAACCCTGAAGCTAAGTCAATAATGGTAAAACAAATCTCCTTACAATTACAACCCCATATTCTTGCAAATCTCTGTCCAATGGCATTAAACAAACAGGGTGCAAATGTTTCTGGCCGCCTCCACTGCTATTACCCCTGTACAGAATCCAAACAAATGAATATGTCAACAGCACTCCTATTTCTCCACTTGGCACTCCACTTTCTAGTGATCACAGTTCCACTAAGTATCTCCAAATGACAAATGGAGAATATGTAAACTCAAATATATGTAAACTCAAATATATGTAAACTCAAATATATGTAAACTCAAATATATGTAAACTCAAATATATGTAAACTCAAATATATGTAAACTCAAAAAAAAAAATGACAATTGATAAATAAATCCTCAGCAACTGGAATACCAACATGCAAAATGAAAGTGCTATCAACTTAAGCACAAGCATAATGCTTAGAAAAACTGAGATAACATCAGGCCATCAGATGAATGGTCAAATCAATTACAAGAATCATCTAGTGGCAGAAGCAGGAACTCTTCTTGTAATGATCTAATAATCTAATTAATAAAATATTGTGCTGAATTTACAGCATAACTGAAGTATGTAGTAGAAGTGGAGAAAACCTACTGGCAATACATTACAACCTTGATCTCCCTTTACTTGGGAAACTACAGTGTTACTGTGTTAAAAGAATTACACTTACAAGAACTGAATCTTAGCTTAACAATAAAAAACTGTGTCATAGTACTAAATGATACCTTGGGAGGAAACCTGAATACAAAACGGAGAAACAATACATACAATTCCCACAGGGCTCAAAATTTGATTTATTCTGACCTACATAAAAGTTGAGCTAAAACCATTGCAGATGCCTTCAAAATCTGCAATGCTTGCTGATGACAAGAACACTGATAACTGGCAAACACATTCTTACTACAAACAGCCAGGAGAATAATGGAAGATGCTTGTAACTGGTTTACAGGCAACAGAACTAAAATTCAACATTTATACTTACAAAAACACACATAATGCAATTCCAAACAAATCCAAATGACTTACAGATACAAGGAGATATCAATGACAGACACTAGATGAGGATCCATGAGTTAAGTTCTTGGGCATTCGGATTGATAATGAATTAAGGAGGCACCAGCATGAGAATGAGTTACCCAAAAAGCACATGCCTTTCTGCCTTGCAATTAATCAATGTTCCTCCAGAGTGTCAACTTGCAGAAATGCTTCTTAGCATCCTTTCACTCAGTAGTATCATATAGGATAATCTTATAGGGTATGGCAGCTATGAACAAATTAGTATTTACAAGCTTGTAGTAGGAATGTGATGTGATGTTGACAACTGAAAACCTTGCATAAACCTCTTCATTGACCTAGAGAATCTTTCATCTATCAGTAATGTCTATTTCTTCAAGTAGCAGGCCACTTCTGATTGCTTTACATGTTATAAAATGAGTCTTCAAGGGATGACTAACTGGTAGCTGCAACATTAATAAGGGTAATGTGCTGTGCAATATGAGACAGGAAGTTTTTTGGTAGTGATCATGATTTGTAATTCAAATTATGTAATATGATGAACAGTTTAGTGGGATTAGCACTGAACTGAATCTGAAGAGAAGGGATTTCTGGAACAAATTTAAGAAAGTTGACAATATTAGAAAACACATAGATGGACTAACAGAAGAGATGGAAAATTATCAGACATACAATTTTTCATATGGATGGTGTATCACTGGATTGGAACCTGCACAGAACAGCACTTCTTAACAGCAAGCACCCTGAGTGATTGATGAGCTAACACGGCTGCAGAACTGACCTTGAAATTTGCTACAGCTCACAGTATGGTATCTTTTTTATTGATGGGAGTTTGTGAAAGGTTCCACCTATGTGCCTCCTCTTCCAACAACTTTCGATGAACTATGATGCTACATGCGAACAGCAGTGAGTTTCCTAAACTGACATGCTTGCAAATGCATGGATCAAGTCTATCGCCTGGATGCTTATATGTGTTGAAAGGAATTTTGATATTTGTGATCAGTAAATAACGAATATGATCCTAAACACAGCTGTGAAAAGCACCTTAATGTTGTATGTGCACACACATAAAATGTAAGGAACAGGAAAATCATATGGTTCCTTTGTAAATAAAGGCCATGCAGGCATGTATAGAAGTAAAAATGTGACCAAAATTCTGTACCTTTATTTGTGACAAAGTTATAGCCTTGTGAAATCTGATGATTTTAAACATCATGAAGAATTGCTTGTACACGTATAACTTCTTTCAGTAAAATTTGTCTTGATGGGTTGCATCAATTATTGGAATGTTTCATAATTTTTTTCATAAAATTAAATTTCTTTTCAACACTGTAACCTCTGCTCCAGCTAGAGTTGGGGTGTGAATGATATTCATTTGTTCATTCTTTGATTTACACATTGCATTCCATAAAAAAAAATGTGGATGGATGTGGGATGAGCCAGGCTGCAAATCTGAAGGCAGAAGCTCCCACAGGAATTTACCATTGCGAAGAATACTTACAACCAGCTGTTTATGACGCACTAATCTACCGAAACTGTTCATTATGGGAATTGCTAATAGATTATTTTGTATATATGTATACATACTTTACTATTAAAAACATCACTGTCACTCCTATTAAATTAGTCAGCTACTTATTTTGCCTAGTATCTCCAAATACATCAATACTTTGCTATCCACCTAATGGCATGTGGCAAAGGGTACCCCATAACACTGCTGGTCATTTCCTTTCCCATTCCACTTCCAAAAATGAGAGAAGAAGACTGTATATGTGCCTCCATGACAGCCCTGATTTCTCAGTTTTTATCTTCATAGTCCTTATGTGCAATTTAAGAAACAACAAAATCGTTCAGCAGTCAGCTTCAAATGGCAGTTCTCTAAATTTCTCAATACTGTTCCTCAAAAGAACAACCCCTTTTTCTCTGGGAATTCTTGTTTGAGGTCCTGAAGCATCTCCGTAGCACTTGTGTGTTGTTTGAACCTACCAGTAACACATGTAGCAGCCTGCCACTGAATTGCTCCTCCAACAAAGTGTTACTTTGCTACACTGCTACCTTGCTCTAGCTTCTCATACAATAACCAAATATAATTCCCAATTCAACAATTAATACAGAATATTGCTGGCCATGTGCCAGTATCAAAATGGTCAGTCCTATTTTTCTGCATCATTATTAAGCACTAGCATTTTATGTTCTCCATACCACGAAGACTGCATGTCGTGCTAGCTGACAGAACTACGATGTTCACCTCACAGCTGCATGTGTTACTCAAGATCACTGTTATGGTCACACATCCTGCTCTTACATTTGCTGCTCAGGTGTCTACCACTATTTAATTTATGTTACATATTTTCAGAGTAACAAGTGGGGTACACGTCAGTGATTTCAGTGCCAACAACATGACATGGTTTTCCAGACCACACAACCAGCAACACACTGTTCTGCACACTTGCTATGGGAGCAGCACTCCCTGCAGTGGACACTATCCCTGAACCTCTGGCCCTAGTGCTATGGGGACATCTTGTTTGACCTGTGATCTCTTGGGCTGCATACGAAGGCCAGTAAGTGGTCACCAACTACAATCCAGCCACTTTGACAACTACAGCTATGCCCTAGAACACACTACAGTTCGCTGTTTTGGTCAAACTCCTCATATGCACATCCATGACTACTATGCATGGCATTCTCATTTCTGCATAACCCTTTTTGTGAAACACTACTACTGTTTCACTTACTGTCTTGTCTGCTTGTGATGCAATGCATCCCTTTAATTTGTTTAAAATGGCATAGTATGAGTCTATGTGACGGTAAGTCTTGGCCTGTTAGCTGTGAATCAGCTACACTCTTTTACATACTCTGAGCTGTCCCTAGCATGATAGCTTGATTCCTTGACCTGTATGCTTGTATAATCACCACACATTTCAGTGCCTGAAGTATCCTTTATAACTGCAACAAGTTGTTTTATGAACAATGAGATGAAGAATGAGCCAGTGCCTAACGTTCTGCAATTGTGTGTTGAATGTTCCCCTCTCTTTGCCTTATTTCAGGTTGTGGCCAAAGTATCAGGGCTGATCCGCAATACACCAATTTTATCTCTCTTTTTCAAACCCCCAAAAATTTTTAGGACAAATTCAAGAATAACTATGATTCACACAAAAGATAAGAATAGCCAATCTCCTTTTGAATTGTATTTATCAGAAGTTATCGAAAGGAGGAATATTTCTCAAATGATCTACACTATTAGAACTTACACTTCATCCAAACGTGAATTCTGTTTATCCATCACACACAACCATTATACAATATACTTGATATGAACAAGGTCAGCCACCAGTCCCCTTCCACTTCTATTTAAAACAGCACGTACCAGGTGGCATGAAAGTCAGGTGCAGGAGTACAAGAATACTCTACAATTATGAACAGAAACAAGTTCCAGAAAACTGACAATCTGTAACAATTCCACTGCAATGCATCCTATATTCTACACTATTGCCTGACTACAAGCAATAAATCAGAGATGTAAATACTTACAATATTCTCTGTTACATTCATTTCCAAATTTAGTTCAGGGTCCTCCTTGATAAAATCAGTGGACCAAGATATTCCCATTGGATCTCTAACAGACTGAAAGAAGAAAACAACCTGAATTATAACTGCTGACTAACTTCTGTACGTATGACAAATTTTTGGTCATTAATCAAATGAATATGGCATTCGACACAGTATCAGCAAAATGAACCAAATTTAATGCTTTTTATACAGCTTCTTGCTCTGTTAGCATGTATTTTCAGTGCCTGCTCTTTAGGAAACAAAATTTATGTCATGTGTACTGGACGAAAATCATACAGAATTACATACAGCGAAAGTAGGATTTCAGCAATGATGTAAATACTACAGTGAATAATGACTAGGAATTTTACAATATGCCCATCACATATCAAAGTTCCACATCATCTGCTACAGCAGTGTGAGAAAGAGACATAACATTAACATTTACTTCCAAAAGCAAGTCTTCTTCGCTCTGTTGACACCGAGTATGTACTGAAAGCATTCATTACATAGAATCATAATAAAAAATTAATGCAAGGTTAATGGTTTGTAAGGATGTGCTTGTTACAAGTGCTGTTAAAATACCATCGGTAATAACCTACAAATAGCACATCCAAATAGTGTCAACTGGAAGACCACAAAAAGTCTTGAAAATAACTGGTATCATGGGTTACAATTGTTCACCATCCATGAAAATTCAGCTTGAATTGCCCATTTTTGTATCATGACATTCTTACTACACTTTCGAAACAATACAGGGCTTACATGAAAACTTATATTATGCTCAGATCCAACAGCATTTTGTTTCAGTTTGGGATCTTGCTTTACCAAAACAGTAGCGCCATCAGTCTTTAATGGGTCTTCAAGAAACTGAAATATGGAAATTTTAAGGGCTCAAGGCTTCTGTCTTATTCCTACATGGCTCTTTCATAGAGTGGTGGGGTGGAGTGGGTGCAGGGGTTGTAAAGAGAAGGGGTTGGGTGGAGGTGGAGAGGGCGAGGGAGAGGGGGTTAGGTGGAGGTGGAGAGGGCTAGGGAGAGGGGTGGTGGATGGAGAGGAGAGGGAGAGGGGTGGTGGATGGAGAGGAGAGGGAGAGGGGTGGTGGATGGAGAGGAGAGGGAGAGGTGGTGGATGGAGAGGGGGTGGATGGAGAGGGGGTGGATGGAGAGGAGTGGGAGAGGGGCGTGGGTAGAGAGGAGTGGGAGAGGGGCGTGGGTAGAGAGGAGTGGGAGAGGGGCGTGGGTAGAGAGGAGTGGGAGAGGGGCGTGGGTAGAGAGGAGTGGGAGAGGGGGGCGGGTGGAGAGGGAGAGGGGGGCGGGTGGAGAGGGAGAGGGGGGCGGGTGGAGAGGGAGAGGGGGGCGGGTGGAGAGGGAGAGGGGGGCGGATGGAGAGGGAGAGGGGGGCGGATGGAGAGGGAGAGGGGGGCGGATGGGGAGGGGGAGAGGGGGGCGGATGGGGAGGGGGAGAGGGGGGCGGATGGGGAGGGGGAGAGGGGGGCGGATGGGGAGGGGGAGAGGAGGGCGGAAGGAGAGGGGGAGAGGGGGGCGGAAGGAGAGGGGGAGAGGGGGGCGGAAGGAGAGGGGGAGAGGGGGGCGGATGGAGAGGGGGAGAGGGGGGCGGATGGAGAGGGGGAGAGGGGGGCGGATGGAGAGGGGGAGAGGGGGGCGGATGGAGAGGGGGAGAGGGGGGCGGATGGAGAGGGGGAGAGGGGGGCGGATGGAGAGGGGGAGAGGGGGGCGGATGGAGAGGGGGAGAGGGGGGCGGATGGAGAGGGGGAGAGGGGGGCGGATGGAGAGGGGGAGAGGGGGGCGGATGGAGAGGGGGAGAGGGGGGCGGATGGAGAGGGGGAGAGGGGGGCGGATGGAGAGGGGGAGAGGGGGGCGGATGGAGAGGGGGAGAGGGGGGCGGATGGAGAGGGGGAGAGGGGGGCGGATGGAGAGGGGGAGAGGGGGGCGGATGGAGAGGGGGAGAGGGGGGCGGATGGAGAGGGGGAGAGGGGGGCGGATGGAGAGGGGGAGAGGGGGGCGGATGGAGAGGGGGAGAGGGGGGCGGATGGAGAGGGGGAGAGGGGGGCGGATGGAGAGGGGGAGAGGGGGGCGGATGGAGAGGGGGAGAGGGGGGCGGATGGAGAGGGGGAGAGGGGGGCGGATGGAGAGGGGGAGAGGGGGGCGGATGGAGAGGGGGAGAGGGGGGCGGATGGAGAGGGAGAGAGGGGGGCGGATGGAGAGGGAGAGAGGGGGGCGGATGGAGAGGGAGAGAGGGGGGCGGATGGAGAGGGAGAGAGGGGGGCGGATGGAGAGGGAGAGAGGGGGGCGGATGGAGAGGGAGAGAGGGGGGCGGATGGAGAGGGAGAGAGGGGGGCGGATGGAGAGGGAGAGAGGGGGCGGATGGAGAGGGAGAGAGGGGGGCGGATGGAGAGGGAGAGAGGGGGGCGGATGGAGAGGGAGAGAGGGGGGCGGATGGAGAGGGAGAGAGGGGGGTGGATGGAGAGGGAGAGAGGGGGGTGGATGGAGAGGGAGAGAGGGGGGTGGATGGAGAGGGAGAGAGGGGGGTGGATGGAGAGGGAGAGAGGGGGGTGGATGGAGAGGGAGAGAGGGGGGTGGATGGAGAGGGAGAGAGGGGGGTGGATGGAGAGGGAGAGAGGGGGGTGGATGGAGAGGGAGAGAGGGGGGTGGATGGAGAGGGAGAGAGGGGGGTGGATGGAGAGGGAGAGAGGGGGGTGGATGGAGAGGGAGAGAGGGGGGTGGATGGAGAGGGAGAGAGGGGGGTGGATGGAGAGGGAGAGAGGGGGGTGGATAGAGAGGGAGAGAGGGGGGTGGATAGAGAGGGAGAGAGGGGGGTGGATAGAGAGGGAGAGAGGGGGGTGGATAGAGAGGGAGAGAGGGGGGTGGATAGAGAGGGAGAGAGGGGGGTGGATAGAGAGGGAGAGAGGGGGGTGGATAGAGAGGGAGAGAGGGGGGTGGATAGAGAGGGAGAGAGGGGGGTGGATAGAGAGGGAGAGAGGGGGGTGGATAGAGAGGGAGAGAGGGGGGTGGATGGAGAGGGAGAGAGGGGGGTGGATGGAGAGGGAGAGAGGGGGGTGGATGGAGAGGGAGAGAGGGGGGTGGATGGAGAGGGAGAGAGGGGGGTGGATGGAGAGGGAGAGAGGGGGGTGGATGGAGAGGGAGAGAGGGGGGTGGATGGAGAGGGAGAGAGGGTGGATGGAGAGGGAGAGAGGGTGGATGGAGAGGGAGAGAGGGTGGATGGAGAGGGAGAGAGGGTGGATGGAGAGGGAGAGAGGGTGGATGGAGAGGGAGAGAGGGTGGATGGAGAGGGAGAGAGGGTGGATGGAGAGGGGGAGAGGGTGGATGGAGAGGGGGAGAGGGTGGATGGAGAGGGGGAGAGGGTGGATGGAGAGGGGGAGAGGGTGGATGGAGAGGGGGAGAGGGTGGATGGAGAGGGGGAGAGGGTGGATGGAGAGGGAGAGAGGGTGGATGGAGAGGGAGAGAGGGTGGATGGAGAGGGAGAGAGGGTGGATGGAGAGGGAGAGAGGGTGGATGGAGAGGGAGAGAGGGTGGATGGAGAGGGAGAGAGGGTGGATGGAGAGGGAGAGAGGGTGGATGGAGAGGGAGAGAGGGTGGATGGAGAGGGAGAGAGGGTGGATGGAGAGGGAGAGAGGGTGGATGGAGAGGGAGAGAGGGTGGATGGAGAGGGAGAGAGGGTGGATGGAGAGGGAGAGAGGGTGGATGGAGAGGGAGAGAGGGTGGATGGAGAGGGAGAGAGGGTGGATGGAGAGGGAGAGAGGGTGGATGGAGAGGGAGAGAGGGTGGATGGAGAGGGAGAGAGGGTGGATGGAGAGGGAGAGAGGGTGGATGGAGAGGGAGAGAGGGTGGATGGAGAGGGAGAGAGGGTGGATGGAGAGGGAGAGAGGGTGGATGGAGAGGGAGAGAGGGTGGATGGAGAGGGAGAGAGGGTGGATGGAGAGGGAGAGAGGGTGGATGGAGAGGGAGAGAGGGTGGATGGTTTCTGGGATGAAACGGACCAGACTGCCACGGTCATCGGTCTCTTTTTCCAGATACTAAAAACACCCACAGAGAATAAAAACGATAAACAGAATAGATCACAGACGACACAGAACAAGAGAAACTTAGACAAAGACCAGACAAAACGGACTAAAATCACATAGAGTGTGACGGTGGTTGGCCGACCATAGAAATAAAAAAGGAAAAGCCAACCATTCAGATACACATTAAAAATCAGTTTAAAATCGTAGGCCAAAAGCCAGAATCAACACAAAACAATAAAATAAAATGGAAACACTCAGATTAAATGATAAAAAACCCCTGGCTGAATAAAACGGAAAACTAAGTCAGCCGTTGCAGAGTCATCTGTTATAAGAGCAGGGAGCGTGTCAGGTAATGCGAACGACTGCCTGAGCACAGCTAAAAGTGGACAGTCCTATAAAATGTGGACCACTGTCAAAACAGAGCCACAGCGACATAAGGTGGGTCCTCACGTCGCAATAAGTGGCCGTGCATCATCCATGTGTGCCCAATGCGCAGCCGGCAGAGGACAAGAGACTCCTTGCGAGAGACCCGCAAGGAGGAGCTCCACACACCGGTAGCCTCCTTGATGGGCCGAAGTTTATTTCGTGAAGGCAGGACGCGCCATTCGGTGTCCCAGAGGTCCAGAAATTTTGATGCGTAGGAACACTCGCAAATCTGTCTCCAGGAGGCCAATGTCCAGAGATGGTGTACTGGTGGCCTCTTTCGCCTGGCAGTCAACATTTTCATTTCCGGGTATCCCAACATGGCCTGGGGTCCAAACAAAGACCACAGAGCGGCCGCAATGCGCAAGAGTATGCAGGGACTCCTGGATAGCCATCACCAGATGAGAATGAGGAAAACACTGGTCGAGAGCTCGTAAACCGCTTAGGGAATCGCTACAGATCACGAAGGACTCACCTGAGCAGGAGCGGATATATTCTAGGGTACGAAAGATGGCGACCAGCTCAGCAGTGTAAACGCTGCAGCCAGCCGGCAATGAACATTGTTCAGAATGGTCCCCTAGAGTAAACGCATAACCGACACGACCAGCAACGATCGAGCCGTCAGTGTACGCAATTCCAGAGTCCAGATACATTGCAAGGAGGGAAAGAAAGCGGCGGCGGAAGGCCTCCGGAGGGACTGAGTCCTTCGGGCCCTGTGCCAATTCCAGCTGAAGGCGAGGGCGAGGCACACACCATGGGGGTGTACGCAGAGGTGCCCGGAAAGGAGGCAGAAGAGGTAAAGCCCCAAGCCCGGAGAGTAGCTCTCGGACGTGGACCGCGATCGCACAACCTGACCAGGGGCAACGTTGTGGCAGATGGATGACCAATTGCGGGAAAAGGAGATGATAGTTTGGATGCCCGGGCAAGCTTAAAACATGGGCAGCATAAGCGGCCAGCAAACGTTGGCGCCATAACCGCAGGGGAGGGACACCTGCCTCCACTAGTATGCTGTCCACTGGGCTGGTCCGGAAAGCACCAGTGGCAAGGAGTATTACGATGTGTAGCAGTGGATCCAGGAACCGCAGCGCAGATGGGAATGCTGAGCCATAAGCCAGGCTCCCATAATCCAGACAATACTGGATTAACGCCTGGTAGAGCCGTAACAGGGTAGACCGGTCGGCGCCCCAGCGGGCGTGGCTCAAGCATCTCAGAGCATTTAGATGCTGCCAACACGCCTGTTTAAGCTGCCGAATATGAGGCAGCCAAGTCAGCCGGGCATCAAAAACTACACCCAAAAACCTGTGGGTCTCCACCACAGCAAGGAGTTCTTCGGCAAGATAAAGCCACGGCTCAGGATGGACCGTTCGGCGCCAGCAGAAATGCATAACGCAGGTCTTGGCAGCCGAAAACTGAAAACCATGCGCTACAGCCCAAGACTGCGCCTTACGGATAGCGCCCTGTAGCTGACGTTCAGCAGCTGCAATGCCAATAGAGCTGTAGTAAAGGCAGAAGTCGTCAGCATACAGGGAAGCGGGGACAGACATCCCCACCACCGCAGCGAGCCCGTTAATGTCTATTAAAAACAGGCAGACACTTAAAACAGATCCCTGGGGCACACCGTTCTCCTGGACTCGGGAGGAACTATGGGAGGCCGCGACTTGCACGCGGAAGGTACGATACGACAGAAAATTGCGGGTAAAGATCGGCAGAGGGCCCTGAAGACCCCATCCATGAAGCATAGAAAGGATGTGATGACGCCATGTCATATCGTACGCCTTCCGCATGTCGAAAAAGACAGCGACCAGGTGCTGACGGCGGGAAAAGGCAGTACAGATGGCCGACTCCAGGCTCACCAGATTGTCGGCGGCGGAGCGGCCTTTACGGAACCCACCCTGAGACGGAGCCAGAAGTCCCCGAGACTCCAGTACCCAATTCAACTGCCGGCTCACCATCCGTTCAAGCAACTTGCAAAGAATGTTGGTGAGGCTAATGGGACGGTACCTGTCCGCCTCCAGAGGGTTCTTTCCAGGTTTCAAAACAGGGATAACAATACTTTCCCGCCATTGCGACGGAAACTCCCCCTTGACCCAAATACGGTTGTAAAGGTCGCGGAGGCGTCGCTGGCAGTCCACTGAAAGGTGTTTCAGCATCTGACGGTGGATGCCATCTGGCCCAGGAGCAGTATCAGGACAAGCGGCGAGGGCACTGCGAAATTCCCACTCGCTGAATGGAACATTATACGATTCAGGATGGTGAGTGCGAAAAGAAAGGCTCCGACGTTCCACCCGCTCTTTAATGGTGCGGAAGGCCAGTGGGTAATTGGAAGAAGCGGAACTAAGAGCAAAATGCTCTGCCAAGCTGTTGGCAATTTCATCGGAGTCTGTACAAACTGCTCCATTCAGTGAGAGCACAGGGATGCTGACAGGGGTCCGATAGCCAAAGAGGCGTCAGATCTTGGCCCAGACCTGCGATGGAGAGACATGGAGGCCAATGGTGGACACATACCGCTCCCAGCACTCCTGCTTGCTTTGGCGGATAAGGCGGCAGGCCGCGCACGCAGCCGTTTGAAGGTGATGAAGTGTTCAATGCAGGGATGTCGCTTGTGACGCTGGAGTGCCTGCCGGCGATCTTTAATCGCTTCAGCGATCTCAGGTGACCACCAAGGCACAGTCCACAGCCGAGGGGACCCAGAAGAACGGGGAATGGCAGATTCGGCAGCAGTAACGATGCCGGTGGTGACCGATTGAACCACCGCATCAATATCATCAGTAGAGAGAGGCTCAATAGCGGCAGCGGAGGAGAACAATTCCCAGTCAGCCTTATTCACAGCCCATCTGCTAGGGCGTCCAGAAGAGTGTCGCCGTGGCAGTGACAGAAAGATCGGAAACTGGTCACTACCACACAGGTTGTCATGCACTCTCCATTGGACAGACGGTGAGAAGCGAGGGCTGCAGATGGAAAGGTCGATGGCAGAGTATGTGCCATGCGCAACTCTGAAATGTGTGAAGGAACCATCATTTAAAAGGGGAAGATCGGGCTGTGCCAATAAGTGCTCAATGGTGGCGCCCCGACCGGTCGCCACTGACCCACCCCACAGAGGGTTATGGGCGTCGAAGTCGCCCAGTAACAAGAAAGGAGGCGGCAATTGGGCTATCAGCGCAGCCAGGACATGCTGCGCATCACCACCATCTGGTGGAAGGTAAAGACTGCAGACGGTAACAGCCTGTGGCGTCCACACCCGAACAGCAACAGCCTCTAAAGCTATTTGTAGAGGTACAGACTCGCTGTGAAAAGAGTTAAGGACATATATGCAGGCGCCACCAGACACCCTTTCGTAGGCTGCCCGGTTCTTATAATAACCCCCATAGCCACGGAGGGCGGGGGTTTGCATTGCTGGAAACCAAGTTTCCTGAAGAGCAATGCAGAAGAAAGGGTGAAGGCTGATAAGTTGTCTGAGCTCAGCTAGATGGTGGATGATATTGTCCATTGATGGGAAAGGCGTAAAGGTGCTGGGGAGGCAGATTACGCCTCCTGGGCCCTGCTGCTACTGAGTCTCTACCTGTACAACAGCCATCCATTGCGTCTGAGGGATTGGCGAGATCCAGGTCCTCAGCGGAAGCAAGAATCTCCACCTCATCTTCGGATGCAGAGTTAGAAGGTTGCGGTGGGACAGGTGCCACCGTAATGTCAGGATACTTGGGAGCTTTTTTCTTGGACTGCTTTGCGTGCTGTGCCTTCGGTGGTTCTGCCTGGGAGGGCCTCACTGGGTCAGTCTCAGGGACTGAAGACGACCGTGACGGCCTACGACCAGCGACTGGTGGGTGTTTGAGATACTTGCGGGTGTCCGCTTTGGCACTGGGCAAAGCCTGGGATGGGAGGGTCCCAAGGGACCCCTTCCAGGCGAGAGGAGCCGAAGAAGGCTCATGCTTCTCCGGCTGGGAAGGGGGAACAGATGTCCCCGATGGTTGGGGTAGTGTTGCTCCTGAAGTAGATGGAGCAGGAACAACAGGGAGTGAAGTGCCCCCAACAACAAAGGGGGCCGGGAATTCTGACAGAGCTGAGATCGAACTGTAGGTGACGACATGGTAGAGGTTCAAACCAGTGTTGCAGCAGCATCATAGGTGGATGTCATGGGCACAGGATGTAGCCGCTCATATTTCCGCCTTGCCTCGGTGTAGGTCAGGCGGTCCAGGGTCTTATATTCCATTATCCTCCTTTCCTCCTGGAAGATCCGACAGTCCGGAGAGCAGGGGGAATGGTGTTCTCCGCAGTTAACACGCAGCACATGGAGTATTGGGATGAGAAGGACGTCCACAATCTCGACATGTGATGCCGAAGTACAGTGAGTTGACATGTGCCCGAACTTCCAGCATTTAAAACACAGCATCGGAGGGAGGGATATGTGGCTTCACATCACAACGGTAGACTATCACCTTGACCTTTTCGGGTAAAACATCACCTTCGAAGGCCAAGATGAAGGCACCGGTGGCTACCTGATTATCCCTCGGACCCCGATGGACGCGCCGGACGAAGTGAACACCTCGTCGTTAGGTTGGTACGTAGTTCGTCAGACTGCAGAAGAAGATCCCTGTGGAATATAATACCCTGGACCATGTTGAGACTCTTATGCAGCGTAATGCTAACAAACATCCCCCAACTTGTCACAATTGAGCAACCTCCATGACTGGGCAGAGGATGCTGTTTTGATGAGTACTGAACCAGAGTGCATTTTGGACAAGCCCTCCACCTCCCTGAACTTGTCCTCTAAATGCTCCACAAAAAACTGGGGCTTGGTCAACAAACGATTCCCCATCAACTCGCGTACACACGAGGTACTGGGGTGAATATTCTCCACTGCCTTCTTTAGCCATACGTTCCTCCCATGGAGAGGCCAGGGAGGGAAATGATCTTGGTTCGTATTTCTTGCCGTTGAGGTTAGACCTTGATCGCTTAGAGACTGCTGGTGGAGGCGAGAGATGATGTACCACGCTTCATTGCGGGTCATCCACCCCGATGCCACCCACTTCAACCAGGGGCTCTCCACACGGGCGCCACCCAGGCACAGCAAACACCACCTGGCAGGATGGCCTTTGCCGGGAGTCCCGAAGCCCCAGAGGAATAGGCATCTACTCCTCGGCATACGTGGGGAGGTAGCAGCGGTGTGATCCCTGTGTAGTCAGGGGGCTACCACCAAGAGGGTACATGACGACACCACCACAACGGACTGGCTACCATGCTGGATGTCGGGTGTCTAATATCCATATGTGTCAGGAGGGCAAAGATGGAAGTTCATAATGGAGGGCATGTATGCTGCCCGGAACACACAGCAGCTGACGAGGCTGGAAGCTCAGTGTAAGGCCAACTCCATGACAATATCGGTTGTGCCAGATCCTAGAGCAAGATGGATATATAATACGCCACATAAGGCGTCCTTGCCCAAATGGTACGCACTAACAGAAAATTTTGAAGGGTAGTGGTCAAACCCCCTAGGGGACAACCACATTAAGGCCAGAACATTTAAGACTCCTTTTAGTCGCCTCTTATGACAGGCAGGGATACCGCGGGCCCATTCTTACCCCCAAACCCGCAGTGGGGGAGAGCGAGAGGGGGGGCGGATGGAGAGAGCGAGAGGGGGGGCGGATGGAGAGAGCGGGAGGGGGGGCGGATGGAGAGAGCGGGAGGGGGGGCGGATGGAGAGAGCGGGAGGGGGGGCGGATGGAGAGAGCGGGAGGGGGGGCGGATGGAGAGAGCGGGAGGGGGGGCGGATGGAGAGAGCGGGAGGGGGGGCGGATGGAGAGAGCGGGAGGGGGGGCGGATGGAGAGAGCGGGAGGGGGGGCGGATGGAGAGAGCGGGAGGGGGGGCGGATGGAGAGAGCGGGAGGGGGGGCGGATGGAGAGAGCGGGAGGGGGGGCGGATGGAGAGAGCGGGAGGGGGGGCGGATGGAGAGAGCGGGAGGGGGGGCGGATGGAGAGAGCGGGAGGGGGGGCGGATGGAGAGAGCGGGAGGGGGGGCGGATGGAGAGAGCGGGAGGGGGGGCGGATGGAGAGAGCGGGAGGGGGGGCGGATGGAGAGAGCGGGAGGGGGGGCGGATGGAGAGAGCGGGAGGGGGGGCGGATGGAGAGAGCGGGAGGGGGGGCGGATGGAGAGAGCGGGAGGGGGGCCGGATGGAGAGAGCGGGAGGGGGGCCGGATGGAGAGAGCGGGAGGGGGGCCGGATGGAGAGAGCGGGAGGGGGGCCGGATGGAGAGAGCGGGAGGGGGGCCGGATGGAGAGAGCGGGAGGGGGGCCGGATGGAGAGAGCGAGAGGCGGGGCGGATGGAGAGAGCGAGAGGCGGGGCGGATGGAGAGCGAGAGGCGGGGCGGATGGAGAGCGAGAGGCGGGGCGGATGGAGAGCGAGAGGCGGGGCGGATGGAGAGCGAGAGGCGGGGCGGATGGAGAGCGAGAGGCGGGGCGGATGGAGAGCGAGAGGCGGGGCGGATGGAGAGCGAGAGGCGGGGCGGATGGAGAGCGAGAGGCGGGGCGGATGGAGAGCGAGAGGCGGGGCGGATGGAGAGCGAGAGGCGGGGCGGATGGAGAGCGAGAGGCGGGGCGGATGGAGAGCGAGAGGCGGGGCGGATGGAGAGCGAGAGGGGGGGGCGGATGGAGAGCGAGAGGGGGGGCGGTTGGAGAGCGAGAGGGGGGGCGGATGGAGAGCGAGAGGGGGGGCGGATGGAGAGCGAGAGGGGGGGCGGATGGAGAGCGAGAGGGGGGGCGGATGGAGAGCGAGAGGGGGGGCGGATGGAGAGCGAGAGGGGGGGCGGATGGAGAGCGAGAGGGGGGCGGATGGAGAGCGAGAGGGGGGGCGGATGGAGAGCGAGAGGGGGGGCGGATGGAGAGCGAGAGGGGGGGCGGATGGAGAGCGAGAGGGGGGGCGGATGGAGAGCGAGAGGGGGGGCGGATGGAGAGCGAGAGGGGGGGCGGATGGAGAGCGAGAGGGGAGGCGGATGGAGAGCGAGAGGGGGGGCGGATGGAGAGCGAGAGGGGGGGCGGATGGAGAGCGAGAGGGGGGGCGGATGGAGAGCGAGAGGGGGGGCGGATGGAGAGCGAGAGGGGGGGCGGATGGAGAGCGAGAGGGGGGGCGGATGGAGAGCGAGAGGGGGGGCGGATGGAGAGCGAGAGGGGGGGCGTATGGAGAGCGAGAGGGGGGGCGTATGGAGAGCGAGAGGGGGGGCGTATGGAGAGCGAGAGGGGGGGCGTATGGAGAGCGAGAGGGGGGGCGGATGGAGAGCGAGAGGGGGGGCGGATGGAGAGCGAGAGGGGGGGGCGGATGGAGAGCGAGAGGGGGGGGCGGATGGAGAGCGAGAGGGGGGGGCGGATGGAGAGCGAGAGGGGGGGGCGGATGGAGAGCGAGAAGGGGGGGCGGATGGAGAGCGAGAAGGGGGGGCGGATGGAGAGCGAGAGGGGGGGCGGATGGAGAGCGAGAGGGGGGGCGGATGGAGAGCGAGAGGGGGGGCGGATGGAGAGCGAGAGGGGGGGCGGATGGAGAGCGAGAGGGGGGGCGGATGGAGAGCGAGAGGGGGGGCGGATGGAGAGCGAGAGGGGGGGCGGATGGAGAGCGAGAGGGGGGGCGGATGGAGAGCGAGAGGGGGGGCGGATGGAGAGCGAGAGGGGGGGCGGATGGAGAGCGAGAGGGGGGGCGGATGGAGAGCGAGAGGGGGGGCGGATGGAGAGCGAGAGGGGGGGCGGATGGAGAGCGAGAGGGGGGGCGGATGGAGAGCGAGAGGGGGGGCGGATGGAGAGCGAGAGGGGGGGCGGATGGAGAGCGAGAGGGGGGGCGGATGGAGAGCGAGAGGGGGGGCGGATGGAGAGCGAGAGGGGGGGCGGATGGAGAGCGAGAGGGGGGGCGGATGGAGAGCGAGAGGGGGGGCGGATGGAGAGCGAGAGGGGGGGCGGATGGAGAGCGAGAGGGGGGGCGGATGGAGAGCGAGAGGGGGGGCGGATGGAGAGCGAGAGGGGGGGCGGATGGAGAGCGAGAGGGGGGGCGGATGGAGAGCGAGAGGGGGGGCGGATGGAGAGCGAGAGGGGGGGCGGATGGAGAGCGAGAGGGGGGGCGGATGGAGAGCGAGAGGGGGGGCGGATGGAGAGCGAGAGGGGGGGCGGATGGAGAGCGAGAGGGGGGGCGGATGGAGAGCGAGAGGGGGGCGGATGGAGAGCGAGAGGGGGGGCGGATGGAGAGCGAGAGGGGGGGCGGATGGAGAGCGAGAGGGGGGGCGGATGGAGAGCGAGAGGGGGGGCGGATGGAGAGCGAGAGGGGGGGCGGATGGAGAGCGAGAGGGGGGGCGGATGGAGAGCGAGAGGGGGGGCGGATGGAGAGCGAGAGGGGGGGCGGATGGAGAGCGAGAGGGGGGGCGGATGGAGAGCGAGAGGGGGGGCGGATGGAGAGCGAGAGGGGGGGCGGATGGAGAGCGAGAGGGGGGGCGGATGGAGAGCGAGAGGGGGGGCGGATGGAGAGCGAGAGGGGGGGCGGATGGAGAGCGAGAGGGGGGGCGGATGGAGAGCGAGAGGGGGGGCGGATGGAGAGCGAGAGGGGGGGCGGATGGAGAGCGAGAGGGGGGGCGGATGGAGAGCGAGAGGGGGGGCGGATGGAGAGCGAGAGGGGGGGCGGATGGAGAGCGAGAGGGGGGGCGGATGGAGAGCGAGAGGGGGGGCGGATGGAGAGCGAGAGGGGGGGCGGATGGAGAGCGAGAGGGGGGGCGGATGGAGAGCGAGAGGGGGGGCGGATGGAGAGCGAGAGGGGGGGCGGATGGAGAGCGAGAGGGGGGGCGGATGGAGAGCGAGAGGGGGGGCGGATGGAGAGCGAGAGGGGGGGCGGATGGAGAGCGAGAGGGGGGGCGGATGGAGAGCGAGAGGGGGGGCGGATGGAGAGCGAGAGGGGGGGCGGATGGAGAGCGAGAGGGGGGGTGGATGGAGAGCGAGAGGGGGGGTGGATGGAGAGCGAGAGGGGGGGTGGATGGAGAGCGAGAGGGGGGGTGGATGGAGAGCGAGAGGGGGGGTGGATGGAGAGCGAGAGGGGGGGTGGATGGAGAGCGAGAGGGGGGGTGGATGGAGAGCGAGAGGGGGGGTGGATGGAGAGCGAGAGGGGGGGTGGATGGAGAGCGAGAGGGGGGGTGGATGGAGAGCGAGAGGGGGGGTGGATGGAGAGCGAGAGGGGGGGTGGATGGAGAGCGAGAGGGGGGGTGGATGGAGAGCGAGAGGGGGGATGGATGGAGAGCGAGAGGGGGGGCGTATGGAGAGCGAGAGGGGGGGCGGATGGAGAGCGAGAGGGGGGGCGGATGGAGAGCGAGAGGGGGGGCGGATGGAGAGCGAGAGGGGGGGGCGGATGGAGAGCGAGAGGGGGGGGCGGATGGAGAGCGAGAGGGGGGGGCGGATGGAGAGCGAGAAGGGGGGGCGGATGGAGAGCGAGAGGGGGGGCGGATGGAGAGCGAGAGGGGGGGCGGATGGAGAGCGAGAGGGGGGTGGATGGAGAGCGAGAGGGGGGGGTGGATGGAGATCGAGAGGGGGGGTGGATGGAGAGCGAGAGGGGGGGTGGATGGAGAGCGAGAGGGGGGGTGGATGGAGAGCGAGAGGGGGGGTGGATGGAGAGCGAGAGGAGGGGTGGATGGAGAGCGAGAGGAGGGGTGGATGGAGAGCGAGAGGAGGGGTGGATGGAGAGCGAGAGGAGGGGTGGATGGAGAGCGAGAGGAGGGGTGGATGGAGAGCGAGAGGAGGGGTGGATGGAGAGCGAGAGGAGGGGTGGATGGAGAGCGAGAGGAGGGGTGGATGGAGAGCGAGAGGAGGGGTGGATGGAGAGCGAGAGGAGGGGTGGATGGAGAGCGAGAGGAGGGGTGGATGGGGAGCGAGAGGAGGGGTGGATGGGGAGCGAGAGGAGGGGTGGATGGGGAGCGAGAGGAGGGGTGGATGGGGAGCGAGAGGAGGGGTGGATGGGGAGCGAGAGGAGGGGTGGATGGGGAGCGAGAGGAGGGGTGGATGGGGAGCGAGAGGAGGGGTGGATGGGGAGCGAGAGGAGGGGTGGATGGGGAGCGAGAGGAGGGGTGGATGGGGAGCGAGAGGAGGGGTGGATGGGGAGCGAGAGGGGGGGTGGATGGGGAGCGAGAGGGGGGGTGGATGGGGAGCGAGAGGGGGGTGGATGGAGAATCCCCCATGGAAGAACCCCAAAAGTGCCCCACTTGTGACAGGATACTTTCCAGGACTGTATCAGACTCTGAATGTGGCTCTCCAGCAGGGATACGACTTCCTAAATCCTGCCCTGAAATGAGATCAATCCTTCATGAAATCCTCCCCACTCCACCAAGAGTGTCTTTCCGCCGTCCACCTAACCTTCGTAACCTCTTAGTTCATCCCTACGAAATCCCCAAACCACCTTCCCTACCCTCTGGCTCCTACCCTTGTAACCTCCCCCGGTGTAAAACCTGTCTCATGCACCCTCCCACCACCACCTACTCCAGCCCTGTAACCCGGAAGGTGTACACGATCAAAGGCAGAGCCACGTGTGAAAGCACCCACGTGATTTACCAACTGACCTGCCTACACTGTGATGCATTCTATGTGGGAATGACCAGCAACAAACTGTCCATTCGCACGAATGGACACAGGCAGACAGTGTTTGTTGGTAATGAGGATCACCCTGTGGCTAAACATGCCTTGGTGCACAGCCAGCACATCTTGGCACAGTGTTACACCGTCCGGGTTATCTGGATACTTCCCACTACCAACACCAACCTATCCGAACTCCGGAGATGGGAACTTGCTCTTCAATATATCCTCTCTTCTCGTTACCCACCAGGCCTCAATCTCCGCTAATTTCAAGTTGCCGCCACTCATACCTCACCTGTCATTCAACAACTTCTTTGCCTCTACACTTCCACCGACTGACATCTCTGCCCAAACTCTTTGTCTTTAAATATGTCTGCTTGTGTCTGTATGTGTGGATGGATATGCGCGCGCGCGCAAGTGTATACCTGTCCTTTTTTCCCCCTAAGGTAAGTCTTTCCGCTCCCGGGATTGGAATGACTCCGTACCCTCTCCCTTAACACCCACATCCTTTCATCTTTCCCTCTCCTTCCCTCTTTCCTGATGAGGCAGCCGTTGGTTGCGAAAGCTAGAATTTTGTGTGTATGTTTGTGTTCCTATCGACCTGCCAGCGCTTTCGTTCGGTAAGTCACATCATCTTCGTTTTTATATATATTTTTTCCCATGTGGAATGTTTCCTCTAATATATATATATATATATATATATATATATATATATATATATATATAGCTCAGTTGTTTGAGAAAATTTGCTGCCAGAATGTCAAATGTACTTTTGGCCACTTGTAGGTCACATTGGTTATGTTCCCCTTCCCTACCACCCCGCCTCCACCAACCTAAGTTTCCAACAGGTGCTTATGGCAGTGACAGCTACAGCACGGTTAAGATGAATGACAAAATTAGTAAATGAGGGTAAAGCTCTCACATTCCCACAAACAAGGAAAAGCTAAATACTGATAGAGAAAAGCTTACAATATTGGTTTCCACACAGACACAGGAAAAGGAAATTATTAACACAAATATATTTATGCATCTGCTAATATTGCTACTGCAGAAGTGCTGTATTTGTTCTGCACACATTGTACCACTCAATTAGCTTTTTTCTTTTTTTATATAGCAAATGCCATGAGAATCTTTCAGATAAGTGGCCCAAAAAAATAAAGCTTTTATGCCACAACTTTTGTAAGGGATAAATTTGTGATACTGGATATGGTGGATGCATAGAAAGTCCACCCATCAGGTAGGAGATCTCAGAAAAATCATGGAAGAAAACAAATATGGATGTAACAAGAGGGCAGTTGCTGTAAACTTAACTTTGGTGCCGTGCATAGATGTTCACTTACAGCTATAATTGTACCAAGAGTGTGGCTGCATCATTATACCATTTGACTACGAAAAGTGGTGGAGAGTAAACCAGCTGTGAAATTGTACTGTACTCCACATAAAACAAGTGTTCACCGCTTTTTACATCAAAGGCCATTTGCTGTGCCTGTTCATCATCGCAGAAAATTTCTCTCTAGTTTCGGATTCCTAGGACAACCACCATAGGTGCCCAGATGGCATACGTGAGTTGTTCGCTGTGAGTCCTGGAGATTGCTAGTGGTGCAAGCAAAACGATTATATTTATTTTTATTTGTACAGATTTAGGTCAAATTCACAATTACACTAAACTGTAAAATAATTAAATTTATAGCTTACATGGCATCCATAATTCACCACTTCACTACCGTAATAGTGATACTGGAGAGACGCAGAAAGTTATGATATCTTACATGTTATCTATTTTGTACAATAATGATGTGGCATTGCTTTTCAGAATGAAGGAACTTTCATTTAAGGAAAGCTAGTGGAATTCTTGGCTTCATCTGGCTATTTGTTTACTCCAGTTCTAACCTCCTTGACCTCAATTACCTTTCACTCCATTCTCTGTCCATGTCCCCTTCCCTCCCCTCCCCAAGGGCCTTCTAGGGTGATGCATTGATGCAAAAGGTCAAGGTGATGGTAAACTGATGCGATGCGAAATCATAGGTATCCCCCTACCGCCCCCCCCCCCTCATGTAGTGCTTAAAGTGTCTGGAATTTAAGTATGTCTCTGCATTGCAGCTCTAACCTTATCTGTAGAGATTGTGGATAAGTATCACTTGCAAATGTCCTGTGTGCCCCTCTCCGCATCTGTGTCCACTGTGGAAAGCACCACACTCCCTGCTCACCAGATTACACTTTTCTACAGAGTGAATAAGATACGAGAATACAAGACTCAAGACAAACCTACTGACAAAGAGGCCAAAAGGAAGTGCAAGCTGTTGTCCCCAGCATGTACACAATGTCATATGCTACAGCTACAAAGACATTTCCCCTTTGCCGATGGTACTCCTGCCTATTACTCTTTCTGTATTGGGCCCTCAGGGCCACTTATCCATCCCTGCCCCCCCTGATGGTTTGGGGCCTCCCCTCCTGCTGCCTTTTCCACACATGTTTTGGGATTGATAGCTTCCCATCCACCAGGGACATTTGTCCCCACCTCGAAGCCTGAGACAAATACGCTTCTTCTGGCTGCTCTTGGCAGGAAGGGGTCCTTGGGGACACTTCCTTCCATGGGTTGCACTTATCTAAAACTGGACACCAGCAAGTGGCTGAAGAAGCCACTGGCTGTTGGTTGCACTGCTTCATGATCATTATCTTCACCTGAAACTGAGTCAGAGAAGCCCTTGGCATCATCAAAATCCTCTAAGGAGAGGAAAGACAAGAAAAGTGCTTGAAGGAGGAGGACCTTCCAGTAACCCCACACTGGCAGATCTCACCTGTTCAACTCCTGTGTCCAATACAGTGAATCCAGCAACCCCTGATGACCCAGTTCTCACCACACAATGGAACTTGGAATGGAGTTTGCACATATGTTCTGGATACACTCTCTAGCAAACGTCAGCCCCTTGGTACACCTTTGGAGGCTGTGCGTGCTTAGGTAAGTGCATTTCAGCATATTACTGTCTGCAGTGTTTACCTCCCTCTTGATGACAAAGCATCTTATGACATATCATTTGCATTGGTTTCTCAGGTCCCCCCTCCCCCTCCCCAATCTTTCCTAATCTTGGACAAGTGCAGTACACATAACCCTTTGTGGGTTTTAACCATGATCACTGGTCATCATAAGGTCTCGAAAACTTATTGGCACAACTTTAACTTTGCGTCTTTTATACTGATACCGCCGTCTTGAATACTGATACCGCCACACTCTTCAGCATGTTACACAGAATTTTCTTGGCCATTAACCTTTTCATCTGCAGCCCTTGGCTTCTCACATCCATCCAATGGGGAGTTCATGATGACCTGTGTGGTTGTGACCATTCCAAAATCTCCCTGTCCCTACCTCAGCATCACTACCCTGGATGCATGCCCAGATGGGCTCTCACCATTGCTGATGGCAGTGCTTTTTGCTTTGCTGTTGGCCTTTTCTCCCCACTGCATAGAGGCATCAACAACGCAGTCCAGAATACAATTACAGCGATTCATTTGGCAGCTGATTTAACAATCGCCTGTTTGTGTTCTTCTCTGACCGAAGAGTACCTTGGTGGTCATCAGAGATTGCAGAGGCCATTAGCGATAGTAGGCAGGCGCTCCAGCACCATAAGTGGCACCGACCAATGAAGCATCTTATTTACTTTAAGTGGCTTCATGCCCGTGTCTGCCACCTGATGAAATGATGTAAACAAGAACGCTGGGAGCAGCATGTTTCAACCATTGGACCACATATCTCTAATATGAAACTTCCTGGCAGATTAAAACTTTGTGTGGGACCGAGACTTGAACTCGGGACCTTTGCCTTTTGTGGGCAAGTGCTCTGCCATCTGAGCATACCCAAGCATGGCTCACGCCCTGTCCTCACAGCTTTACTTCCACCAGTACCTCATCTCCTGTTGTCTTCATATCAGTGCACGCTCCGCTGCAGAGTGAAAATCTCATTCTGGTCACATACCTCTCCTTCGCAGGTTTGACCTAAGATGAGATGTGCCTAATATACCATACACTAGTAGGTGTATCTGCTACTGCCTTGAAATTGCACTGTCTTCACTGACCCAGACACTATTGCTGAACAATTTGCTCTGCATATGCCAAAGTCTCAGCATCTGTGAATTGTCAACCTGTCTCATATTCCCAAGCAATGGGTGGAGCAAAAGCAATTATCTTTTACTACATGCCACCTAGAGCTGTATAAAGCCCCATTCATTGAGTGGGAATTCATCAGTGTCCTAGCCCTCTGCCCTGATACAGTCCCAGAGCTAGGTCACATCCACAACCAAATGATGAAGCACCTTTCAGTGGATTGTCAGCATCATATCCTTGCCATCTGCAACTGTGCCTGGGGCGAGAGCCAGTTCCCATTGCAACAATTAGAAAGCACCATTATCACAGTGCTGAAACTGGGTAAGTGCCTTTACATATGAGCAGTTTTCGCCCAGTTAGTGTCACCTATGTTCTCCATAAATTACTTGAATGATCAGTTAGCTGGCAGCTGTGTGGCTCCTTGAGTCTCGTAATCTTCTAACTGCATCCCAGTGTGATTTTCGCCGAGGCTGTTCCACTACTGATGATCTGGTTTGCCTGCAGTCTGCCAGCCAATCAGCTTTTGCTCAGTGTCAATGCATTATTGCCTCCTTCTTCAACCTGCAAAAGCTGTATGCCTCCAGGAACTGACACCATATCCTTGCTATCTTACACAAGTGGAATCTGTGGGATCCATTCCCAATTTTTATCTAGAATTTCCTGTCACAGTGTGTGTTCTGGGTTCTAGTTGGTGCCTCGCTCAACACTCCCCACATCCAACAGAATGGAGTCCTGCAGGGCTCTGTACTGAGGGTCCTTGTCTTTCTGCAAGCCATCAATGGTCACCTCCAGCTGTGAGGTCATCAGTATCACCATCCTTGCATGCTGACTATTTTTGCCTCTTACTATAGCCCCTCTAGTGTGGGTGTCACTGAATGTAGACAGCAAGGTGCCATATGAAAGACATTGTCATGGGCACTCACCCATGGATTTTGGTTTTTGCTGCCAAGACCCATGTCATGGTTTTCTGTCAACATCGTATGGTTCATCCACAACCAGAACTTTTTCTTCCTGACAAACTACTCAAGTGGCAGAAACTTACTGCTTTTTAGGACTGGTCTTTGGTTCTTTGTTGACATGAATTCCCAGTATTTTGCATTGTAAGTGAAAGTGCTTGCTGCACCTCAGTACACTGTCACGTGAGTAACACCAGCAGGGGTGTGTGGTGCACTACCCTTCTGCAGCTTTACAAAGCTATGATACAATCCTATCTTGGTTATGGGAGTCTGGCATATGATTCAGCATCATCCTCAGCATTGTGCATACAGGATCTGATGCACAATTGTGGGATTTGATTTGCAACAGGAGCCTTTTGAACTAGTCCTGTGGACAGATTACTCATGGAGGCTTGAGTCCACTCACTGTGTATCAGGTGCCAACAACTATTTCTCAGTTATGCTACCTATGTTTGCAACTCTCCTAAGCATCCAAACTATCATCCTCTCTCTCCAAACATGGAAACCCTTGCTCTTCAATATGTCCTCTCGTCTCGTTACCCACCAGGCCTCAATCTCCGCTAATTTCAAGTTGCCGCCACTCATACCTCACCTGTCATTCAACAACTTCTTTGCCTCTACACTTCCGCCTCGACTGACATCTCTGCCCAAACTCTGTCTTTAAATATGTCTGCTTGTGTCTGTATGTGTGGATGGATATGTGTGTGTGTGCGCGCGAGTGTATACCCGTCCTTTTTCCCCCCTAAGGTAAGTCTTTCCGCTCCTGGGATTGGAATGACTCCTTACCCTCTCCCTTAAAACCCACATCCTTTCGTCTTTCCCTCTCCTTCCCTCTTTCCTGATGAGGCAGCCGTTGGTTGCGAAAGCTAGAATTTTGTGTGTATGTTTGTGTTTGTTTATGTTCCTATAGACCTGCCAGCGCTTTCGTTCAGTAAGTCACATCATCTTTGTTTTTATATATATATATATATATATAATATATATATATATATATATTGTGAAGATTGTAGCTTTCAGACTACCTGGCAGCAACTCTGCTTCTCATATATATATATATATATATATATATATATATATATATATATATATATATATATATATATATATATATATATATATATATGAGAAGCAGAGTTGCTGCCAGGTAGTCTGAAAGCTACAATCTTCACAATAACTTAAAAGTGATAAAAAGTGAACAACTGCATTACTGGCTATTACCATGGACTTCAGTCAGTATTGAGCTTAGTGTTCTTAGAAATATGGGGAGTGTGGATGAATGTGTTTTAGTGCTAAGTGTACCAGTGTTGCATTTTTCAGTGTGAATAAAGTGTTTGAGAATAATTGGCATCTAATTTACCTACATCGTAACAATACAATAAAATGGATCACTATGTAACACAGAAAAAAAGTAGAAACATCTGATGATTCTGGTCACCATTCAGCCACAAAAATACCACCAGATGTAAAAGCAGAGCCCAGCACTTCATCGAAACTTCCACAATAAAGTTCATCGACTGATTCCTTTAATCCTATGGATATTGGCAATTATTTGAATATATTAGGATCAGGAAATATTAGTGCTGATATAAAACACAAGCTTCTCGCAGCCCCAAGAAAACCTGGAAATGGTTATGCCTTTCCTACTTCTGAGCACAACAAGGGAGTTCCGGTTGAATGTAGACATGTGCACGATAATCATTTTGAACAATATCCATGGCTGGTGTTCTCACAAGTCAATAAGGGACTTCTTTGGATTAACTGTTCAATTTTTCTGAAGAATAAAATGGCTTGAGGAAAGAAATCCATTATAGCCAAGAAACTTGTGACTGAACCACTAAAAGTTTGCCGAACTTAGTAAAGATGGTGACCCTGAGACCCACTCTCAGCTCAAGCACCATGTTGAAGTGTCAACAGGTGCAAGATTATTTTGGCAACACGAGGAACGCAAACTTGAGGTCATAAATCAATTGTCAAGACACAGAATGGAAAGCATAAGGGAAACAGACCATCTTGTACCTATAATAAAAACAATCATATTTCATGGAAAGCAAAATATTCCCCTACACGGGCACACAGATGATGAGAGTATATTAGAAAACGATAATGATCGTGGAAGTATAGTGAGTAACACGGGAAACTTTAGAGCTCTTATAAGATTTAGAATTGACGCTGGAGACTTGAAACTAAAACATCACCTTGAAACCACTAAAGCAAATGCCACTTCCATACGTAAAACAATGTGTAACGAACTTAAGTCATGCTGTGAAACAGTGATGTTATCGAGATTACTGGAGGAAATCAAAGATTCTCATTATTACACCATAATCTTTGATGGGACTATGGACATAGCGCACATTGCCCAATTGAGTTTAGCTGCAAGTATCAATGAAGATAAGGATTGTAGTGGAAACATTCATGATGAATCTCAAGAGTGTCAACATGAAGAGCGTATTGTTACTGGTGAAGTATTTAAGTACAACGATTCTAGGGAGAATGGAAAGCCTTTCTCTGGCCCTGGAGAACTGTGTGGGTATAGAATGTGATGGTTGCTCAGTTAGTATGTCAGAATTGATAGGAACTGTGGCTACAATATTAAAGAAAGCTATCAATGAGCAAGTAGCACCATGTTGAGGTCATCAGCTCAACCTTGCTGTCTCTCGCAGATGCGAAGTTGCAAGTGTGAGAAACTCACTTGGTACTATTGAAGAAGTAGTATCATTCTTTACAGTGTCTAGCAAGCGGTTTGCAACCTTGAGGAGTCACCTAAAACACTTGCTCCACTCACACTGTCAAATGAGGTGGGTTGAGCGACATGATGCTGTTATTCAATTCGCAGCTGATCTCCAAATAGTTTGCCAAGTTCTTCAAGAAATACAGTTTTGAAGGGATAGAACAGCAGCTGCCAAAACCAATATTTTTGCTTGAGTTCTCTGTTATTGTGAGTTTATCACTCTGTTTACACTGAGTGACACTATGTGCATAACATATCCAGTCAGCAAAATCTTGCAAGTCTCTATCTTGGACGTCACAATGGCAGAAGTAAAATTAGATTCGATGTTCAAGGTGTATGACGACATGAGAGCTAATGCTGATATCCGCTTTGCTTGTATTGTTAGAGGCAAAGGCAGTTATTGTAGAGTTAGACATGAAGGCAAGTGTTCCTTGTCTTACAGGCAGACAAAGACACTGGGAAAACTGCGATCAGAATGATGATGCTATGACATATTGGAAAAAACTTTGTATTCCAACACTGGACAATGTTACAACTGGCATGAGAGAATGTTTTGCTGAAGAAAATATTTATCATATAAAATTCAACATACTTTTGCCTTCACAACTACTGAAACATGATGGTAGTGATCCAGTGCGCAAAGTGAATGATTGCTTAACTGAACTACCATTCTTTGAAGAAGAATCACTCTGATTAAAAAGAGACTAACAAGACAGATTCTTCAATACAAGCAATGACCATAAATGCCCTTAATGATTGGCATTTGTAATGCAAGCATAGTCTCTCTGTCCTAGATCTGACTATCCTCCTTTGCACACAGTGTACAAAATATTTGCCTGTCTACCTGCATCTGTTGCTACAGTAGAAAGAAGTTTTTAGACTTTGTGGTGTACAAAGACATTTTGCCAGGAAGAATAGGTGCACAGAATTCATCATTTTAGGAACACTAACACAATTGTATCTTTTTTATAGCATAAGATGGCATTGTCTTCTATATGTGTATAATCAGTTTGAGTAAAACTTTCTTAAACTTTCCATGTGACTTAATAAGAAATAATGACAGAAAAAGTAAAGGTGGCTTAAGATATCTTTAGTGTCCCTTCCCGGTTTTTCTTTATCTGCCACTATCTCATATGAGATCTGGTGCAAGTTCTGTTGGCCAGCTCTGAACTGTAGCTCGTTTGCAACAACAAAATCTGTTGGTTGGGCTCAGAGGACATCCTAGGCTCACTTTTTGGCTGTTGGCTGAAGAGGTAATGAACGTTTCTTAGTGAGACAAAATAATATCTTTTAATTTGTAGAGTCAAGCTGCAGATGAACAACTATCACCAAATTTGGAGCAGAGTTTAAGACTCAGATCAGACCTTTTATTAGTTTTGTGATCTCCACTACATATTCTGTGGAACATGGTAGGGTCCTCAAGTAGCAGCAATGAGTATGTTTCGGAGATGTAATCTCATCTTTATAAAACTGTAATGTGTAGATTTGTGCAGTCTATTGCACAGTCGTCTTTTGTTTGTTTTGAATGGCCAGCAAATGCTTGTCACAGAGCTTCAAACGGCAGTATGTAACACCAGCAGAGCACTGTACAGGATGCACAATTACTACTGAAAGAAAAGCATATTTTATTCACACCAGTAGAAGATATCAGGTATCAATCACTTAATGCTCCTAGTATGCATTGTTGCTGCTTTCAGATGCAGTGATGCAACTGCACTATCAGTGAGTGTTGACCATAATGGCACAGTGAGAGGAGGAATATTGCACTGGCTGAATGTTTGTTGCCATCATTGTGGGTTGACCCCAGCAAGCAAAATTATACCATATTGTGAAAATTGTTTTTATCAAGAAATGATCATAAGTACGGAATGCCAATATTACACATTCATGTCCACAACACTGCCCAAAGGACTGCTGTAAGGAAAACACGTTCCGATTGTTGGAACAGGATACGACAATACATCTAAATGTCTGAAAGAACAGACCCCACATACACAATTAAGGTGATGTCAGACAATGATCCTTGTAATGTAGATGCACACCACACTAACTCTTACAGGAACCAATTAGACACCATGTGTACTGAGGATCATGAGCATGAGCACTGCATTAGTGGTGTGTGAATAAGTTGAGAATTGGGTGTGACAGGAAGCACGCTATAGTCCATGCAGATGTGATGACCACTGTGTCTAGATGGCATAGTCGTCACTGCATTGCCTAGTCAGCATGAAACTCTGTTTCAAATCCTGGTTCAGCACAAATTTTAAACCCTCCCCATTGATGTAAATTAATGCCCATAGACAACTAATGTCTCTACTTCCTTTGTGCTCTGAGTCATTGTGCTATAGGATCAAAATACTATCTGTCCCCTTGGACATGTCCAAAAGATTAGACAACACATGCATATTTCATGTGTCGAGATTAGATATTAATAAAATTTATTTTGCAGTGATAGTGACTCCTTCCATTTATGTTTAACCAAAAATACGTAGCTTTACTTCGGGATACATTTCATAACCTTGTTTAGTCAAAAATCTTTGCTCCTGAATGTAGCATTACTGAGCTGAAACAACACCCATAGCAGTCAAAACCAATTTGCATGTATGCATTGGGTTACCATTACTTAAAACAAGGATTAATTTGGTACATTATTCGACAGCTAACAATACCGTAATTTAATCGGGGTTGTTTCAGAATCAAGTTACAAAAGTAGTGCTCTGTCTCTCTAATTTTATAATTACATTCCTTCCATGTCTCTGTAGTCAAGAGGTGCAATCTCATATTTTTGTAACTTTAAAGCACATTTGCAGTCTGTTGCACAGCTCTCAATTCTTTTGAATGAACAACTACACAGTGCAGTAATGCATTAGCCTCCACTGGTGAAACATCAAAACAATATCAAGTTATACATTGCTTTCTCTGTGTGTTTTATAGTTAATTCTTGAATAGTAGTACTGGAATGGATATCACATGTGCATGCCGTGTGCAGATGGAGAAGCTGGCCTCAGTTCACGAACATCTGAAGATGCTTTTTGTCATGTTCAGCAGCGTTCAGACTTCTTCCTATTGTAGTAGTGGTGGCTGAGAATTTGGCTTGTCAGATGGGATGCCTAAGGTGCCACCTATTTTGCCCATTGGCTCTGCTGTCATGACACCTTGTGGTGTACACAATGTGGCTGAGTTGTCCTCATCAAATGGTGAGGGATGGGTCGCAACAGTTAGCGCTGTTTGAGGGAGAGAGTGATGTGGAGACTGCCTCACCCATTGACCCTATGAGTGGACTGGCAGGGGTTCATTTGTCAGGGTCCAGACAGGCCCAAGTGGAGAGAAGTTTTCTAGTTAATCAGGGCCTCCAATGTCAAATGCATTATGGAGCTCCTTAGGGAAATGGTGTCCAGTACTGGAAATTAATCCCGTGTGTACTGAATATGTCTGCCAGGGAGCCTCATCCGAGATGTGGAAAATGTCCTGCTGTGGCTATCAGGCACATAGGGTGTGTTTGGGTTCTGAGGCCACCTTCAGTTTATATTGAGAGGTAGCACAAATGGCGAAGAGCCCCTGTGTCACACGTAAGTGCATGCAGCACACACGGTTTGTATCAGCATTCCCAGAACTGATTCGAGTCCTTTGGTTTGGTGTGAGTGGAGGGTCTCAACCAAAGGCTTCATCGATTCTCTGACTGTCCAGACTGCAGACTGCTGGCCATGCGTTACGAGGTGGAGAATTCTAGGAATACTTGATGGGTCAGGGCTGCACTACACAAAGCAAGCTTTTTTTTAGGCTAGGCAGTTGTTTGGGGTCCTCTGATGAATGCATGCTAGTCAGTGCAGAGATACAGAAATCAGACTACATACAAAGTAATGACCATACTACTATCAAAATGTTAACAGTAAATTCTTGATGTATTTGCAGATCCAGAATTTAATGCCCTCCAGGAAAGTTGTCATGATCAAAATACTTTTGGAACTGATAGCTGGCTGAATCCTGAGGTAGAAACACTTGAAATATCTAGCAAAGCAAGGAATGTACAATGAAGAGACAGAGGAGACACCACTGGGATGGGAGTGCCAGAAGAGACGAGGGGAGAGGAAGGAAGAGAATGAATATGGATAAAATTTGTACTAAAAATCAAAGCACATGCTATTGGTGGTAATTCCTCAAATACTAGTGCAAGTAGGATTCTCAGATTCATTAATCTTTTTGAACAGTTGATTCGCCGGGAAATTTTCAAATTTTATATCAGACTAAACAGTTTCACATGACCAGTAATTATGGGATCCATTTCCATTCTTGCAGATGAAATTATGTTTTCAAGAGCCATCATACAGAATTACAATCTCAGTCAAGATTTTTACACCAGCTAGGTATGTCTGTAGTTTTGCACGTAGCTAGTGATCATCATCTGCTTTACTCCAAAGATACCCCAGACTGGTAAATGACTGCCTGTATCGATGTCTCTGACCCAATGATATTATGTAGAACCTGAAAAGTCTCATGTTCTTTGTAAAATCAGTTGCTCATGTATGATTGTGGCAGTTGTATGCTTCAAACATATATCTTTTTACAAACACATGAATTTCCATTAACTATTGCCAGTCACCACTGTACATACTTTTTTTGAACTGAGTACAACTGTGTTTCCTCAGCATTTTCAAATTTTGTTATTAAACTAAAGTGGGTCTTTTCTGTCTGCAATCCAGTTACTCACCACATACTTATTCATTGTGTGATTTATAGTCCATTTAATGTTTGCCCATATTCCTATATGTAAATCATATTGGAAGTAAATGACATTCACTCATTGCCTAAATGGGATGCTGATAACTACGTACCTGCTCTTTCTAGCAAATTTATTCTCCTACCCTTCTTTAAGGACCCATTACATCCATTTACCATTGTTGATTTGCTGGCATCATGATCACTAACCCCTCTATGCACTAATACCATCTATAAGGACATGCTTGTTCATAGTTACAAGGTCTAAAGTATTTCAATCTTGTGTGGGCTGTCGAAGTAGCAGCTTACAACAGTTTTCAGACAACTGTTCAAAAGTACTTCACAAGACTGCCTGTCCATACCACTTGCAATGTATGCACAGACATCTTAGTCTCTACTCAGTAGGTTAGGATCACCTACTTTTTCTGCACTACTTTGTGTAGACTTTTCTTGAATGATTCTGTAACTGTCACAGCAGTATAACATGGTGAATAAAAACATCCAATGCTGGTGTTCACATACACAGATCCATTAAGGAAACTGCTTTAAAACAGGAAATCATAGCTTGAGTCTTGCTAGCAATTATCATATAACTTCGCCAATGCTATCTCATGTAATTCTTATTTGTGCTTATGTGAAGAAGCAATTCTACAAACTCACAAACTAAACTGTTTCACCAGCTCAAAGGTAATATTTAAATCCATATGGGGTAAAGTGTAACAAAATATTCTATTTTACCTGTTTCCTCGTTTCCAACCTGGGGCATACTAAATAATGTAAGTCTTGTCATCTTTACCCTAAAGTAAAAACAGGACTGATCAAGTGAATACACACACAATTGACAACCATCTCATTTTCACCCCAACTCAGCAATGATTAATTCCATGCAGTCATATAAATTCCAAAATTACCTCTTCCTTCGCACCCTCCTCCAACTCTTCTTTTACATTCATGCTGATTGGGAATACTTGGCCCTGTGGCAAAAATAACAAACTGTAATAAAAACAATTTTGTCAAAACAAAACAAAAATTTTGTGAAAAACTGACATACTGAGCCTGTGGCTGTATACGAAGTATAGGTTGATTCTTACACATAAGATTACAGCAACCAGCCACTTTTTATAAAATGGTTAAAATGGCTCTGAGCACTATGGGACATAACTGCTGTGGTCATCTGTCCCCTAGAACTTAGAACTACTTAAACGTAACTAACCCAAGGACATCACACGCATCATCAATGCCCGAGGCAGGACTCGAACCTGCGACTGTATCGGCCATGTGGTTACGGACTGTAGCGCCTATAACCACTCTGCCATTACAGACAGCCCACTTTTTATAATGCTATTTATTCACTTAAATAGCACAATTACCGATTTTAAACCGATTGTTCCATCTTCATACGGCTAGTTCACTTTTTACATTACATTTTGAGTTTTGTTTCCCCATCTGACAAAACTTCTTTGGAGTGGTAATGCCCTACAACCAAAACAATATGTGAGACAGTGTCTTTTTAATCGTAATTGTGCTTCACAATAATTTTAAGTGATCTAAACAAATCATCATTAAATGGAAGATGTTTTGGTTACTTACAATGAAGAAATCTTGTCATTGCGTTCCACTGAAGGTTGTTTAATATCTTGCAACATCGATAACTGTATAATGCATTTTTTTGTAAATATATATGCACAGAATGTAATGCACCACTTACACAGAAGTTTCGTCACATGGATGTATGCATACAAAGATGACGATATTACATCCATAACAATGCCAAAGTCTTCCACTCTCAGAGATATTTCATTATGTACTTGCATGTGATGGATATTTACAAATTGCTAATGTTACATTACTTACTACTTAAATTGAAAGAGAACTGATTAAAATGAAAATAAACAAATGGAGCAGTCAGTTATAAAGTGTTACTGCAGTGATATTATGTAAATATTATGGTATACATTGGAACAAAATTAATGAGAAGGGCGAGACCTACATAAATAAATGTTACAACTATGGACACATTATTGCATACATTGAAAGCAGTAAATGGGTTCGGATGGATGTGCACATATAAATATTGCAAATATTTTAAAAATGGACCTTTATTTATTTATTTACTTTTTCTTGTACTTTAATTTGGAAAGCAGGTGAATGAAATTTTGAAGAAAGACAGCATTGGCTAACTCTGTTTGTTCATAGAGGAGATTTTGTGGTGATTTGCTTTCATATACATATAATTCCATCTCCTCAAGCAAATGGAATGTCATGGGGTGACCTTTCCTCACCTTTTATTTATTTACTGCTAAAAGTTGGTTCTGAGTACTAAATACTGGTTTTTCTTTTTAAATGGCATTCTTGAGCTTCCATGCACGCACATTCACTTACTGAATCACTTACGCAGTTTCTACAGTATACCTTAATACAATTTTCACTGTGTCTGAAGCCAGTTATATCAATCTGTGCACTCTCATTCTCTTTTAATTACCTAACTGCTCATTGGGGGCAAGATTTAAATAAACTTGCTTTGTCTGCCTGAAGGCAGCTCTAGAAATCAGTGCACCGGTTTACTTTATTAAATTATCTACATGCACTTTGAAGTGTATTTTAAAAATTTCCTTTTTCTAGTGGTTCCAAGGCAGCTATAAATTCCTCCGTCTTCCAGTACAGCTATTCAGTTTTAACCTTTGAGATGAGTTATGCAACTGTCTTGTCTTAAAGAGACATCTGTTTCCAAATAATTATTTGTTCATTTGTTGAAGCATTTTCTTTAGTTGCAGTTTGTGAAGGTGGAAATTTTGAATATAAAATCTAAGAACTGGTGTCAGACACAGCTTTTGTCTTTAACTATTGCCTTATTTAAATTATCACTAAACTAAAGTGCGTAATGTCTTAAATTTGATAGTTCAGAGTGTTGTTTGTAATCCTGCTAATGTATCTGATTTTAGTTATTTTTCTTAAATAAATACATTTTAATAAACAATGGTGACTCATGTGAAGCCCAATCCATCCAGTCTTTCCACTTAATTTCCCCTTTTCCTGCTGTATGTTTGGTTGGTAACAGGATGGTTATTTTCCTGGAAGTAAAGGGGGAAGGTATCCTCATACTGTCATTCACAATGATATGTGTGTGTGTGTGTGTGTGTGTGTGTGTGTGTGTGTGTGTGTGTGTGTAGGTACCCACTGCTGAACATGAGATCCCATGACTGTCCAAGTTTGTCCTTATTGAAGAAGCAACAGTTAATCTACAAATTTAAAGTGCATCAGTTTCCGTGTAAGGGCAGTGTTGCCAAACTTGAGGCTCATCTGCAAGCCGGTGTGGACAACTGCTTGGTGATTAGTACCAACTGCACCGTGGAGGTATATGTTGCACTATCTGACTGAGCTCCGGCCATGACAACCTTGTGTCAGAATGTAGAGTATTTAGGAAGTAGTCAAGCCCACCGTAAGCAAAGACATACAATTCAGGCACAATTGATCCATTGGGATAATCACTTATGTGGTATTCCACAATGTAATCTCTATTCTAAGCCAGTTATATTGGCTCTGCAGTTACAGGGGTAGGTGCATGACTTGCAATGTGGTGTCAGTCACCATGATTTAAGAAAATTAAGAGCAATAGAGGTGGTGAACAAGATTCTCCTACCAACAGGTAACTCCTGGAAGTAGTAGCAATGCCACAGACACCTTTAAGGACCAGAATGGAATTCATTTGGGAAATTACCTTACCAAATAATATTACTGCTTGAAGCTATAATGGAACTTTCAATTTAGAATTTAAAGACAGGTGAAATCCATTCTGTGGATCATGGCCAAATTTACATTTCATGCTGACACTTTGGCCATCTCCAATAACATTGTTGTTCAGGCATTGTACCCCCCTGTGCTAAGCTGTGTTTTCAGTTGAATTTTACACAAAATTGCAACATTGAGGGAGTTGTGGAAATCAATTATTGGGCTGACATTGTCATCTCATATTAAGAGGCTGCTCAAGCATAAACATTTTTGGCTAGTGCCGTTTCCTCATGAACTTTTTCCTGGGTACATAGATGAATGCATATCGCTATTCCATCCTTGGAATTGCAAGTCACAGAGATACAAAAACTCAATAATATATTACAGAAAATGCAGCCACACGACCGTTTATTGATCACCTTCGCTAATAAATGCACATCTTTTACTGAATTAGAGGCTTTCGTGTCCGCCATTGAAACCTGAGTTTCGCAGACCAGCAGTGATGGGGGCTTAAGTGTCATTATCAGGATGGGGATCGAGATTCCAGGCAATTTAAAAGGACACCACCCATACGGAACAAGCGTAGGATGTGTTTCTAGTGTAACAAAGAGTGGTATTTGGTATGGCAATGTCTGGTTCCATGGAAATAGAGTCAAAGAGCTGACATCACAAGGAATGAAAGAGGCATGGTAGTGCTCTACTGCCGAAATGCTGTGTCTGTGCCACGTCCGAGGTAGGGGAAACCCTGCCTTACCTTTGGGCACAACTAAACCAGGAACCAGTGTGCACCCTCATCCACTCTGGCAGTTCAGTTTCTCATTTAGATTATCTGTGGTATTTGGAGTTCTGCCATATCTGTGAATTGTCTCATTTGCATCTGTCCTCCCAATGTTGAGCTCTCACTGGGCAGATGTAGCCTCTGATTAGCAAAACTGAGTATGGGAAAATTTTCTTGGCCTGTGAAGTGGACAGTAATTATAAATCTTTCAGTGAACTTAATTTTGGAGTGTGTTTTTCTAAGTGGTAGTGTGTTGTTGTTAGATTGTCAAGGCAGGGTTGTTTATTTTTAGTTTAACCCAGCTGAAAAATTCACATTGTGCTCCTGTCAGGTTGCCACAGGAATTCGTAATGTGTTACTGCAATGTTCACAATTTGAGCTCTGTCACCTTGGTCTAGTAGAGATGAAGCAGGTACTGGAAGCTCTTGATTGTTTACCATAGGTGTTGACTAACAGATTGGACATCACCAATAAAATCCAGTACAAGATTCACCTTACAAATGACATTCCAGAGAGGCAGGATCTTTACAGGCTTTCTCCATTAAAGACGAAATGTATATGTGCTCTAATTAATAATATCTTGTTCGATGAAGTCATCAGACCCTCAACCTCAGCCTATGCTTCTGCCATATTCTCAGTATCTACGGGCAGCAGTGGGGTTTTCATCCAGTCGTGGGTTATCATGCAGTTAATGAGAAGGTAGTTTTGGAATCTGTGCCACTTACCAAACTGCATAATTCTTTTACTTGGTTCAGTCGGGCTCAGTATTTTACTGTCCTGGATCTCAATCTTATTTATTATCAGATCATGTTAACAGAGGATTCCAAGCATATCACTGCCTTCTGTACAGATTGGAACCTCCACGATTTTAACAGGGTGCCCTTTGGTTGCCATTATGTCTTGCCTTCTAGATTTTGTTATTGGTGATTTCACGTTCAAGTGTGTCTGTATTTAGCTAGATGGAATGGTAATTTACAATTCTAGTCTGTCTGAACACTTGCAACATCTTGAGGCAGTTCTGGTTTATCAGAGGGAGGTGGGACTTACTGTGAAACCATCTAAAATGACACTGGCACATAGGTTTCATTATTGGGACATCTTAGTTGACTCTTATTGCATTAGAATTGACCAGGAGCAAACTAGTGATTTGCGAAAAATTCCAGCTCCTAGAAATAAGAAAGGTATGGCACACTTCAAAGGCATGACAATTTTTTTTCGAAATTTTGTGCCCAATTTTACTAAATTACTGGGACACCTTAACGATTTAAGAAATTTCAAATGGGATGAAAGTCATCCGGAATCTTCTGAAGTGATTAAGGTGGCACTTAGCAACCCACTAGTATTACCCATACCCAATTTTGAGCTCCTGTTCCTCTTGCAGACAGACACCTAACTCTTCTGGAATAGAAAGTGGCAGGTGTCCTCCTGCAGGAACAGAATGGGAGAGGAGGTGTTGCGGGTTGATGCCCTATAACCTATGCATCTTGGAAATTTTCATCTGCGGGGATGGAGTATTCTATGCATGAATGGGAAGCCTTGGTGGTTTTGTTTGCCCTTGAGAAATTCAGAATTTATTTGGAACACCAGGAATTTTGTTTTGAGACTGACAATCAAGCTCTTAGTTAGGTTTTGGCTCATTATTTCCTTAACACCCTCTTAGGCAGTCATTTGGACATTTATAAAACTGTTGTCAAGATCAGACCATACATCACCTAGTCTTCCCAGTGTATGGAAGCCCAGAGGTTGGTGGGGGCCAAGGTCATTCAACATGTCACCTTGTCCTCCCTGTATAAGGACGTCCAGAGGTTGGTGGGGGAGTGAGAGAAATAAGGGAGCTAAGATCAACCCAAATTCCCTCATGGGGCTTTTAGAGTCTACCCATTAGGAATGCCTGATGCATAAATTTCTTGTTGATTATATAGGTCTACTTCCTCGTGTGTGGGGGTATTAGGCACCTCTTAGTTATCATAGATGACTTTTCTCGTTTTTTTTTACTCATTCCAAGCAGAGGAGTGACCATCCTGGTAGCTATCCAGCATGTCTTATGAATTTTTTCTATTTACAGGCCACCCAGGATGCTTGTTAGCTTTTGTTTCCCAGCTATTCATGACATTCTGGACTAACAATTCACAGCAAGGTTCAGACGAAGTGGGACATGTCAGTACCATGGCTCAATTTTGTCTTTTACACTGCACAACTCAAGTCCCTGGACGCTACCCCTTATGCTAGCACATCTGGCCAATTCTCTTGTCAACCTGTGCTCAATCAATGACTTGCTTCCAGAACAAGTCACCCTAGCAGTAACACAGCACAACTGGTGCTAGGCTGGGTAAATACTAAAATTGCACATTACAAGCTAGCCATCTGCTACAATCAGGGACTAAATGATTGAGTGTAAAGGTTGGGGACAGAGTGCAAGTTTGAAACCCTAATATTGCTTAAAAATGGGAGTTGGGGCACTAGCAAGATAGCTCCTCAGTTCTTGGGACCCTGTGAGATTGTCAGGGTGGTGAGCCTGGTAAACCTTCTGGTTCTGAATTTACACAAAAGTAAAGCTTCATGCATGCACATTACACAGTCGAAGGAGAGTCAGATGTAAAGGGCTCCTGAATGGTAGGGAAGGGGGAATTTGGTTTGGTGGGGAAGGTTGAGCCATGGTGCACTCCCTCTTTGAATTCCAGCCCCATGTGTCAGGCAGATGTCACTTCTCACAGCTCTGAGCTCATGGTGCCAGTGGGCATTGTGGAGCCAAACTGGGTGTACAGGAACAGCAGTGGATCTCACAGACAGTTGGTGTCTTAAAGGTGTACTGGAGGGTGAACCATGCAGGGGTCATGGGCAGCATGTGCTTTTTGGCTGAACTTCATGTGCCACTTTAATTATCACCATCACTAAAAAAAAAAAAAATCTTCTTTCAATAATGGTAACTGCCATAGTCTGATCAGCCCCAATATTATCATCACTCATCTAAAAGCTGGTAGGTTCACCTCTGGCACAGGTAACGGAAGGGAGACATTGTAGCATGGAAGCAATGAGGCCTTGGTAGATCACTGGATGACGTTGGCACCATATCTGTACACTCAGGTCACCTCATTCCCATAAATTCTGAAAGGGGGAATGATCTCTGAAGTTATGTTAAATCACATCCCAAATGTGTTCGATCAGGTTCACAGCTCACGAGTTGGGTGGCCATCACATCAATTGGAACTCACCACTGTGTTTCTCAAACCATTCTATCACACTTGTGGCCTTGGGAAATGATGCATTATTTTGATGAAAAATGACACTGCCAGTGGGAAATATGATCGGCGTGAAGGGGTGGACCTAACATGAACCATGGACCTTGCCACTGGTAGGGAGGCTTGTGTGCCTCAGCAGTACAGAGAGCCATTCAGTAGGTGCAACCCCAATGGAGGGGTGTCTGTTGAGGGGCCAGACAAATGTGTGGTCCCTGAAGAGGGTCAGCAGTCTTTTCAGTAGTTGCAGGGGCAACAGTCAGGATGAATAACTGATCTGACCTTGTAACATTAACCAAAGAACCGCTGTGCTCACACTGCGGACAAATGAAAGCAAGGGGAAACTATGGCCATAATTTTTGCTTAGGGGATGCAGCTTTAATGTGTGGTTAAATGATGGCATCCTCTTGGGTAAAATATTCCAGAGGTAAAATAGTCCCCCATTCAGATCTCCGGGTGGGTGTAACTCAGGACCATGTCGTTATCAGGAGAAAGAAAACTGGCATTCTACGGATTGGAAAGTGAAACGTCAGATCCCTTAATTAGGAAGGTAGATTTAAAAATGGAAACGGATATGTTAAAGCTAGATATAGTGGGAATTAGTGAAGTTCGATGACATGGGGAACAAGACTTCTGGTCAGATGAATACAGAATTACAAATACAAAATCAAATAGGGATAATGGAGGAGTAGGATTAATAATGAATAAAAATAGGAGCACATATAAACTACTACAAACAGCATAGTGAACACATTGTTGTAGCCAAGATACACACAAAGCCCACACCTACCATAGTAGTACAAGTTTATATGCCAACTAGCTCCACCGATGAAGAGATTGAAAAAATGAATGATGAGATAAAAGAAATTATTTAGATAGTGAAGGGAGACGAAAGTTTAATAGTGGTGGGGGAGTGGAATTCAATATTAGGAAGAGGAAGAGAGGAGGAGGAAGAGGGAGAGAGCAGGAAGAGGGAGAGAGCAGGAAGAGGGAGAGAGCAGGAAGAGGGAGAGAGCAGGAAGAGGGAGAGAGCAGGAAGAGGGAGAGAGCAGGAAGAGGGAGAGAGCAGGAAGAGGGAGAGAGCAGGAAGAGGGAGAGAGCAGGAAGAGGGAGAGAGCAGGAAGAGGGAGAGAGCAGGAAGAGGGAGAGAGCAGGAAGAGGGAGAGAGCAGGAAGAGGGAGAGAGCAGGAAGAGGGAGAGAGCAGGAAGAGGGAGAGAGCAGGAAGAGGGAGAGAGCAGGAAGAGGGAGAGAGCAGGAAGAGGGAGAGAGCAGGAAGAGGGAGAGAGCAGGAAGAGGGAGAGAGCAGGAAGAGGGAGAGAGCAGGAAGAGGGAGAGAGCAGGAAGAGGGAGAGAGCAGGAAGAGGGAGAGAGCAGGAAGAGGGAGAGAGCAGGAAGAGGAAGAGAGCAGGAAGAGGAAGAGAGCAGGAAGAGGAAGAGAGCAGGAAGAGGAAGAGAGCAGGAAGAGGAAGAGAGCAGGAAGAGGAAGAGAGCAGGAAGAGGAAGAGAGCAGGAAGAGGAAGAGAGCAGGAAGAGGAAGAGAGCAGGAAGAGGAAGAGAGCAGGAAGAGGAAGAGAGCAGGAAGAGGAAGAGAGCAGGAAGAGGAAGAGAGCAGGAAGAGGAAGAGAGCAGGAAGAGGAAGAGAGCAGGAAGAGGAAGAGAGCAGGAAGAGGAAGAGAGCAGGAAGAGGAAGAGAGCAGGAAGAGGAAGAGAGCAGGAAGAGGAAGAGAGCAGGAAGAGGAAGAGAGCAGGAAGAGGAAGAGAGCAGGAAGAGGAAGAGAGCAGGAAGAGGAAGAGACCAGGAAGAGGAAGAGACCAGGAAGAGGAAGAGACCAGGAAGAGGAAGAGACCAGGAAGAGGAAGAGACCAGGAAGAGGAAGAGACCAGGAAGAGGAAGAGACCAGGAAGAGGAAGAGACCAGGAAGAGGAAGAGACCAGGAAGAGGAAGAGAGCAGGAAGAGGAAGAGAGCAGGAAGAGGAAGAGAGCAGGAAGAGGAAGAGAGCAGGAAGAGGAAGAGAGCAGGAAGAGGAAGAGAGCAGGAAGAGGAAGAGAGCAGGAAGAGGAAGAGAGCAGGAAGAGGAAGAGAGCAGGAAGAGGAAGAGAGCAGGAAGAGGAAGAGAGCAGGAAGAGGAAGAGAGCAGGAAGAGGAAGAGAGCAGGAAGAGGAAGAGAGCAGGAAGAGGAAGAGAGCAGGAAGAGGAAGAGAGCAGGAAGAGGAAGAGAGCAGGAAGAGGAAGAGAGCAGGAAGAGGAAGAGAGCAGGAAGAGGAAGAGAGCAGGAAGAGGAAGAGAGCAGGAAGAGGAAGAGAGCAGGAAGAGGAAGAGAGCAGGAAGAGGAAGAGAGCAGGAAGAGGAAGAGAGCAGGAAGAGGAAGAGAGCAGGAAGAGGAAGAGAGCAGGAAGAGGAAGAGAGCAGGAAGAGGAAGAGAGCAGGAAGAGGAAGAGAGCAGGAAGAGGAAGAGAGCAGGAAGAGGAAGAGAGCAGGAAGAGGAAGAGAGCAGGAAGAGGAATTCTGAAGGGAGTGAAAAGCTATTTACAATTTGTACAGAAACCAGATGGCAGTTATAGAAGTGAAGGACTGAAAGGGAAGCAGCGATTGGGAAGAGAGTGAGACAGAGTTAAACCTTTCCCCAGTGTTAATCAATCTGTATACTGAGCAACCAATAAAGGAAACAAAAAAAAAATTCTGAGTAGGTATTAAAATCCAGGGAGAAGAAATAAAAACTTTGAGGTTTGCCAATGACACTGAAATTCTGTCAAACACAGCAAAGGAGCAGGAACAGCAACTGAGCGGAATGGACAGTGCCTTCAAAGGGGGCTATAAAAGCAAAACAATGATAATGGAATGTAGTCTAATTAAATCAGGTGACGACGATAGTATTAGATTAGGAAATATGACACTTGAGGTAGCAGATGAGTTCTGCTATTTGGGGAGCAAAATAACTGATGATGATCGAAGTGGAGAGGATATACAACGTAGAGTGGCAATGGCAAGGAAAGCGTTTCTGAAGAAGAGAAATTTGTTAACATCGAGTATACATGTAAGTGTCAAGAAGTAGTTTCTGAAAGTATTTGTATGGAGGGTATCCACATATGGGAGTGAAAAATGGACGATAAATAGTTTAGACAAGAAGAGAACAGAAGCTTTCAAAACATGGTTCTAGAGAGGAATGCTGTAGATTCGATGGGTATATCATGTAACAAATGAGGAGATACTGAATAGAATTGGGGAGAAGAGCAATTTGTAGCACAACTTGACCAGAAGGAGGGGTCTGTTTGTAGGACACATTCTGAGGCATCAAGGGATCATCGATTTAGTATTGCAGGGAAGGGTTGACGGTAAAAACAAAGATGGAGACCAAGGCATGAATACTAAACAGATTCAGGAGGATGTGGGTTGCAGTAATTACTCTAAGATGATGAAGCTTGCACAGGATAGAGTAGCATAGAGAGCTGCATCAATCCAGTCTTGGGACTGAAGATAACAACAGAAGGGGTTGGATGTGCTTTGCAACCTGTTTACAATACTCCTTTTCTGACAGGGCCCTGCATGAGCTCCATTGGATCATGGGTGCCCACATGGATGTTTCCCAGAGTATAATGAAGGCCCCACCACTACAGCACTGAAGGAGCTGTTCCCTTGTGGGTGACAGAAATGCACCCTCCCAAAGACATGATGAAGGTATCAGGATTTGCCAGACATGCAGTGCTCTGTCATTGTGCAAACATCCAGTGCAAATTGTTACATGTGTATTTCAGTTGTAGTTGTCAATGTCATGGCATTAACACTGGCTCATTGGTGGGTCATCAACTGCACACATTCATCATTCGGAGTGTTTGCAGCATTGTGCATTCAGACACACTTACTCTGTCCATGATTAATATCTGATGTTAGTTACGCCACAGTTTGCTGTCTGTCTTGTTTTACCTATGTGCCCAGCCTATAATGTCTACCATCTGTCATGAAGGGTACTTGCCCAACCCCATAGTGTCTGGACATGTCACCTTTGTTTCACGCTGTGTTGAAGGCAAGTGCCACAGCACTCTTCAAACACCCAACAAGCTGTGTAGCTTCCAAAATGCTCATCCCAAGCCGTCAGGCCATCAAAATCTGCTCTAGGTCAGACTCGGATAGATTGTGTGCAGTCCCTATTTTACACCCTGTCAGCATGCTCACAGATACTCCATGCACTGCACATGTCTGACTAGAAGACAAGGTGGTGCTATTGCCTGGATGAGTTTATATTGATAGCAAATCCGTGGTCATGTTTTGGCTGATGTGTGTATGGATTTAGTATTACAACTTCCAAATGGATGCTGGGCAATTCCAAGCGAACCATTCCACAACATTCAAGGCAATTGTCAAATGCATCAATTTATTGCAAGGGTGTACCAGAAAATAATGCCTCCAAAATTTTGATTCTGTTCTTAATATCACTTGTCATGCACATTACTCTGTTGATGTTACCATTTTGCTGATTCAATATGCAGCAGCCTCCTGCTGTAGGGTTTGAACTACAGTGTGTAACATGCGTGTGTGTTATTTAACCATGTCAGCACATGAGAAAACCCTCAGAAAACAGAGCAAAAATTCAAATAGTTCATCCACATGTGAAGCACCCTCTCCTTCAGCGGGACAATGCCAGACCATACACAACTTTTTTTGCACCTGGAACAGTCTGACGTCTTTGATTCATTATTATTGATCATCTTCCACAGTGAGCCAATTTGAGGCAATGAATTTTCAAATGTTTCCAAACTCTAAAGAACACCTTCAAGGACCTCACTTTGATAGTGATGAATTGGTATGAGCAGGGGTGAGGATGTGGGTCTGCCAACAAAGTCAAACATTCTACAGTGATGACACCAACAGCCTGGTGTCTCATTAGGAGAAAAGTGTCCAGTGCCATGGTGACTGTTTGAAATAAATATGTAAACACAAAGAATAAAGATGTAAAATGTCAAAGTCTGTTTTAATTAAAATGCTTCAAAAATTTTCAAATAAAAATTGTGTGCCATTACCTTCCAGCATGTGCTAATGCCAAAAATATACATCAATTAAAAATTAAGCTATAATTAACAGGCACAGAAGGTGGCTTTCAACTAATATAATATGAACATGGATCTGTTAAGGTCACAGGAAAGTTCAATCCATCAACTAACACAGAACATAGTGTATGTGAAGTTTTCTTGCAGGTAGAAGTTACATTACGGGCACCATTTGGATTTTTTGGTGAACATTAGGCTGTGCTACTGGTCAATTTGTTACCACATACTTTACTTGGCTTTCACATTTCTAGGCTTCGTCAGCTCACAGTCACATTGCCACCTTTCAACATAGGCCAGGCCTTGAGCTGCACTATGGATCAGTCTCTCACCACAACCAGTATTTCAAGGGGGGAGAGGGTCTAGCACCACATTTTAACCTTGCAGCCTCTGAATAGTTCTCAAGTTCAGGCCCAAGGTCAATGACTATTCAAGTTGCTTTTCATTCACATAACGTGTGTTATGCATACATATCATTCTGTATGCCAAACCATTATTACATCAGCAGTCAAAGCCAAAGCCTGAACTATGTTGGGTCTAACCACTCTTACCGTATTTCATACAATTTAGTGTATTTACTTTCCTACCATTTCCTCACAGTGATAGTTTAGGATTATTGTTGTGATACAGCTTATCGAATGAATTGCAAGCTGATCACATAGTTTGTACAAACTATAATGAAGCACTTACATATATTCAAATGCAAATGCTGAATTAATGCTATCACAGTACTTCTGCAGTTGCACTCTAGATGGATGTTGTAACAGATTTTTTCAGCACAGACAGTACACAAGTAGTTTGTGTGATTGTGTAAGGACCTTCAATTCTGGTTGGCACAATAAAAATACTAGTGGCACCAAGTGAAATTGTTTGCCTGCTGATAGCTGAGTACCCTACAAATGGTTGCACTGCATTGGATTTTAAGTGACATGTATATGTAAGATAATTTTCCACCAGTAAGTGTAACATTCTGGCAGTTTCACAAACAATATGAGTAACAACATGCAGCAAACACAGAAAGTGGTTATGAACAAATCTATCAGTATTTAATGTGTAGCCCCATGGCTTCATAGATACTTTACTGCCAACATAAAAATTCATTCTGCACCTATGGGCTGTGTAACTGTTTAAGCTTCCATGTGATTTGTCTGAAATTTAACTTTACTGCTGACAGTTCCACTTACACTTTGTTCACATATTCAAAGTCAACACCTAATGTTAATAGTGCTACAGAATGTACTTCTCAGATTAGTGACCATGTGAATGTCACTTCAAAATTATTTACAAATAATTTATTTTATATAATCAATAAATAAATTACAACTCTCATGCCATACCACAATACACTGCAATAATGCATTAACTGCAGCCGTACCATTTATAAATTTAATGGCACTGCTAACATTTACAATAGTCAGTTATTCTTAAGTTGCTCATTAAGGTTTTCATTTAAAAGAAGCATATCAGAGCAGAATATACCCACTTTATCAGCATAATTTGGTTGTGCATCAAAAAAAGTTTTCCATGTTTACTGAACATTAAACTCTTGCTCAATTCTATGTGAGGCTTAATACAAGGATTATTTCAATGCACTGTGCAAAACGCCATATTTAAGACAAAGTTCACCTTTTTTTTTTAGTAAATTGAATTACTCATGTCTCCAGCTGTATGACATCAATTGTATGTATTCACACACCATACTGCTCACAGAAATTAATGAAACACTGTTAAGAAATACAAGTAAATAGCTTACCATGAAGCGTAACTCAGTTTGTACTTCATCTGTTCCCTCTTTTTTTATCCACATAGTTGGCTCCTGGTCCATGGCTTCAGTTCTACAGTCTGGAGAAAAAAAAAGCATTCAGATAAGAACAGCTGTAGGTCTACTCAGTTTCCATTGTTACCATGTGGTATAGCTATAATGGAGTATTTTCACTCGCCTACTGGGTACAGTAAGAGGGTGATTACAAAGGAAACAGATTCAAAGTGGTTAAGGAAAGGAGTTTTCCTTGATATAAACTAATTCACATTTCTCAGGTCATGAACAATCATAAAATAATATGCACTGAAAACAGAATTTACAGTTGCTACCGCTCCTTTCTAACACTGGCTTACAGACACTGTTCTATTGTGACAATTATGAAAGATTGTGTATTTTTTTGTGCATGCACTAACTTCAGCATTACAAACAATCAAAGCATTCAATAGATTGCAGTGAAATTACGGAATTAAACCAAATACTTCATTATACACTTTGCCCGTAGTATTAATTTTAATCTGATAGGGAGGTGATGAAAATCCAGACATACAGACTTTTTTTAATCAGTGAATATGCATTTTCCACATAGGTATTACCTTCAAACTTTCTTTATCTGTATTCATTCACAAATGTATACTCTACAGTAAGCAAAATCATTTTAGAATTTTTACCAGCTTTTCAAGAAAACCAGATACATGTAACGTAGATTGCACACTCCAATGTGGAAGTTCTCATTCTTGATTACCATCAAGATTGGACATTGTTTAGTTTTTTCTTACAAAACTGATTTACTGAAACGACTTCCTACTAACTGTAAGATGAATGATCTATTAATTTCTGATGACATGTAATGCTTTATGTTAGACGAATTACAGTTAATTTGTACCTTGTATTTCGCCAGTTCGTAAATAACGTTACAGTACTCTTATACAGAACTCCTTTAAAACCCACACGCTACAACAAACTGTATTTACACATGATTTGACGAATACTAACGACACGAGTGATCAAAGCACAATGAAAACTAACAAAATGCAACAGAACTACAGCATTTCCTTTAATGCGAACATACTCGAACCATGAAATGATGTAACTGTGAGCACTTGAAAAATGCTTACGTCAGCCCTAAAATCTGGAGCCGCTAAATGTCTACATCACAGTAAATTAACATCACAATCATTATTACAGGTAAGTCAACATAACCGCACTAACATCGCGAATGGTTGAACTTCACTGTCCGCCTTTTCTCGTCAGATTATGGCGGAGATCACTGCATAGACAAACTGCTCCTGACAACACGTCACAATCTCAGCAGTTTCTTTTACGAAGATAAAGGTAGCGATTTTACCGGACACACCAAAAACAACAAGGACAAATAACTCAAGTATGTGGCTGTTATGAAGATAGCCTGAAAAAATTACAACATTCACACACCATCACCAAGTACACCATAGGTGATGTGATCACTATTAAATACAGAACAAAATCTCATTCTTATGTACCAATTAAAAAAATAATAATAAAAAGAACAGCAACCTCAAACATAGCTATCACAGCGTCATCACAACATAACGCGAACTATTACACTCATCAGACGCAACTGTTATTGTGATAGAATGAAGTGCCGTGTTAATTTACTTCCCGAAACAATTTTCTTCGCTTATTCTTGTTTACGGTATAGAAACGCTCATAAATTACCTTGAGAATGTCACACACATTTTTCCGCCAAAGCACGAGGTTGCAGCTGACTGCACAGCACGCAACACATTGAAACCAGCTAAACCAAAGATCTTGCAGTAAGACAAACCACTTTGCCGTGGACTATGAGATAAGCAGTATGGGAAAATTGTGAAGATAAAATGCAAAATTAAATTCCGTAGAATACCTACTCTACCCCTTTGGTAATTCCTTATCGCTATTTTAGTTCAACAAACAGGTAACTTAAAATAGCTGTTATTGAAGAAATGCGTTTGAAAATTTCTGGGAATCTTTAATTTTCACTGTACCCTTTTGGGAAGCACTGATCTGAACAGTTTTCCTTTGTTACAATCACGACGGGCATGTACAAGGTGCTTGACAATGAGATCTAGTTGATTTTTCTTGTTTGAGTTATGAGCCCTTAACTCTTCGTCAAAGTTTTCTTTAAATCGCATACCAAATAGAAGTTCTTTTATGACATTCCCATCCGAAGAAGAAAGGAAGATTAGATTTAACACCAAGGCCATTAGAGACAATGCACATGCTCGGATTGTGTTAGGGATGGGGAAGGAAATCGGCTGTGCCGTTTCAAATGAAACATCCCAACTTCTGCTTGGAGCGATTTAGGAAAGTCACGGAAAACCTAAAACTCTATGGTCAGATACTGGTTTGAAACATAGTTCTCCCAATTGCGAGTCCAGTGTGTTAACCACTGCATCACCTCACTCGGTCTAAGCTATCTAACTGGTTTCCTGTTCACATCTTCTTTCGTAACAGCAACATAGCAAATCACATGATACTGTCAATTGATAATTTTCTCACGTGTTGTTTCACGAACAATAAAAGGTTTGCCACCCCCTTCTTCTCGCATATTCATCATAGTATTCCTGTCAACAGGCCAATCCACTTTTACCAACTTTTTTAAAATTCTGTAGTGACTGCCAAATGCAATGAGATAAATTCCATTTCACTGTGACGAAATAACATGAATTTTAAATCAATGAATTCTAGGTTTTTTCCAGTGTTTGTGCACATCAGTAATGTCACCTTTATTGGCTGTCTACAATAGCTCTGAACTTTGTTACCATCAGTAAGCTTTAATTGCTACAAATTTAAATTTGCACATTTTTGTGCCTCTTCATCTGATTCATAACCAGATGTTAGTTGATATTCCAAAATAGAAGGAGAGATATCCGATGGCGAATATGAGGTATGATTGTTGTCACTGGTGAGGAAAATATAAGGAAAGTGACTGATATAGGTGGTTTCCCATTCAGCAAACATGAAGAATCAAAGCTACTTACAGAAGAACAGAAACATATGCTAGGGTATTGTGTGCTCTATATTTCAAACTTTCCTTACTCTTCAGCTTCACAAAAATTTTAAAAAAATGTTTCCACTATGTGTCCATAGAAAATGAAGGAAACAGGGAAGAGAAATAAAGTGTTGAAATTTGATTCAAAAACTACAGTATTCAGAAGAATATTGTTACACATACAAGCAAGAGACTACAAATTCTATAGAACAAATTCCATCATATTTTTCCTCTGGAACTCATAACTAACAAATTAGTTCTAGAAGAGAGCTCTGAAACCAAACAAATACCTCTGATTTTTTTACTCTTTATGGCATAAACGGACAAAGCCATAAAGAATGGGCAAAAATACTCACCAAAGGTTGTTGCCGATATAAACAGAGTTACCATCACACACATACCACATAAATATTTCCCTGTATGAAACTTAGGTATTACAGTTGTGTAGTTCAAGATATCTGCCTCTGGCATTACTGTTATCCTATCATTCACAGTTATTATTAAGGAACACCTGGGCAATTCAAGACAGCTATTTGTAGCAGATAAATGCTCACTGATATTATATTTGCATATTTGTTGAAGTGAGTATTGTGATCCAACAGTAAATCCTGAGAGATACCTAGCTGTAGCACAGGGAAAAGTAATAGTGACGACTCAAAGGTGGAAAAGATCGAGTAACCTAGTTATCGTACTAACGTGACGATATTTTTTAGCAGTTGTAAAGATTGGTTGAAATACTATGAATAACTGTATGGCAGCTAAAGATACAACGCCCAGACCAGTAAAAATAACCTCAATCAAAGCAGCCAGAAATATTAGAAAATGTCAATAGAAAAATATTACAAAAATACTTAGTTACAAAATATATTATCAACAAAATAGAGTCCATAACCTCCATATAGTTTAATGTGTGTTAAGGTATGATTTTCCAGCTTAACATTTTCTCTGGAAGCATGTATCAAATTTTAAAGAATTTCAAGTAAAGCAAGCATGATCCCATTTTAGCAATGTTATCCTCGTTCAAAAAATCTTTCACCCAGAATTTAAATGCAAATCAGCTTGAAACAAAATGCAGTTTTGAGAATTTTCGTAAGTTGCAAATGCTATGCATAGGATATTTCGCAGGAAATCGGCATTTGTGTTTATAAGAACAGTTTTTCATTCTGATGGGATCTGATGTCATTTCAAATTCAGCTTTAAATATCTGAAAGCACTAATAAATTTTCTGTTGCTATTTAATTGTAACAATTGTGACCAAAAATAGAAAATCAATTTATTATGCTGGAATTAAGACATCTTAAAATTCGAATAGTTGTGCAGTAATGTAAAAATTTGTTTAAATTTCATACTTGCAAAATGATAGCTCATAGAACATGTTAAAACAGTGTCTATTCACTAATTAATTAGTATCAAAACCCAATAATAGAAAGTTGCAACATCACCTACATCTAAACTGACTTACCTAATTTCTTTTTTCTGGTCAAGACTATACGTTTCCTCCTTTCATAGTGTTTAAAAAAGTACTCATGTCTAAGCTCAGTGCAAAATACATAGCACAAAGCTCCTCATTCTAGTTTCAATATAGTTTACATATAACATGGAGTTTCTTTTTTTGAGAGATGTATGTGCCAATTATGCACCAAATCGATGATTATTGTAGTGTCTACAAATTTAGTGACAAAACTTACCTGCTGATATAGGACACAATGTAATAAAAATCACTGTTTAGATGGTATATGTCTTTTTTTGTTGTATGACAACAGACAGACATATACATATGAATGTAAACACTGAATGAAAGTGCAGTTACAAAGGCAGCTGTCAACTGCAAATCTAGAAGCTCATTCGGAATTTTCTATGGCCTCTAAGGAAAGTTAGCTGGTATTTTATTCTCTTAGGTTACAATTTAATCACTCAGTCACAGTCTTTGGCCAAATCGGAAACAGGACAAACAAGTAGATTACTGCAATGTTCAACATATATCTCAGGTTGCAGTACACATCAGTTTTTTATTTCAGCCATACTTCCATATTGAACTTCATTGGCTTTGTGGCTCACAACTGAACTGTCACTTTCCAACATTTCAAGGACTTACGCTACTAGTACTCTGCAGATCAGTCTGTCAGCACACCTACATTTTCTTCCATTCACATTTGTTGGCTTCGCCAACTCACAGTAAAGTGGTCAAACTCCAGCCCTAACCTAGGCTTCAGGCTTCACTACAAGTCATTGTGTCACTACATCTACTTTTTTCCATTTATCAAACAACTACAGAAATCAGTAACCTACCCTAAAATTTATAATAACCAGACACATAAAAGTTATTTAACGCTCTCCATATTAAAAATAATATAATCAATTCATTTCACTTACTGAAAGAAATAATTATGTTAAGTGATTCTTATTGGCTTCCATACACTGCCATCCAATTGCCTGTGACCAGCATCAATAAATTTCCATCAGCACACAATGCAAGTGCCACCAACCCTGTATGTGTACTCAAGCCAAATTCTGTTATGAAATATTAATCTTAATCACCTGTTACACATCAGGTGCATGTTAGGTAATGGTAACAAATGATTTAACTCACCCGACTGTTATTACATGTAATTTACTTATTGTTACCACAAGTCAGTATTCATACTTCTACATCTACATCTACATTTATACTACGCAAGCCACCGAACGGTGTGTAGCGGAGGGCACTTTATGTGCCACTGCCATTACCTCCCTTTCCTGTTCCAGTCACATATGGTTTGCGGGAAGAACGACTACCGGAAAGTCTCCATGCGCACTCGAATCTCTCTAATTTTACATTCGTGATCTCCTCACGAGGTATAAGTAGGGGGAAGCAATATATTCGGTACCTCATCCAGAAACGCACCCTCTCGAAACATTGACAGCAAGCTACACCGCGATGCAGAGCGCCTCTCTTGCGGAGTCTGCCACTTGAGTTTGCTAAACATCTCCGTAACGCTATCACGCTTACCAAATAACCCTGTGACGAAAAGCGCCGTTCTTCTTTGGATATTCTCTATCTCCTCCGTCAACCCGATCTGGTCCGGATCCCGCACTGATGAGCAATACTCAAGTAGAGGTCGAACGAGTGTTTTTTAAGCCACCTCCTTTGTTGATGGACTACATTTTCTAAGGACTCTCCCAATGAATCTCAACCTGGTACCCGCCTTACCAACAATTAATTTTATATGATCATTACACTTCAAATCGTTCTGCACGCATACTCCCAGATATTTTACAGAAGTAACTGCTACCAGTGTTTGTTCCACTATCATATAATCATGCAATAAAGGATCCTTCTTTCTATGTATTCGCAATACATTACATTTGTCTATGTTAAGGGTCAGTTGCCACTTCCTGCACCAAGTGCCTATCCACTCCAGATCTTCTTGCATTTCGCTACAGTTTTCTAATGCTGCAACTTCTCTGTATACTACAGCATCATTCGCGAAAAGCCGCATGGAACTACTGATACTATCTACTAGGTCATTCATATATATTGTGAAAAGCAATGGTCCCATAACACTCCCCTATGGCACGCCAGAGGTTACTTTAACGTCTGTAGACGTCTCTCCATTGAGAACAACATGCTGTGTTCTGTTTGCTAAAAACTCTTCAATCCAGCCACACAGCTGGTCTGATATTCCGTAGGCTCTTAATTTGTTTATCAGGCGACAGTGCGGAACTGTATCGAACGCCTTCCGGAAGTCAAGGAAAATAGCATCTACCTGGGAGCCTGTATCAAATATTTTCTGGTCTCATGAACAAACAAAGCGAGTTTGGTCTCACACGATCGCTGTTTCCGGAATCCATGTTGATTCCTACAGAGTAGATTCTGGGTTTCCAGAAACGACATGATACACGAGCTAAAAACATGTTCTAAAATTCTACAACAGATCGACGTCAGAGATATAGGTCTATAGTTTTGCGCATCTGCTCGACGACCCTTCTTGAAGACTGGGACTACCTGTGCTCTTTTCCAATTATTTGGAACCTTCCGTTCCTCTAGAGACTTGCGGTACATGGCTGTCAGAAGGGGGGCAAGTTCTTTCGCGTACTCTGTGTAGAATCGAATTGGTATCCCATCAGATCCAGTGGACTTTCCTCTGTTGAGTGATTCCAGTTGCTTCTCTATTCCTTGGACACTTATTTCGATGACAGCCATTTTTTCGTTTGTATGAGGATTTAGAGAAGGAACTGCACTGCAGTCTTCCTCTGTGAAACAACTTTGGGAAAAGGTGTTCAGTATTTCAGCTTTACGCGTGTCATCCTCTGTTTCAATGCCATCATCATCCCGGAGTGTCTGGATATGTTGTTTCGAGCCACTTACTGATTTAACGTAAGACCTGAACTTCCCAGGATTTTCTGTCCAGTTACATAGATATTTTAACTATAATGAACATAACACAGATAAAAATTCTAAACAAAAACAAAAATTTATTCACATCCTGCAGATATGCATCCATCATTAACATATACCAACAAGAGGTGATAGTTTGCTGCACACACAACAGAGATGCAACATGCCCAAAAATACTGGATATCAACCTTGAGACACATCTAGTCCCACAAGTGCCCCCTCCCCCTCCCCTCCCCCCCCCCCTGCCTTCTGTAGCCCATCAGATCTTCAAAAAGTATGGAAATTTGTGTGCAACTTGATGACCTATGCTTTTGCAAACAGTTGTCTGGGACACTGTAGCATGAAGGGTATCCTCAGTAGAGTATGCATATTGGTGTTGCTGCCATCTGTGGTTCGATGAAATAGCTCGTCGCTTTTTGTGACAAACGAGATTGGTGCTAAGTTGATAGCTGGTCTCTTGGTAACAGGTAAGCCGTTTTTGCCCTTTTGAGTGACACTGTTTATGGGTTATCATTGTTTAGTGTATGCAGTTTATGCAGACAACAAGCCCACCACTTTGGTTTTTACAAGGCCTAAAGAAACCTTTCCCTGATGTGGTTTTGGCAGTTAGAATTATTAGTCAATTTTCCACAGATGGGAGACATGTTTAAGGGACTGAAAACATGATGACCAACTACCTTTCGAGGTCAGTGGAATTTTCTATACCATTGATTGGGCAAATATGTGTCAGAATAAGCAGTCAACATGCAGACAGAGGAGCTTATGTGAGTGGAGACATGGGAATTCAGCTCAAATGAATTGTATTTAAGGGAGTCAAAAACTTCATTGTAGTGCAGTACATCTCAACTACCTCCCACACCTTATCTTACCTACTGCTGTCTTTTGCAAGCAAGTGTTCATCAAACACTCACTGTGGATCTAATACCACAGTTAAACTTGTCAAGGACAGCTACATTTGGCCGTGTACTAGGAAATGCTGTTTATCATGCACTAGTTCATGTGTGTCACTTCAGGCAGCAAAAGCTATCACTATGTACATTGGCCAATAGGTCATTTTTCGGATCCCACGGTGCGTTTTTCCTATGTACACATGGAATCTATGTGCCTACTGCCTCCAGCAGAAGGGCTTTGGTAAGTTCTCAAGGCAACTGAGAGATACACCTGTCGGGCTGATATGTCTCCAATTATCTACATTTCTGTTGATGAACCAGCCAAGACTATTCTTTGTATATGACTCACTTGGTTTGACTGCCTGGTATACATTAAAATGGACCACAGACAACAGTTCAAGTCACCATCATTCCACAAACTGGATATGTTATGAAAATCTTGTGGAACAGACTGTATTTCTCCTAAGTACGCTCCCATCAGGTAGAAAAATATGTTATTATCAGATTAATATCTGCCATGTCCTGATTTACAGGACTAGACTATTAAGCTCATTTTTGGTTTATGATGGGGCGCTCAAAGCATTATCTACCTCTGTCACAGAATGTCTTGTCATGTTTGAACTCTTTTAAAGTGACCAAATGCCACATCACCTCAAAGTCTCTCAAAGTAGCAGCACAGAGGAGTTGTAAATATCAAGTTAATGCTACATATCACTTTATAAATTCGGTACTGTAGCTAAATTTAATATGATCTTCTCTCCGTGTGTAGTTGGGAGATTGAAATTCCGTTGACAAATTTGACCACAAAGAAAAATTGATTGACTAATTAATAAAATTGATCATGACAGTCTCTTTGCACAGTGAGTAATTTTTTTTCCTGCTGTCAGATTACACTCGTTAGGTAACCATTACAGATGCTCCTGTGGCGTCTCCGGAGGCTCCCCACAGGCTAGGTAGTTACTTCCTCTGATACCAAAATGGGTGCTAACTGTCTTAAAATAGTTGAAGATATCCAACTCTAACTCTAGTCTGCTCTCGGTTGCCTTGTCATGCTGGTGGAAGTAAGTCACTTAGAATTCTGGTATGCCATTCCCAAACCATTCCTGCTGAGACCTGTCGGTGTACGGGTGCAGGGAGATGTTTCACTCCCCTCACCACTCCGGCATCGCCTCCACCCCAATCATCACCCAGCCACTGGGTTTCATGTGAACAGCTGTTACCCGCACCACTGGGTCGTGGACTCCTGCCCTCGTATTGGGTCTACTGCTCTGGTCCTACACCCCACTATTCACTGTGTCAGGCAGCTGATTCCACACCTGCAAAAGTTGTCCTACCTTTCTCAGAAGGAGTGGGAGCTTAAATGCCACTGGGGTAAATACCACAATGCTCAACAATATGCTCCCCTCACCTCTTCTGCAAACGAAAACGTTCTGAGATGTGTTTTCGAAATGGGAATCCACAGAGGGAATGTGATGTTCTTGTCAAGAAAAATTATCGAGAATCAACACCTGAAGCTGACTGCAGAAGAACTCTACTGCTGCCAACATACATTCTGCTTGGACCACAAAGATAAGATGAGAAAAATTAGCGCTCATACAGAGACGTGTACGTAGACCATGTTTTTCTCCCTGTCTCTGTTTGTGAATGGAATAGGTAAAGAAAGGAGCAGTAACGGTACATAGTATCCTTCGCCACTCACCATAGAATGGCTTGTGATGGATGAATATAGATGTATATGTAAATTTAATATACATATTATGATGTTAGTTCATCCATTTACAGGCACACAAAACGATAAGGAAGAACGTCGTCTCCAATTTATCGAGAAAACAAAGACAGAACTTCTGCTGCTGATTGTCTCTCTGTAGATATGTTCATTTTAGCCCCTAATTTTCTCATTGCAGTCACGTCGCGAGATGTATGTGAAAGGTTGTAATGTGTTTCGCCAGATTATCGGTTACCTGTGATATCCTCACGAATCCACTCATCTTCGATAACAGGATTTGGATACACCTGATTTCGAGAGTAAGAAGTGTCCTCCGCCAAGTTGCAGACATCTGATGTTTGTCTCGCAATCTCATCATATTCTAAGAGCTCTATTCCCTTTGTTAGAAGGCTGTCTAGTCTTGCACCCACCACTGACTAGACAGTGAGCTATCACATCGAAAAAAATTGCACACTAGTGTACAGGAGGAAATTCACAACCAAGCACAGTATGCATGGACCACACAAAGAAATTCAGCTGTCTACACATATCCCCTTGTACATGTCCTAATTCCTTTATGGTATTCTTATGATTACCACATCAGAAATAAGACAGTGTAATGGTGTCTGAATCTTTGTTGATGGCACAGTGTATCTCACTCTCTCTCTCTTTCTCTCTCTCTCTCTCTCTCTTCCATTCTCTGTCCTAATTATATTTGTAAGATCCACTGGAGCAAAACTACAAACCACAAAAATTTCATGATCGCCGCCTGGTAGGGAACTGAGTAACATTTTACTGTATCTCTCTCCTGTAATATCAGAAACAAATACCATATCCTTGTTGACATCGACCATATAAATGTGTTGGCCCACTGGACCAGGTGGCCAGGTGGCCAGTGATCGAAGTCATTTCCATGGATCTGAGTAAAGTTTTGTCGCCTGTACTGGAGGAAGACCACAGCCCACAGACTATCAATCACAAGGAGAGTGTTCTTGTGTTGTTGTTTCATATGCAATTTGATACACTGTTTTTGTTCTAAGACACTGAAGCAGTTTATGACTACAGCTATATACACAGCCACACATGTTGTTTTTCTACCATAACTTTGCGGTCCAGGTGAGGTTCGATCCAACTCTAACACGTTTTGTTCCATTGGCTCTCACACAAAAGAATAGACAATGCATGATGTAAATTATGCTGCTACCACAATATATGGAATGGTTGGAATAAGAGAGAGAGGTGGTGTTTCTTAATGACAAAAATGTTGAATATACCACAATATATGGAAATTGGAAAAGTTTGTGGCGTGGCACAATGTTTCCAAACAGCTGTCCAAAGGTGATAACCTCTACATTTAATCTCATCTTCTACAGTGATTACGTATTATCCATCAATTTCGCAAGTGTACAACGTTTTCCTTAATTTCAACACATTTTATCCAGTTACACAAGGTCCAAACCACTACCTTCGACGAGTTGTCAAGTCAACAGAATATCTCATCACGTCACTGTCGCGGTGTTATCAGCCAATGACATTGCAGCATGGTTCTCAATTTCTGTATCATTGCAAAACCAACTCCGTCATTAATCTGCAAGGCCCGTATACAAATGGATATATCATGAACCCTATTACGCTGCCTACAACACATGACACAAATACTGTTTCTTAGTGTAGGAAATAGCAATCAGCAGAGAGAAGGTGCGAAAACTACCTTCCTTAGGCAAAAAACTTCATAAATTCGGTGAGATTTAATGAAGATTTGCCATATAACTCTATGTGGATGGGATTCACAAAGTATTCTCGCATTTGTAGGACAAAGTCCGAGAACGAAAGAGCTCCCTGCATTGTCTTTGACCAACCCTTTCTGCAACACAGTTGCCGATTTAATTTGCAACTGGCTGTATATAAGAGGGTACTACACCCACTACATTCAACATCTCATGAAGGAACAGAGTGAGCTCGAGCTGAGTATGTGACTGCTGCTCAACGAAGAGTGTTCCACATCAACCTTACTCTCAGCACCCATCCAAGTCCACAGGAGCACTCCTTATCAGTGTATAGTAGATATGAGGGTGCTATGTTGATGTAACAGATGGTTAACAAGAAATGTGTGGCTTATGTATGATGGAGCTCCAGACGAATGGAGTTTGAAAAATTTTACATAAATCAGCTGTGATATAAATTCTGGCCTATTGTTCTAGTGTCTGGAGTCAGCACTAAGAAGGTATTGGCAAGATAAAAATGATTGTAGAACATAAACACATACACTCCTAAGGCTATACAGTTGTGCACTTAAACACACTATAAAGTTAAATCCATGTGTTTTTCTGAAATATTAGTCGTGCAGAATGCAATGCTCTCAATGCTCTACTGCAGGACAAACATGTCCAACTTCAGACATACATCCACCCTGCCAGTTTTCTATTCCACTTTCTACGTTGACCGACTTTAAGATGATAAAACTACTTCCTTATATAACAAAGAAAAACATAGATTTTTGTGATACATGCGCAATATAGCCTTCCAAAGTGCATAGTGTCCACTGTTCACAACCGATTACAGTTCAGAAATTATGCTATGCTGATATCAGTCCTATAAAATGATCGCCAGCAATGGAAAATGCATCTTATGAGGAATTAAACAAATGCATAGCAATGGTATGTGACATGTGAAATTATGGACCAATATGCTCTATCTCTGTGAACAGGACAACTGTCATGCAAATGCACACACAGGATAAGCATTATCTCACAATGCTATGTCAGTGACTTAGAATCAAAGTAGTTATGAAACTCATGACTCGATTCATGTCCAAAATGTGACATTAAAATGATGTACTTCACATGCATCTTCATTCATCTGAAGGAGGGGTCCAAAATAGGATTTCCATCGGTTTGGTGGACATGCTGCACTAACTCCATGTACAGAACACTCTCTCTTCCTGACAAAGATTCAGACACACACATACACACACACACACACACACACACACACACACACACACACACACACACACCTGTCAGGCAAATGTATACATACGCTCTGCAGTACCTAAAAAAAGGACCTGTCAGTGACTTAGAATCAAAGTAGCAATGAAACAGCGACTTTATTCATGTTCAAATTTGACCAGCACCTTCGTTCATGTAAAAGAGGATTCTGAAATAGGTTTTCCATCTTTTTGGTGGCCATGATTCGTCATACATGCGTTGGAAGTTCTCTGTTGGCTGTGGTATGGAAAGGTTTGCTGTTAACGATTGCAGGTAGCACTCTAACTCACACCCTAACAACAGTCTAGAAAATCATCCATGACCGCAACCAACTTGCAGGTACTCCTACCACTTCAGTAGACATACTGTATAATGTCATTGAAAAAAACCATGCAGCAACTGTTGTGTAAGGTACCAGGATCACATTGTTATTACTGGTAGAGAACACAGATAAGCACATTGTAAATGATGCTCATTAGAGTTTAAAACACTTAGGCAGTATTGTACAGGGTCAAGCATGCAATCCATTCAGTAGTTACATAATGCAGCCCCAAACTTGGTAGTACAACACTCATTACCTGAGAAGGATGTAAAAGATTTTCGTAGTCACATGCCTAGATTTTAGAAAAATATGTAAGATAGGTGGTTACAGATAAGTTTGTGGTCATACCTGAGGTTGTGATCTGACATATATAAATTTGTTACACTACATTTCTATGTTATCCGCATTAAACAGTCTATTCGAGCTGTCTTATTATAGTCGATCATCACTGTTTCCCTGGGTCACAATGCTTCCATTTCGATTTTTTTCTCGTATCGATTTTGCTCTCACACACTCGTGCCCATGAACAAGAACTTGCCAGCAGTAAGCAGACAAGTAAGTACTCTCTCATTCTCCCCCAATTTTCCAGTATTTTGTCGTATCTCCCCTGAGTTTATATGTACTTTCCCTCAATTTTCGTACTTTTTACCGTTTTCAGGTCTTTTTCTGCACATTTCTTCTATTTGCATATGCTCATATTGCTAACCAGGCGTGGTTTGATTTTATACATGTAATATACACCAACCTTCTAAAAAAAATCATACGAATTTCCCTCTTTCTGATGATTTACATGCATCCAATTCCGATGGAATGAGCATGAAAGTAATCGAACTACATAGTCGCTTTGTAGCTATATGTGGCTCTACGAGTGCAGCGTGTGAAGGATATAGTGAAAACTCGAAGTCTGGAAACATTTTAATGTCTCACACCGATGCATCATAGAATGTGTCAGCAGACTCGTGTAGTGCTGCAGTTGATGGGAAACAGTTGTGCATGCTGACTTGATTCCCACTGAAACTTGCAGGGAGCAACAACAAGGAGATAAGTAGTGTACACAGGTCCATGGGAGCGACTTCTGTCACTTGTCGCCAGCTCCAGTGGAAAAATACATATATATTTAATGAGATCACCACATTGTTGATGTTGATATGCAGAAACTATTTGTTTCCGATGTATCGGGAGAAAGAGATGCTAAATGTTGTTGTGTTCTCTACCAAGTTACATTCGTGTAGTTTGTATAGTTCGTCATCTTACTCCACTGAATATTACAAAAATAAGGAGGAAAAACAGAGATAGTGTGTGAGAGAGAAAGGCGATGGGAGACACTGTGCTGTCAACAGTACACTGTCGTATTTCTTGTATGATAATCACTGTTTTTCTATACCTTCCAGTTACGACTTCTTATAGCGTTATTGCTTTCATTATTCCTTTTGCTGGTTCACTCTCCTGGTGTGTCTCAATGCAGACATTAGTTATGTGTTTTATACATGGAACAGAAAATACTTATAACTACAAACATGAAATTGTAACAATTATATTGTTGTTGTGCTCTTCAGTCCTGAGACTGGTTTGATGCAGCTCTCCATGCTACTCTATCCTGTGCAAGCTTTTTCATCTCCCAGTACCTACTGCAACCTACATCCTTCTGAATCTGCTTAGTGTATTCATCTCTTGGTCTCCCTCTACGATTTTTACCCTCCACGCTCCCCTCCAATACTAAATTGGTGATCCCTTGATGCCTCAGAACATGTCCTACCAACCGATCCCTTCTTCTGGTCAAGTTGTGCCACAAACTTCTCTTCTCCCTAATCCTATTCAATACTTCCTCATTAGTTATGTGACCTACCCATCTAATCTTCAGCATTCTTCTGTAGCACCACATTTCGAAAGCTTCTATTCTCTTCTTGTCCAAACTATTTATCGTCCATGTTTCACTTCCATACATGGCTACACTCCATACGAATACTTTCAGAAATGACTTCCTGACACTTAAATCAATATTGGATGTTAACAAATTTCTCTTCTTCAGAAACACTTTCCTTGCCATTGCCAGCCTACATTTTATATCCTCTTTACTTCGACCATCATCAGTTATTTTGCTCCCCAAATAGCAAAACTCCTTTACTACTTTAAGTGCCTCATTTCCTAATCTAATTCCCTCAGCATCACCCGACTTAATTAGACTACATTCCATTATCCTTGTTTTGCTTTTGTTGATGTTCATCTTATATCCTCCTTTCAAGACACTGTCCATTCCATTCAACTGCTCTTCCAAGTCCTTTGCTGTCTCTGACAGAATTACAATGTCATCGGCGAACCTCAAAGTTTTTATTTCTACTCCATGAATTTTAATACCTACTCCGAATTTTTCTTTTGTTTCCTTTACTGCTTGCTCAATATACAGATTGAACAACATCGGGGAGAGGCTACAACCCTGTCTTACTCCCTTCCCAATCACTGCTTCCCTTTCATGTCCCTCGACTCTTATAACTGCCATCTGGTTTCTGTACAAATTGTAAATAGCCTTTCGCTCCCTGTATTTTACCCCTGCCACCTTTAGAATTTGAAAGAGAGTATTCCAGTCAACATTGTCAAAAGCTTTCTCTAAGTCTACAAATGCTAGAAACGTAGGTTTGCCTTTTCTTAATCTTTCTTCTAAGATAAGTCGTAAGGTCAGTATTGCCTCACGTGTTCCAGTGTTTCTACGGAATCCAAACTGATCTTCCCCGAGGTTGGCTTCTACTAGTTTTTCCATTCGTCTGTAAATAATTCGTGTTAGTATTTTGCAGCTGTGACTTATTAAGCTGATAGTTCGGTAATTTTCACATCTGTCAACACCTGCTTTCTTTGGGATTGGAATTATTATATTATTCTTGAAGTCTGTGGGTATTTCGCCTGTTTCATACATCTTGCTCACCAGATGGTAGAGTTTTGTCAGGACTGGCTCTCCCCTCTCCCACGGCCGTCAGTAGTTCCAATGGAATATTGTCTACTCCGGGGGCCTTGTTTCGACTCAGGTCTTTCAGTGCTCTGTCAAACTCTTCACGCAGTATCATATCTCCCATTTCATCTTCATCTACATCCTCTTCCATTTCCATAATATTGTCCTCAAGTACCTCGCCCTTGTATAGACCCTCTATATACTCCTTCCACCTTTCTGCTTTCCCTTCTTTGCTTAGAACTGGATTTCCATCTGAGCTCTTGATATTCATACAAGTCGTTCTCTTATCTCCAAAGGTCTCTTTAATTTTCCTGTAGGCGGTATCTATCTTACCCCTAGTGAGATAGGCCTCTACATCCTTACATTTGTCCTCTAGCCATCCCTGCTTAGCCATTTTGCACTTCCTGTCGATCTCATTTTTGAGACGTTTGTATTCCTTTTTGCCTGTTTCACTTACTGCATTTTTATATTTTCTCCTTTCATCAATTAAATTCAATATTTCTTCTGTTACCCAAGGATTTCTACTAGCCCTCGTCTTTTTACCTACTTGATCCACTGCTGCCTTCACTACTTCATCCCTCAAAGCTACCCATTCTTCTTGTACTGTATTTATTTCCCCCATTCCTATCAATTGCTCCCTTATGCTCTCCCTGAATCTCTGTACAACCTCTGGTTCTTTTAGTTTATCCAGGTCCCATCTCCTTAAATTCCCACCTTTTTGCAGTTTCTTCAGTTTTAATCTACAGGTCATAACCAATATATTGTGGTCAGAGTCCACATCTGCCCCTGGAAATGTCTTACAATTTAAAACCTGATTCCTAAATCTCTGTCTTACCATTATATAATCTATCTGATACCTTTTACTATCTCCAGGGTTCTTCCATGTATACAACCTTCTTTCATTATTCTTAAACCAAGTGTTAGTTATGATTATGTTGTGCTCTGTGCAAAATTCTACCAGGCGGCTTCCTCTTTCATTTCTGTCCCCCAATCCATATTCACCTACTATGTTTCCTTCTCTCCCTTTTCCTACACTCGAATTCCAGTCACCCATGACTATTAAATTTTCGTCTCCCTTCACAATCTGAATAATTTCTTTTATTTCATCATACATTTCTTCAATTTCTTCGTCATCTGCAGAGCTAGTTGGCATATAAACTTGTACTACTGTAGTAGGTGTGGGCTTCGTATCTATCTTGGCCACAATAATGCGTTCACTATGCTGTTTGTAGTAGCTTACCCGCATTCCTATTTTCCTATTCATTATTAAACCTACTCCTGCATTACCCCTATTTGATTTTGTGTTTATAACCCTGTAGTCACCCGACCAGAAGTCTTGTTCCTCTTGCCACCGAACTTCACTAATTCCCACTATATCTAACTTCAACCTATCCATTTCCCTTTTTAAATTTTCTAACCTACCTGCCCGATTAAGGGATCTGACATTCCACGCTCCGATCCGTAGAACGCCAGTTTTCTTTCTCCTGATAACAACCTCCTCTTGAGTAGTCCCCGCCCGGAGATCCGAATGGGGGACTATTTTACCTCTGGAATATTTTACCCAAGAGGACGCCATCATCATGTAATCATACAGTAAAGTTGCATGCCCTCGGGAAAAATTACGGCTGTAGTTTCCCCTTGCTTTCAGCCGTTCGCAGTACCAGCACAGCAAGGCCGTTTTGGTTAATGTTACAAGGCCAGATCAGTCAATCATCCAGACTGTTACCCTTGCAACTACTGAAAAGGCTGCTGCCCCTCTTCAGGAACCACACGTTTGTCTGGCCTCTCAACAGATACCCCTCTGTTGTGGTTGCACCTACGGTACGGCTATCTGTATCGCTGAGGCACGCAAGCCTACCCACCAACGGCAAGGTCCATGGTTCATGGGGGGGAACAGTTATATACACAATATGAAAGACAATTTCAGGCTGTGAACTATTTTTATGTTAAACTGAAAAGAAATGGCGGCAACGTTAAAAGAGACTGGAGCCTCTTTCATTAAATGACTAAATTAATTCGGAACTTTTACAAAGGTTAATGCACTGTCTTCTGAAAGTAGCAACGGCCACGGCTTTGGCTTGGAGAGGTAATCTTTTGGTAAAATTTATTACTGACTGTGAATTGAAATATGTGTCCTTGCAGAAATTAGTATTAAACTGATTATCGGACTGTGATATTAAAATGATTGAAGGTTCTATTGTATTTCACAAACAAAAGACTACGGCACATGAAATTTAATAACTGAAAGAAAAGCTTCCATATTTGAAAAAACACACAAAATTGTGAATCTATAAACGGAGGAAAGAGGTAAAAATGAAATATGATTAAACTTTAACAGTATATTTTAAGGGAATAAAAGTCAATTTACACTATTTCACACAGCATAATATTGAAAACAAAAGATCCTCTACATGAAATGAGAGATATTCAAACGCATGCACTTGGTATTCTGATTTCTAATAACAGTTCAGATAATTAAACAGCAATCTAAGAAAGATCTCCTACAACCAATTCTTCGAATCCACTGAATTAACTACGTTACAGAATCAAGCTAACCGAGAGAGACAAACACAATGGCAAAGCGGAAAGAACAAAAGAGCAGTGGGAAAAAAAGGTAACATCGCCCTTGTTTGATGACTGTTTATATTACTTAGAAGTTATGATCTTTGTATGAATATCGATGTATCTTCTAGAGGTATCTGGCATAGTTACATTACTTTGGGTAAATTTCGTGTAAAAGTTGGGGGCGTTGTAAAATGCCCCATAAATGTTGAAATGATACTGCTTTGACTGTTGTAGATCAATATTTAACTAATGTCGCTTCATTTAATGTTTTCATAGTACAGTTTTACATGGATACCACTTCTTTCATTTGTGAAAAAGGGTGATAATTTGAGTACATTTACATTTACATTTACACTTTATTTAACATGTTACAAGACAGTACAAATATTACAGAAATTCATAGGCATTTTGTCATGTTACATTCTGAAGTCCATAAAACTTTCATGTCAAGCAGGATTATTACATATAACGTTCAGTTTTTAAACTGTTCTTTAGTGTAAGAGTCTCTTATCATACAGCTTTTTCATTTTAAGGTCACATTATGTGAGTTTCTCATAAACGTTCTTCCTCACAAATCAAAATCGTAAGTCTATAAAACTGACTACGATTAAGAATTATCACATTTTTACAACGTCAAACAGAATGGTTTGTAGTTGCGATGATATATGTTCCAAAGGATTGCTAGAACGATGGTTCTTGCTGGTAGACAGCAGATGATGCCATGACCCTCAGGTACAGACAGAAACATTGGAAGACATGCCAGGATTTGCAACTGGTTACTGGATACACGTGGCTAGGTCTTGTTCTTTCGCAGGACCAGCATCTCAGGTGTGGGGTACATGGGACACAACAAATTAAGCATTAATATACAAGCATATAATTGTGCGGTTTGGCTGAAAGAGGATGTATTAGTACATGTATTGTCGTATGGGTGGATAAAATGACTGTATATTCTGTTTGTGGTGATAGTTTAAAGTTCGCTCTGCCCATTTATTTCTTTCGTTTGCGTTTTGTTTGCTCCGTTGAAGTTAAGGTACCGTACCTGTAGTGTTGTCCATGTTGTCGTTTCTTTTCGATTTCATCATGATTGTTACTTGTTTGCAATGAGCATTGCAGTTTATTTATTGGCATATTACGCTATCACTATTAGTGTGTTTTGAATTGCTGCTAGTACTGAGCAATCACATGGTTCGCTTTCCACCTCAACAATCCAGAGCTTCATGTGGAACATTGTGAGGTGTGGTTTGCGTTGCTCTCTGTGTACACTCGGTTCGTAGCAGTGTGTTTCCTAGAATGGCTACTTGTGCTTTACCTAAGAGTTTTTTCATTTTTATTTATTTACATGTCAAGTTCCATTGGACCAAATTGAGGAGCAAATCAACAAGGTCATGAAACATGTCAGTACGTGAAATTACAATATAAAAGTAATAAAAGATAAAAATAAAATTTTTATGAACCTGAAAAAAGTCGTGCCATAACTTTCAGTAAACGCAATCAACAATGCAACAAGAATCAGCTTAATTTTTGAAGGATCTACTCGACAGAGTAGAAGGAGTGACCCATGAGCAAACTCTTCAGTTTTGATTTGAAAACGTGTGGATTACTGCTAAGATTTTTGAATTCTTGTGGTAGCTTATTGAAAATGGATGCAGAAGTATAACGGATACTGCACCTGTACACATGACTGAACACTTCACTGAAGTTAAGCGTCAACGTTATTCCACATTTTGCAACACTAGTATTTTCACTTTTCTCACAGACGAGTTCTGTTGCACAGCTTTGTTTATTTGTACATAAAGTCCACTTACTATGGTGTTTTCTGGAAGTCTTTAATAGCACTGACTTTTGCATTCGTTTTGTTACTCATTTGCAGTTACATAGTCTTTTGAGTCAATTACGCTGATATTGAAACTATGCATTTCATCTAACGCCCAAATTAGCTTGTTCGTTTTCTGTGTGGAGAATCATTGGAAACGACACAACCTTACACTACTTACTTAACATTTACATTGGAACATGGCTGCTTGTGAATGGTAATTATATCAGTTTTTGCAATATCTTTGAAAATTAGCGATGCAAATTGTTCGGCCATTATTTTATGTGTTATGCTGCCGTGCTTTGCACGTATTTGTTTCGTTCGTATTTTGCAAACAGTTTATTTCTTTATTCCAAGTAAAACCCAGTTAAAGGGCCATTTCCAGTTTTGTACCATATTTATGGGAAACTAATGCCGAAGGACATCAGTAAGTGCCAAAATAAGCATGTAGTTCAATTGCAAGATAGAGGACCTAAGCCCCTTGCCTGCTGGCTAAACATTGACGTAGGACATCATCCTATAGAAAATATGTCCAGTATTTATGCACATGAGTACATATACTATTATTCAAAACTTTTATCTCTAGCTTGTACAACATGCACTTCTGATATGAATAATGCAACTATTTACAACTAATCACATATTTCCGACACAAAGTATAAATTAGTAATCTTAAAACAGACACCATATCTACAATTCCTGTTTAGAAAACTATACTACAATTTACAATTTATTATGTGAGGTATCTTTATAACACAGGTTTAGGTTTTACAAGTAAAACTGAGTGTTGACAATAATTTTTTAGTGGTCTTTAAATGCATTTCACCTTCTCTTTACAATAGCCATATATCTGCTCTGAGACATCTGCTTTCACAACAAACTCTACTATGTGCATAAGATAGAAATGAAATATTTACACAGATATATACAACACAAATATTACATTTATGAAATAAATTTCTTGAGATGTTTATGTTTGAATTTTTATTTGGTAGTCAGTTGGCTAGTAAATAGCTTCCTTTATGAGGAATGTCCTCAATTTTGTGTAGACCATTTTACTTCAGCTTCAACTTCTTATTCTTCTTTTTCAACAAGGAGAGTTTAAAAATAGCTTTTAGTAAGTCTCTGTCCCCAATTCGGTAGCTCTGTACTGTACCCAAGTTTTTATCATATTTATGTTTTCTAAGCTGTGCTTAGTGAGCTAACGAAGCTTCATTACATTTTAATTTTTCCTCCCACGCAATTTCTGTTGTAGGCATTTGTGGAAGGGATTTAATCCATTCATCATTTTCATGTGTCTTTAGCGTACGTTCTGCAGGTGTAAAAGTGGTGGATGAGTGTGGCAAATTGTCAATAATTTCTTTGAAGGGTTCTATATATTCAATCCATTTGGTCTGTCTATGAGGTCTTTAAGTTCTGATAATCTACTGAATACGCTGCATACTTTTTCAGGTGGTAGCGGGATACTAAAATTTGCTTGAGGTTTTGTTCTTTCAAAAAGAATTTCTTCTTACAGCTGGTGAAATTACTGCATTTTCAGAAAGTATTGATGAAGGCTTTCCTATTTTAGGCATGTAATCATTAGCAATGCGTTTGATTATAGAAGCAGAGGCAGTGGTTTCCGCAGCATACAATTTCACATGTTTTGTGACTACACCTATAAATGCTACTACATACTTAACACCCCCACGTGACCTTGGCAGGAGTTCTCCGACGTCAGTCGCCATGGTCTCCAGTGGTTTAGTTGCCAATATTGCACATAATTTTATCCAGGTACACACATTCATGGATTTGGCTTTCTGACGTGTTATACACTTTCTCAGTATTTGAAGAATATTCCATTTCATATTGGGAAAATAACAATAACGTTTCAGTTTCCCATTACATTTGTTTATGCCATAGTGGCTCCTGGATTAGTGTGTACACCTTACCAAAGGCTCTTGGTATTCCAGTGGAATACGTACGCACCATTCGTCTTTTCCTGTATCATGACGTTGGAGCAGAATGCCATTGTGTGAAGTAAAATGTGGATTTACTGGTCCGCTGAGCTATTGCTTCAAACATTGTGTTGCACCCCGTGTCATCCTTCTGTAAGGCCTGCACATTGCGACACATATTCACGTATGACCTCCAGTATGTAGGTTCTTTGAACAACAGTACTTTAAATTCAGTAATCTGTTCAACAACAAGTTCTGAATACTCATGCAATACTTGCAGTTGGCCATATAGCACGTCTACTACCAAGTTTTCGTTTCTGCTAATGAGAACAATCTCTAAGTCATATTCTTGAAGCACACAGTGACTAGCCCGCCTAACGCTGATGGAGCAACTTACATCTCACGAGGAAACTCAAGGCTTGGTGATCACAAAACATATTGTCGTGTTTACTATTCACATTGTAATTAAATTTCTTTCATGACCATGTTATGGCTAATACTCAAATTCGGTGGCATAGTAAGATCTCTTACACTGCAATAGAGTCCTACTCGCAAACCCTATGACTCTAATGTCAACATTGTTGGCACTAGTATCCATCTGGAAAAGTCAAGCACCAAGTCTGGGGAATACGCAGCCGTCGTCAGACAGAAATCTCTGCTCATATCCAGGTGACGCAGAATTTGTGCAACTAGTTGAGCACATTTCATTTTATCTAATGCAATCTAGCACCTGTTTGTCCAACACCGAGGTGCTTTTTTTCAAACTAAGTTTAATAGTGCTTCACTATTAAGTAACTGACTCGGGACTAAACGACGAAGGAAACAAGCTAATCCTAAGTAAGCCTTTAGCTGTTATTTAGTACAGGGAGGTGGCATGTTCTTCTATACCTCAATCCTACTCGGTTCTGGTTTTATACCTTCAGGGGTTATGATATGACTAAAGAGTTTTATTTTGTATATTACAAACTTGGATTCCTGCATATCTGCAGTGACACCCGCATTCTGGAGCTTGTGAAGTATGTGTCAAGTAACTCAATATGCTCGTTCTACGTTGCAGTGGCTATCAGCAGATCGTCTACGTATACTGTTACTTTATCCAGTAACTCGAGACCTAATAACGTATCTAGAGCGGTGATAAACACACCAGCACTCACTTTTAGCCCAAAAGGTGGTACATGAAACTCATAACTTCTGCCATCGTAAATGAAAGCTGTATATTTTCTTCATTCCTCGCACAGAAAAATCTGACAGCAGGAATTTCGTAAATCTATCGAAGATAGATGTTGCACACGATAATATTTCTGTATTTGTTGTTCTATGTCTTCTGGCCTTGTTTTTTCAGGTAATGTAATCTTACTGATCGTTCGTGCATTCAGCACTAATCGTAAACTATCTTCTGGCTTAACTTGCATGTGGTATACATTCCTTTTATTATAGCTGGTTTTTCTGCAAAGTCCTGCAGATATCTATACAAGAAATTGCATATCTCATTTCTCTGCTGTTCACTTAAGTAATCTGATTGTAAAATCTTGCCTGGTAATATTGTCTCGAGATCTTTCTACTTGTCATCAACATTAGCACGCTTGGTTACATAAGCTAGAGCAGTTTATCTACCACTTGTCAGTGGGGGTCCAATGCCGACAAATTTGACTTCATTCGCTGGCAGAATCTGCCATGGCGAAGCTTTTGTTTGAGCAAATCCAGAATTGTGTTTTTTTCCATCAACTATAATGTAGCATTTGCCTGCTACGAAGTCGATTTTTGCGTCCTTCCCTTGAAGAAATCCTACAACAATATTACAGTTGGCTGAGAAATCCTCAACCACTAGGAACGTGCAGCAAAAGATCCATTTCCTGTCAAGATTTCCAACTCAGCCTGCTAACTAATATTCTTTACCCTGGTGCATATTGCACCAATAATTCTACAATTCTGGGCTGGTAGCCTGGGAGGTGTACTCTTCTCATATACTTGTTTAAATATACTATAAGAAATAACGTTCGCCATTGCAGCGGTGTCAGTTATTACTACTGCTGGTACTTTACCTACTTCAGCTTCAAATGCAGACTGCACCACTGTATTATTTGGCTCTCTGCAGTAAGTTTCCTCATAGAACAAGTCATCACGTATATCAGCTCCGTTACTATAACGGATCAGGCTGATCTATTTTTGAGCATTACCCCTACACTATTCTCAACCACTATCGAAGGGCTCGATGACACCGAAATTAGTTTGTTGGCAGGCTGTTTGAAGGTTGATTACTTTCAGTCACTTCAGTTAGCCTCACAGGTTGGTTTTGTACCCGCCAGTTCGCAATATTATTATTGTTATTCTGATTACTTCGGTTTGGGTAGTTATTCTGTATCAGATGCTGTTGCCCACTGTTTCATTGTGCATTATACTATTGCCAATTAGCTTGTTTGTCGTTTGGCCATGTTGGTGCCGTTATGTTATTACCCTGATTGTCCCTGTGATTGCTATTCCGATAACCAGGATTACACCGATTGTCATACCTTCCTTTCTTTCCGTAGTGCTGTTGGTTTTACCTTCCTGTGCATGGGCACTTCTGTAACCTTGCTGGGGTGTATTTCCGTTGTTTCCATGCCTATTACCGACACCTTACTGTTTTGGTTTGGTATCTGGTTCCCGTTAGCACCATTATTGTAGTGCTTGCCGATTGTCTGCTGTGTGTTCTCATGTAACAAGTCTGTTGTGACAACAACAGACATAAACTACTCAATGTAATTTTCAGCAGCATGCAATAGTTTTTGTTTTAAATTTAAAGGTAATTTTGCATTTAAAAATCGAATAACATATTTTACTGATGTAATCATCGCAGTATCTTCTCTCACTGATATGCTTCTCAAAGTACTTTCGTAGAGGATCCTGTTTACTGTTATAAACCTCGGGTGAGTACACTTCTTTTCTTAATCTCTCTTAGTTCTCTGGAGGACAGTACTTTGACAGAAACGCTCGAATTGCTCATACGTTTAACATACCTGTGTAATTTCTGATGCCCACAGCGCACCTTCACCTTGTACATCCTAGGCAACAAATTGTATTCTTTGGGTGTCTGTCCAGCATCTGGGGAGTATCTCTCTGAAACTCTTTATGAAAACAACAGGGTGTTGACCTCCTTTCTTTTCTGGGATGTATATCTGAAACTGACATTGCTTGAGCAAACTCTCGCAACAAGACGTTTGTCAAAGCATTTACCGCCCCCGTATTACACGATGATTATCCTCCATTCGTGTAAGTATTGTACGATGTTTCTCTTTACAACATATACTACTGTGGAGAAAGTAAATGCATATGTGGATTGTTTGTTGCCGTTGCTGCTGGGTTTCTGCCTGCATTACTGGGAATGACTGACAACTCGCAGTTCAATTTGCCAACGTGTTTTTCCACATCATGCTTCCACTTAGGAAGATCACGTTTTAGCATAGCTTTTGTTTGTTCTAATTCTGTTTTTACACCAATATTCCTCTTGTTGTTCTGAGATAACACATCAGCACTAGAATTTTGAGTTACGGTGTGTAGTTTGTTCCTAAGTGCCTTGTTAATATGTTAGTCCTTCTGATGTAACCAGTTCACAAAGTCGCTATTATTTCTTTCACTTCATGCTGTTAGCACTCGGTAACCTGCTTGTCTTTTGTCATGCAGCCAAGTAACAAGCTCTTCATTCTTCTGGCGATTTTGCAGAACAGTCTGTTGTGCAGTACTTTGCAATTCAGACTGCATTTCTTTTATTTTGCTCATTTCCGAGTTCATCTGTCTTACCAACTCGGATATGTCTTTACATGCAATTTGTAACTCAGCAAAGTTATCAGTAACAGTTTTTATCTTCTAATTTATTTTTCTTATTTCAGCTGGCTGCTCTTCGCCTAGCTGCCGAAAATCTCCCCTTAACTCTTCCTCTAAGCATTCGAAATCAACACTCATCTGGTACTGAATTTGGCCACTTATTTGTTTCTTTTGTTGATTTCCAATTTGCTTAAAATCTTCGTTCATTTTGTCCTGAATAATCGTACTAATTTTTACTGTCTGCTCTAGTGCAACATGTATGAAATTTTCAATCATTTGCACATGTGGTTTTTTTGCAAGTTGTTAGAAACTTTGCTGTATAAGATCTGTTAGTCCCTTATACCACTCGGCAAAAGGACAAGATACAGGAATTGGTAATTTAGTTTTGGCTTCCAAGTGTGCCGGCACATCAGTTTTGCTTGTGGAGCTCTTGTAGCCTCTGGTTCAACTTCCGGAAGTTGCCGATGGTCGGTATTTAATTCCTATCGTGTGCATTCACCTCGTCCTCAACTGCCGGATCCTCTCCTACATTCCCCATATCCATGAGTTATACAGACCAAAATCGTAAACGCAAAAATACACTTTCCTACAAACAAGTATTCTACATCGAAAAATCACTGTCAGATGTGATGATTACCAACAAAGCTAAAAAATCTAACCACGCATAGCCATTACGCGAATCCACTAATAAATTCTACCATCTTGTGGCACGCAACTTCCATAGATAAATATCTAAAAGTCACACGAAATAATTTTATAAATTCACACAGGAAAGCAGTTCAGGCCCATCTATTTTCTAACACGAAATGCAAGATTTAACCTTGGACTGTTTTTTCCATACCTTACAGTAGCCACTTCTTATTGTGTTGTTGCTTTTATTATTCCTTTTCTTGGTTCACTCTCTTGATGTTTCTCAATTGCAGACATCAGTTATGTGTTGCATACATGGGACAGGATATAAATATAAAGACAAACGTGAAATTGTAACAATTATATACACAATATAAATTCATTTATTATTTACTCCTTGGCAGTCCTCGTCTGAGGTCTTCATTCATCGTCACTGTCTGTTAATTAGGATTTAATTATTTTACTTGCAAATAAAATGACGGACAGTTTCGGGTTGTGAACTATTTTTATATTAAAATGAAAAGCAATGGGAGCAACGTTAAAAGAAACTGGGCCCTCTTTCATTAAACGACTAACTTAATTCAGAACTTTTATAAAAGTTAATGCAATGTCATCTGAAAGTAGCAATGGCACACAGATTTGGCTTGGAGAGCAAATCTTTTGGTAAACTTTGTTACTGGCAGTGAATTGAAATATGTTTCCTTGTGGAAGTTAGTATTAAATTGATTATCGGACTTCTTAATATTAAAATGATTGCAGATCTATCGTATTTCACAAACAAAAGACTATGGCGTATGAAGTGTCGCACGAAAACTATAATAACAAAAATAAATGCTTTCGTATTTACTAAAACGCACAAAATTCGAAGTGTGTAAACGAAACAGGTTTATAAATGAAATATGGTTAAACTTTAACAGTATATTTTAAGGAAAAAAGAAGTTATCTTACACTATTCGACACAGTCTAATATTTAGAAGAGAAGATTCTCTACATGAAACGTGCAATATTTAAACACACGCACTTAGTATTCCGATTTCTAATAGTTCCAGTCGCAAATAATTAGGTAAGAGCCAAAGAAAGTTCTGCTACTCCTAATTCATCGAATCCGCAGAATTAATTGCTTAACACAAATCAAGCTAATCGAGAGAGGCAAACACAATGGCAAAAAGAAAAGAGCAAAAGAGCAGAGCAAAAAGAAAAGAGAGTGGTGCCCTTGTTTGACAACTACTTATACTAATTATACATTATCCAGAGGCCTCAGGCGTGTTTACATTGCTTCGGTAAACTTCGTCTAAAAGTTGGGGAAGTTACAAGTCCATGTGTACTCTGCATGGTTGTGAATTTGTTTCTGTACGTTAGTGTGCTATTTTTCTCATTGTCAGCCTTCTACCTACTCAGCGACAGGTGGAGGACTAGACAGACTTCTAACTAATAGAACAGTGCTGTTGGAACTTGTTGATATTTCGAGGTAATTAATAGGGGTCTCACTCTCGAAATCAAGTGGATTCAGACGCTATATATCGAAGATTGAAGGATTCCTGAGAATATGGCAGGGTAAGCGATATTGTGATGGAAGAAGAGTCGAAAGGTGAGCTCAACACCTTTCTTCTAAGTATTGTGGCCAAACATATTATAATCTCTCTCATATATCTCGTGAAGTGATTTCAGTGCGAAAATCAGGGGCTAATATAAAGGTTTCTACCCAGAGACAATAAGCAACTGAAGTTTTCATCTTTTGTTTTCTCTCTACATAAGAGACAAGATTCTTCCTTGAGTTCTGTTTGCCTATAAAAGCATGAACTGACACCTGAATAGGTAGACTAAGTTACATCTATATCTATGCATACTCTACAAGCCACTGCATAGTAAATGGCTAAGGGTACCCTCTACCAGTACTAGTCATTTCCTTTCCTATTCCACTCGCAAACAGAGCGAGGCAGACAAAGACTGTCTATATACCTCTGTATGAGCGCTTATTTCTTGTACCTTCTCTTTGTAGTCCGTTCACAAAATGTATGTTGGCGGCAGTATAATCCTTCTGCAGTCAGATTCATCATATGTTGGTTCTCAATAGTTTCATTGAGAAGAACATCATATTCCATTCAAGGATTCCCATTTGAGTTCTTGAAGCATCTTCCCATTAATTTGGCAAGAACCAATACGAACACTTCTATAGGATTCTGTTCTGAGGGAAACCTAGATCCGCAGACTCGTACACATTTGAGATGTTGCGGTAAGTAGACAGGTATTTTAATACTGTTCACTGGGTCATTCTTTCCGGGATATTCCGAAAACACGTCTTAGAATGTTTAGATTTGCAGAAGGGATGAAGGGGAGAATATTGTTCAGCATCCTGGTATTCACCCTGGTGACATTCAAGCTACCACTCCTTCTGAGGATGATAGAACAAGCTTTTGAGAGGTGGATTCATTGACAGCTGCCTGGCATGGTGAGTGGTTGTTGTTGGATGGGAGGGGTATTGCCCTGACACGAGGTCAGAGGTTCGCAACCGGATGATGGCATTGGCAGCTGTTCACATGCGACCCAGTGGCAGGACGGGAGGGGGGGTGGGGGTGCTGGGGCGACTCAGAGGTGGAGTGGAGAGTGAAACATCCTACTCTCCCCAGTCTCAGCAGGATTAGTTCGGAATCAGTATACCAGAATTCGAAGTGACTTACTTCCACAAGCGTGACGAGGCAATTTAGAGTCAGAAAACAATAATGTTGGATGTCTTCAGGTATTTTACGGCGGTTAGCATGTATTTTGGTATCAGTGGAAATGACTACCTAGGTTGTGGGGAGCCTCCAAGAAGTCACAGAAGCTTCTGTAACGGTTCCCCGACTGCAAGAAAAAGAAATTACTCACCATGCAAAGGCACTCTCATCATCATTTGAATTAATTAGTCCATCAATTTGATATCAATGACTGCCGCGCGGATGGTGAGTGTGAGGAGAGAGTACCACAGATCTCATTCGAGAGTTGAAGTTGTAATGAGGGTTTTTTTGTGTTGCAACGAGACCTTGTAAAGGAATTTCAATATCCCACCTACACAGGGAGAGATGCTAATCAGATGAAAATCAGCTATATTACCGAATTTGTAAAGTGATAGTAGTACAAATCTGATATTTACAACTCCTTTGTGCTGCTGTCTTGAGAGACGTCATAGGTAACGCTGCCATGTGGTTACTTTAAGACAGTTCGAAAGTGGGGAGGCGTCCTGTGACAGAGATAGGGCATACTCTTATCACCCTGTCATGAACCAACAGTGAACTTAATGTTCTAGTACTCTGGTGGTGGACATGGAAGATATTAAGCTGATAATAACATATTTTTATACCTGGGTAGAAAATGCTTAGAGGAAACGTAACCTATGCCATAATGTTGTACAGGATTTTCGCAACAAATAAGCGATTTGAAAACATGTGTATGGTCCAGTTTCTATCTACAATTCACATAAGAAATTCAAGGTGTATTGACACAACAATATCCCCATTTGAGACTGGGTAAAGTGGATTTTTTTTTTAAACTAAGGAGTCTACGTCAGTTAGTCACACACGCTTGTCTTGCATTGTGTCACAGCAGTGATAGGAATGGTCACCAGGCGTCAGGGATAGGAAGACGTGGCTTAAGGCCCAAGAGGTCAACTATTCAGTTACACAATATGCACGGTAGATAGCGCTGAATTGCACTGGAAGTGACTCGTCAGTTTTCGTTTTCGTCTTGAGATGCTATGTTCCAATAAGTTTGTAAGATAGCAGAATAAATGGTCAGATTCGCACCTTACGTGAGACCTTTACAAATCGCAATGAGAAGGTGAAGATGACACCTAACGTAAATCGACAGTTATGAGAACATTTGCCTATCAATATGTATTGCAAAAAGGAATGACAGTCAGTCAACGGTAATTAACACATCATTCCTATACAATGCATGTCTTTGAGCGGAAGGTAGAACAGGGAACGCGAGTCGGGTCGCTTTTAGTTTTGAAAAGCTAGCTCCACAACGGCGTAGCGAAGCCGTGCTGTGGGAGTTACGCCGGCAACCACTTTAAGGGGGTGGCAGAAAGGAGGACAGCGACCCCGGGCCAGGTGATTCAAGCTGGAGGGCCGCCTGTACCGAGGGCATCGGTACAAGAGCAGAGAAGAAGCTTCGAAATTCCAACAGGATACGAACAAAAGCATATTCGTCCAGCAAGTGCGACACATTGGAAGGTCAATGTACTTTAGGCGTCTGGGACGGCACAAAACGTGCGACTGGTGGAAACTCACTAGGAAGGAGAAAACTACTGAAGTTTCGACGCAGGTTGATAGAAGGGACGTAGTGATTGGTAGAGGGTATTTCTACAAAATGAGAGGAACGCTCCTGTTGGTCGAAAAAAGCCGTGACGTGAAAAAGGAACCCAAGTGGAGGGAGGCAGTTCTGCCACGAGTAACACAACAGAGAAATTTTGGAGTAGGGATCTTCTCTGAACTGGTGTCAAGCGCAGAACGGAGTGCTTAACACTCCATACGATGCAGAGAAGAAATTGGTGTGGACACTGCGTTCACAGCGGCTGCACTCCAGCTAAAATTTGCTGTAGCAACGTTAAGCTCCAACTGTGGAAAAACGAACCAGCCAAAATAGTTAAGTGTTCTTGCAAGAACTGAGAGCGCACTATAATATCCACGCTGCTCCAACCATGCGCGTGTATATCGCCACATAATAAGACTAGGGCTGAGTACATGTTTTCTCGCATAACGAGAAACATAGGGAAAGTTTCTCCTGTAAAGTTCAACAAAGGCCAGATTAGTTTTGTAGGAATTTCAGTGGGAGAGAGAGGCCATGCAGACAGCAGTACGTCGCAGCTTAAGGTAAATACCCCGTACAGAGGTGTAAACTTTGTTGGTTTACCATCTTGCGTCCACTGTAAACTCGAGCGGCCTTGGGTAATCTTGCGCTCAAATTTGTCACTTGACTTACTATCCACCGTAGACTTGCTTGTCATCCTAAATAGTTCCGAACTGTGAACCGGAATAGGAGGATTTTCGTAATGCTCACCAATACCATAAAGTATGTGTAGGAGCAATTTTGTAAAGAAACGTCCAATGAAACTTTCATATTATTGTGGTTAGGATTAATGTAAAGAAACTTCCAAGTAAACCTCATAATATTGAACTTAAAATTAATGTTCTTCCAGAGAGTTAATATTTAACGTTGTTGTGTGTAAACATAATTCACTTTTTGATGTTGGCAATATGTGTTATCCATTGCGCTGTATTTATGTTGGCGAGCTGAAAACTGTGTGAAAAGCTGTAATGTGGTGAGAAATAATGCGGACATTAAGCTTGTCATATCACCTCACACACTGTTCTCAATTCTGGAATAAGCAGCAAGAACAACAAAACCTGGAACCTTACAAGGTAATGAGCATTACAGTCATAACAATTTTGTACAATGTATTTCCCTTGTTTCTGTTGGCTAAGAGAAGATTTGCGACTCGTAAATGGGTTAAATGATGTCGCCACAGGAGTTCCTTTATATACACGCAGTGATTTTTAGGCTCATGTACAAAACCTTATTACAGCAAAGAAACGCCAAGATTGGAGCCAGACATGTACACGATTCAACGCCAGCCTCCCTATCAACTCCTCCAAGTACTGGTCCACCTTCCATCACCTTACTGTTTCCCATTCTGCATCCCCATTACCCCCTTCTCCATAACGAACGCCCCCTTCCCGACAACCTCAGTAATGCCAACCACTTCACTTTCCACCTTTCCGAGGTCTCGCCATCCCTGATGATCCCCACTTGCTCCTAGTCTCTGGTACTTGGGGCAGTTTTCCCCTCTCTGAAATCAACACTCCAGTCACAGCAACAAGACATTAAATTTAGTCTCTGTTCGTCATGACTGTGTCACCTACCGCGACCTTAGACAAAGCCCCTTTTCGTTCCTGACTGTCCTTGCCCATCTGTATAATGTCATCCTCCAACAAACCACCTTTTGTTGCCTCTTCCTATCGTCCCATCTGCCTCACCTCTGTCTTCAGTAAGGTCTTTGAATCCATCCTCTCCTGTCGTATTCATCAGCACCGTAATCAACACTACTTCTTCCCCTTACCCAGTGTGACTTCCGACCCTCCTTCTCTGCCAAAGACCAACTCCTTAACCTCGTTCACCTTCTCTCCCTCCACCTTAACTCCCACCACTCCGCCATTTTTGTTCCCCTCGACCTCCACAATGCCTATGACCACGTATGCCATCACGGTCTCCTCTTTAAAGTCCAAAACTACGCCCCACCTATCAGTTTTGTCCGTCTGGTCGCATCCTTCCTCTTGCGACGTCCTTCCTATGTCATCCTCCACAACACCAACTCCTGTCTCTTTTACCCACTGCAGGCGTCCCCCAGGGCTCTGTCCTCTCCCTCTGCTCTGTCTCTTGCACATGGCTGATATGCCCAAGCCACCCCCACCTGTCCACCTTCTCCAATATGCTGATGACATCACCTTCCTGGCTCTCCATCCTACCCTTCAACGGTCCCAATGCACCCTCCAAACCCACCTTGACTAGTTCACCAGTTGCTGTAATCAGAGGTTCCTTCATCTCAGTCCCTCCAAAACCCAGGCAATCATCATTTGCTGCACCAAACACTCCTTCCGTCTCCATGATTTTTATCTCACCCTTTGTGGTCATTCCATCCAGCTCACCCCCACCCTGAGATACCTTGGCCTTATTCTTGACCATCACCTCACCTTGACCCCTCACCTCCTGACCATCCAGCAGAAAGCCCATGTCCAAATCCACCTCCTGAAACTCCTGTCTGGTCGGACATGGGGACTTCCTCCTTTCACCATCCTCCACACCTACAAATCTCTCATCTGTCCTATCATCTGTTATGCCAGCATTTCCTGGATCTCTGTACCCACCCACTTTTACAAGGCCCTCCAAATCCTCGAACGCCCTTGCACTCCGTCTTGCCTTCTATATCTGCCTTCCTTCACCCACACGTCTCCTGTACAACCTCATCCCCTTCCCCTACCTCCTTCTTTTCCTCTAACATCTCTGCATCCTTTACACTGTCTGCGCGCTTGATCTCCCCACCCTCTGCTCTCCTCTTTCCTCTCCACCACCCACCAATTGACATGTCTATATCAATGTATCCCTCCCTTTCTCCACCTTCACACCCTACATCCCTTCATGAGGGAAATTTCCAGCACATCCCCCTCCCAGATGTTGAAATTCGCTGTGACATATACCCTTCTTTCCAACTGTAACGTGGCTTTGTTCCCCCCTCCCCAGTGCTCCCCTTTTCCTCTCCCCTCCTTCTCCCAGAGCGGATTTTCCTCCTCCCCCCTGAGTCCCTACACCCCATCCTCAACTCTTACCTCCCACACCCTTCCCTTCCTGGCCCTCTATGGCATGCCCCCCGCCCATCTCCCCCCCTTTTCCCTCCCTCCCTGCTTTCCTTCTCCCTCACCTCCGTGTACCTGGGGGATCCTCCGTTTTTCTCATCGTCATCATTGTGCTACATCAGTGTTGTGTTTCGTGCTGTTCTCCTGTGCTTCAAGAGCTGTGATTTTAATTGTGTGTTGGACTTGTACATAGTGTTACTGTCATTGATTGTTATGTGCTACACAATCTGTAGATACCCTTAAGCTCCAGTCACTTTTCGCCTTGTGTTCTTTTAATTGTCCTAGTGTGTGGTCTTGTGTGCACTACTTTTTTAAGGTTTTTACCTCCATTTTACAGTCGCCCCATTTTTGTCTATATGTTCCATAATGTTCTCCCCTTTTTTATATCCATGCACACCCTATTTTCTCCTTTATGTTACAATGTTACATTCAAGTGTCTTCTATTGTATATTCTATGTCTCTTGGCTGAAGAGCAGTGCATATGCTGCTTCCAGCCAACCCAGATGGGGAATTGAAATACAATATATATATATATATATTGTATTTCAACTGATGTGGACGCAGTGAGAATTTTGAATTCAATCTGACTTCACATCGCTTCTTGTAGTCAAAAGTGTTAGAAGTGGTAGTATGACGACACTTTTGATGCCAATTGATATCAAATTAATTATTCAAATTAATTAAATTGATCAACTAATTACCTTCATTCCCTGATGACATCATGGGTTTTCCATAGCTAGTGTGTGTCCCCTTCCCCCAACAACCTTCTGGGAACTCCCTGCTCCTCCCCTTCCTTCACCTAGAATATATATATATATATATATATATATATATATTGTATTTCAATTCCCCATATGGGTTGGCTGGAAGCAGCATATGCACTGCTCTTCAGCCAAGAGACATAGAATATACAATAGAAGACACTTGAATGTAACATTGTAACATAAAGGAGAAAATAGGGTGTGCATGGATATAAAAAAGGGGAGAACATTATGGAACATATAGACAAAAATGGGGCGACTGTAAAATGGATATATATATATATATATATATATATATATATATATATATATATATATATGCTCACTGGGACAGTGGGTCGCTGTTCTAATATTATGTCGCTGTTCTAATGTTATTACTCATCCTTATGTTTCGACCAGCATGTATTTGCATGTAGATTGGCAGGCGGCTACTGTGATAGGTTACTATCCTATCATTGTTACCCACCCTTCCCATATAGGGCTATTGGCTAGAATGGCTGGAGCAACTCTCTGGTGCTGGGTTAACAGCGAAAATATCTTCCGACATCCTGCAATTATTCACGAAACTGGATAGAGCTATTGTCTAGAGCTAGATCAATGGCAAAGCCAGAAGAAAAAAATTGGATTTTTCTTGCCAATGTTTGAATTTCCAACCAATAGGAATAGGGACATTAGACTGCACCAATGATCTAGGTCAGCCATCTTGGATTGTGAAGTCTTAATTAGACTGTGTTAGTATTCCAAAATGATATGCAAATTAAATTTCTATAAAGAATATGTTATTATTAATTATTATTATGTCCTCTGTAATACACTGTAATTAGCATTTGAATTTACTGCCAAATTCGAATTTACTTCGAAATTTTAAATTTCCCATCAAAATTTGAATTTTCACTGTTTTTTCTAGGTGAAGGAAGGGGAGGAGCAGGGAGTTCCCAGAAGGTTGTTGGGGGAAGGGGACACACACTAGCTATGGAAAACCCATGATGTCATCAGGGAATGAAGGTAATTAGTTGATCAATTTAATTAATTTGAATAATTAATTTGATATCAATTGGCATCAAAAGTGTCGCCATACTACCACTTCTAACACTTTTGACTACAAGAAGCGATGTGAAGTCAGATTGAATTCAAAATTCTCACCGCGTCCACATCAGTTGACTTGCAAAGCCTATCTTCTTCTCTGGATAGCCAGCTACATCAATGTTTGAAAGCTTCTTCTTCCTCGATGAATAATGCTGGTTATAGGAATTTATCAAACTCACTCTCTACTCTTGAAATAATTAGGTACTCGCAGAATACTTTTGATTCAGTCATGGTCTATTTCACTTTCCACAAAGAACAAATTCACTATTTTTCGACATCAATATTTTAACTCGTGCAGGTCAACTGACTTGCATAGTGTCAGATCTAATTAGAATACATTTACAATGTAGTTGGCTTAATAAACACCAGCACTTATGAACACGTCTTGTTTCTCTCAAGTCCAATACATGAAGTTACTTGAAAGTCTAAATTCAGTTGTTCATTTTTCTTTTACAATAATCATAGTCACTAAAACAGCACAGAGTAACACATTATTGCTACTTGTTCCTTCATCACGGCTGACAATTTTTGAGTTTCCCGTTCGACTGCCGCGTCTACAGTCTTCTTACCATGAACTTCAAACCCGCACACACAGGTGGTGTGCAGTAAATAAAGTTCCTTTCTCTCACTCACATCTAAAATATCGGGTGTACGAGACTGTGAAAGGCTGAGTGTTTCTACAATTTACACCGAAATTCTCGAAGCAATACATATCCCTCCCCTCAGCTCGAACACGAGATATTGTATACTTAATCACTATGTACTTTAATATCCCACGTAATTCTAGTTCACATTTTAACCAGTAGACATTATATTTCTTTTAATAATTGAGGATAGCCTTTTACTTAATTCTTAGCTCTTCTTTTTTCCTCATTCTATTTTCATAATAATAACAACTTGAGCATTACACCTAATGTTGGAGCCAATTCTTTCATATCTAGGAATCTTGCGGACAACATTTCTGATTTCCAATCGTAACCTCCAGGTGTCATGGACACTTGAGTATTTCATCCTTTATTCTAATTCTTTGTACTATTTTTTCTTTAGCACGTACTAGTTTCATTATTTACAGTAGTTTGTAGTCTGGATGAACTCAAGGCACTTGTAAACTCACATAAAACATAATAATGCGAGAAGTGCATAGAATTCAAACTTATCAGAATAATTCCTATTAAATGTTGTGACTTCCCTAGCATCAGTACCTATACCTCACATGTGGGCTAACCCTATGAGTGCACTTCCTCCTTCCATTCTGGTAGGTACGCCCCTTTTTAAAACACCCCTATTCTTCAGGCCACAGGTCATCCTATCTTTATGTAGGTATGCCTGCCCTAAATCCTTAGCAAATGCTTATACACTCTATAATTAAATACTCTCTGGAAAAATATAAATCAGTTATACACTTCACATATCATTGTTGATACTTCATCCAATCCTCTAGAGTCCTCCTCTACTTTTCAACTCCTACACTCTTAATAGACACTGTCTTTAGATATAAACCCACTCTTAGTAGATACTATGTCTATCTATACTCCACCTGTTAGTAGATACTATGTCCACCTACATTTTTCAAGTCCTACGATCCTACTACTCATAAATTTATCAGAGTACTTGCTACTCTGACTTTTCCCAAACAAGCAGCACAATTAACTCAAATTTGGCTTGCATTCTCCTTCATAACTCATGCCTCTATCTTATGTAGTACTTGAAGTGGGTCTTTATACGCTCCTGGAAATGGAAAAAAGAACACATTGACACCAGTGTGTCAGACCCACCATACTTGCTCTGGACACTGCGAGAGGGTTGTACAAGCAATGATCACACGCACGGCACAGCGGACACACCAGGAACCGCGGTGTTGGCCGTCGAATAGCGCTAGCTGCGCAGCATTTGTGCACCGCCGCCGTCAGTGTCAGCCAGTTTGTCGTGGCATACGGAGCTCCATCGCAGTCTTTAACACTGGTAGCATGCCGCAACAGCGTGGACGTGAACCGTATGTGCAGTTGACGGACTTTGAGCGAGGGCGTATAGTGGGCATGCGGAATTGCTCAACACGTGGGGCGTGAGGTCTCCACAGTACATCGATGTTGTCGCCAGTGGTCGGCGGAAGGTGCACGTGCCCGTCGACCTGGGACCGGACCGCAGCGACGCACGGATGCACGCCAAGACCGTAGGATCCTACGCAGTGCCGTGGGGGACCGCACCGCCACTTCCCAGCAAATTAGGGACACTGTTGCTCCTGGGGTATCGGCGAGGACCATTCGCAACCGTCTCCATGAAGCTGGGCTACGGTCCCGCACACCGTTAGGCCGTCTTCCGCTCACGCCCCAACATCGTGCAGCCCGCCTCCAGTGGTGTCGCGACAGGCGTGAATGGAGGGACGAATGGAGACGTGTCGTCTTCAGCGATGAGAGTCGCTTCTGCCTTGGTGCCAATGATGGTCGTATGCGTGTTTGGCGCCGTGCAGGTGAGCGCCACAATCAGGACTGCATACGACCGAGGCACACAAGGCCAACACCCGGCATCATGGTGTGGGGAGCGATCTCCTACACTGGCCGTACACCACTGGTGATCGTCGAGGGGACACTGAATAGTGCACGGTACATCCAAACCGTCATCGAACCCATCGTTCTACCATTCCTAGACCGGCAAGGGAACTTGCTGTTCCAACAGGACAATGCACGACCGCATGTATCCCATGCCATCCAACGTGCTCTAGAAGGTGTAAGTCAACTACCCTGGCCAGCAAGATCTACGGATCTGTCCCCCATTGAGCATGTTTGGGACTGGATGAAGCGTCGTCTCACGCGGTCTGCACGTCCAGCACGAACGCTGGTCCAACTGAGGCGCCAGGTGGAAATGGCATGGCAAGCCGTTCCACCGGACTACATCCAGCATCTCTACGATCGTCTCCATGGGAGAATAGCAGCCTGCATTGCTGCGAAAGGTGGATATACACTGTACTAGTGCCGACATTGTGCATGCTCTGTAGCCTGTGTCTATGTGCCTGTGGTTCTGTCAGTGTGATCATGTGATGTATCTGACCCCAGGAATGTGTCAATAAAGTTTCCCCTTCCTGGGACAATGAATTCACGGTGTTCTTATTTCAATTTCCAGGAGTGTATTTATATAAATATATACACTGCTGGCCACCGTAAATGCAACATCAAGAAAGACAAGAGGTAGCACAACAAAATTTATTTTGTAGATAACATGTTGACCAAGTATCAAATGATTACGTTTACAGACGTCTGTGACATGTGGTTCCTGCCAGAATCAGTAGCCAGAGTAGCCGCCATTGTTGGAGATGACCGCTGCCACACGTCTCAGCATTGAGTCAAAGAGACGTTGGATGTGTTCCTGGGGTACAGCAGCCCAAGCAGCTTCCACACGTTGCCAAAGATCATCTGGTGTGGCAGCTGGGGATGTAATCTGGGTCACTCGTTGAGCAACCATGGACCACATGTTTTCTATCGGCGAAAGATCCGGAGAGCGAGCCGGCCAGGGAAGCAATTCAATCTGGTTATTGACGAAGAACCTTTGGACAATGCGTGCCACGTGTGGTCGCACATTATCCTGTTGAAATATGGCTGTGGCCGAGCCCTGAAGGTAAGGAAGGACAACTGGCTCCAGCACCTCGGATATGTAGTGCCGGCTATTTAAAGTGCCGGCAATGCGTACTAGAGGCATGCGAGAGTAATATCCAATACTGCCCCATACCATAATACCCGGTGCAAGACCAGTGTGGCGGTGCATAATGCAGCTGTCCAGCATCCTCTCTCCACGGTGTCTCCACAGTGGTAGACGAAGCAATGGACGTCTTGCTGACAGACCTCTCTGCTGTAAACGGCGTCGAATGGTACGCGCAGTCACTGGATGATGCGTTACAGACGCAATGTGCTGTGCTATGGTTCAGGATGTCACTGAGCGATCCGTCACTGCTGCCATGCGCACAATTCGCCTATCAGCACGTGCAGTGGTGCACCGAGGTGAATGCGAACGACCACGTTGGTCCGTCGTACCCTACTGCATCCAACGGTCACATATCCGCATTACAGTTGTTTGGTTTCGTCCAACACGACTAGCGATTTCTCTGTATGATAATCCACAATCTCGGTAAGCCACTATCCTTCCTCTGTCGAACTCAGATACTTGATCAAACGATGTTCGCTGTTGTCTACGAGGCATAACTGATCGTCTTGTGAAACAACCACACACGTGCCGAACGTACACTCGTCGAAATCGCCAAGTCTTAAATGGCGCTATGAGGTGGCGCGACAGGCGCGCGTGATGTGCGTCTGCGCTGAAATTCTAATCAGTTGCATATCTCATCGCTGCAAACCCATGGTGTAAATTTCACTTGATTCGAATGCTTCCTTCAGGGTGTTGCATTTACGGTGGCCAGCAGTGTATATATATATATATATATATATATATATATATATATATATATATGTGTGTGTGTGTGTGTGTGTGTGTGGTTGTTGTTGTTGTTGTTGTTGTTGTGGTCTTCAGTCCAGAGACTGGTTTGATACAGCTCTCCATGCCACTCTATCCTGTGCCATGTGCAAGCTTCTTCATCTCCCAGTACCTACTGTAACCTACATCCTTCTGAATTTGCTTAGTGTTTTCATCTCTTCGTCTCCTTCTACAATTTTTACCCTCCACGCTGCCCTCCAATACTAAATTGGCTACAGTCCATACTCATACTTTCAGAAACGACTTCCTGACACATATCTATACTCGATGTTAACAAATTTCTCTTCTCCAGAATCGCTTTCCTTGCCAGTCTACATTTTATATCCTCTCTACTTCAACCATCATCAGTTATTTTTCTCCCAAAATAGCAAAACTTGTCTATTACTTTAAGTGTCTCATTTCCTAAACTAATTCCCTCAGCATCGCCCGATTTAATTCGACTACATTGCATTATCCTTGTTTTGCTTTTGTTGATGTTCATCTTATACCCTCCTTTCAAGACACTGTTCATTCCGTTCAACTGCTCTTCCAAGTCCTTTGCTGTCTCTGACACAATTACAATGTCGTCGGCAAACCTCAAAGTTTTTACTTCTTCTCCATGGATTTTAATTCCCACTCCGAATTTTTCTTTTGTTTCCTTCACTGACTGCTCAATATACAGATTGAATAACATCTGGGATAGGCTACAACCCTGTCTCACTCGCTTACCAATCACTGCTTCGCTTTCATGCCCCTCAACTCTCATAACTGCCATCTGGTTGCTGTATAAATTGTAAATATCGTGTCACTCCCTGTATTTGACGCCTGCCCCCTTCAGAATTTGAAAGAGAATATTCCAGTCAACATTGAAAAAAGCTTTCTCTAAGTCTACAAATGCTAATAACGTAGGTTTGCCTTTCATGCATCTATCTTCTAAGATAAGTCGTAGGGTCAGTATTGCCTGACGTGTTTCTATATTTCTACGGAATCCAAACTTATCTTCCTCGAGGTTGGCTTTTAACAGTTTTTCCATTCGTCTGTAAAGAATTCGCGTTAGTATTTTGCATCCGTGACTTATTGAACTGATTGTTTGGTAATTTTCACATCTGTCAGCACCTGCTTTCTTTGGGATTGGAATTATTATAGTCTTCTTGAAGTCTGAGGGTATTTCGCCTGTCTCATACATCTTGCTCACTAGATGGTAGAGTTCTGTCAGGGCTGGCTCGCCCAAAGCTATCAGTAGTTCTAATGGAATGTTGTCTACTACTGGGGCCTTGTTTCGACTTAGGTCTTTCAGTGGTCTGTCAAACTCTTCAAGCAGTATCGTATCTCCTACTTCATCTTCATCTATGTCCTCTTCCATTTCCATAATATTGTCCTCAAGTAGGCCTACATCGCCCTTGTATAGATCCTCTATGTACTCCTTCCTCCTTTCTGCTTTCCCGTCTTTGTTTATAACTGGGATTCCACCTGAGCTTTTGATATTCATACAAGTGGTTCTCGTTTCTCCAAAGATCTCTTTAATTTTCCTGTAGGCAGTATCTATCTTACCCCTAGTGATATGCCTCTACATCCTAACAATTGTCCTCTAGCCATCCCTGCTTAGCCAATTTGCAGTTCCTGTCGATCTCATTTTTGAGACGTTTGTATTCCTTTTTGCCTGTTTCATTTACAGCGTTTTTATATTTTCTCCTTTCATCAATTAAATTCAACATTTATTCGTGTTACCCAAGGATTTCTAGCAGCCCTTGTCTTTTTACGTTCTTGATCGTCTGTTGCCTTCACTATTTCATCTCTCGAAGGTACCCATTCTTCTTCTACTGTGTTTCTTTACCCCATTCTCTTCAATCGTTCCTTAATTCTCTGTCTGAAACTCTCTACAACCTTTGGTTCTTTCAGTTTATCCAGGTCCTAAATCCTTAAATTCCCACCTTTTTGCAGTTTCTTTAGTTTCAATATACAGTCCATAACCAACAGATTGTGGTCAGAGCCCAAATCAGCCCCTGTGAATGTTTTACATTTTAAAACCTGGTTCCTGAATCTCTGTCTAATCATTGTATAATCTATCTGAGACCTTCCAGTGTCTCCAGGCCTCTTCCATGTATACAACCTTCTTTCATGTTTCTTGAACCAAATGTAGCTATGATTAAGTTATGCTCTGTGCAAAATTCAACCAGATAACTTCCTATTTCATTCCTTGCCCCCATTCCATATTCACCTACTACTTTTCCTTCTATTCCTTTTGCTACAATCGAATGACAGCCACCCATGACTATTAATCTTAGTCTTCTTCAATGTGTGAATAATTTCTTTAATCTCATCATACTTTTTATCAATCTCTTCGTCATCTGCAGAGCTAGTTGGCATATACATTTGTATTATTGTGGTAGGCATGGACTTCGTGTCTATCTTTGCTTCAATATTGTGTTCACTACGCTGTTTGTAGTACCTTATCCACGCTTTTTTTTATTCATTATTAAACCTACTCCTGCATTACCCCTATTTGTTTTTGTATTTATAACTCTGTATTCATCTGACCAGAAGTCTTGTTCCTCCTACAACCAAACTTCACTAAATCCCACTATATCTAACATTAACCTATCCATTTCCCTTTTTAAATTTTCTAACCTACCTGCCCAGTTAAGGGATCTGACATTCCTTGCTCCGATACATAGAATATCAGTTCTTTTTTCTCCTAATAATGACGTCACCCTGCCCAGAGACCGAATGGGGGACTATTTTACCTCTGGAAAATTTTACCCAAGAGGACGACATCATCATTTAACCATACAGTAAAGTTGCATGCCCTCGGGAAAAATTATGGCTGTAGTTTCCCCTTGCTTTCAAGCCGTTTGCAGTACCATCACAGCAAGGCCGTTTTGGTTAGTGTTACAAGGCCAGATCAGTCAATCATCCAGACTGTTGCTCCTGCAGCTACTAAAAAAGGTTGCTGCTCCTCTTTAGGAACCACACGTTTGTCTGGCCTCTCAACAGATACACCTCCATTGCGGTTGCACCTACAGTATGACTATCTCCCCATCAACAACAATGCCCATGGTATATATATATATATATATATATATATATATATATATATATATATATATATATATATGTGTGTGTGTATGTGTGTGTGTGTGTGTGTGTGTGTGTGTGTGTGTGTGTGTGCGTGTGTGTGTGTGTATGTGTGTGTGATAGCCAGATGTACACATTTCTCTCCCCCTACACTATTTGGCAGTTCGGTTCTTATATCCTTCCAATCAGTAACTTTATTGTTTGCGTATCAGTATTTCTTTGTGTGTAAGCGGAATTGTGTTCGTGTAGTCTGTAACGGTTGTCGGAAAGGTGTGATGTGTGTTTAGTGCTAGTCATGATTTACCTGTTGTCATAAACCATTCTTTTACTTACACTACCCATCCCTTTCAAAATCGATACAAACCCTCCATTCCACTTAACATATCATAAAAGTTATGAAACATTCTATACTAAATAGAAAATTATACACTACTGTATCATATTTGTTTAAATTAGTCACATAATATTATGTTTTCCACAGATATAATATTCCATTCAGTTTACTCCATTTATGTTGTCTAAATATCACTCCATTTCTTATTCTGTGATTTTCTAGGATTGTCTTTTTCTTGACGGTCATAACCGGTTTTCTACCTTCTAAAATTATAGGATAGTTCCAGAGAAACATTGGAATCTCTCCCTACTTGAGGCAGCGAACTAATTTCCTAAACTGTACCTGCAGCAGAGTCTCGCGTATCCTGCCAGTTGTAAGATGTGTGCCCAGCACCGTGTCCCAATCAATGATCAGTTACGCCATTTTGATCTATCCACGGAGTGCCATGTCGCCGCTCTCAGATTACTGGGTTGTCTTCCTACGTAACACAACTTGTTCGCCCTTCACGTCCCGCTGCTGTTGATTTAGTTTAGACTTTTCGTTTCAAGATGCCCCAGACAGACGGTCGCTCCCAGACTGTGACTCACGACCGCTTTCCCTGAAGCTGTGAACTTTGCTCTCTCTCCATTCAGATAACGCTTCTTCCAGCGTCGCGCCTAATTGCTTATGCCTCTTGTTCGTCAGGATAGAGGTCAGGAGCGGTTGGCGATGTGAAAATGAAAAGTAATGAAGTTGGAATGGACCCTGTTTATTCATGTAACGATGGTACGTGGGTGCCTACATAGGGCTGAGTAGCCCGAAGAGGGGTTGCCGTCTGTTCATCAGGAGGTTTGAGGAGAGAGGCAGAGGCTAGAGGAGCGACTATTTGGGGCCGAGGTCTGAAGCTAAGAGGGTGCGGAGCTGTTTCCGAGCCGTCCTCGCCCCTCCCGGCCGAGTCCCCACGTGATCACACGACTAGTCTCTGATTGGTGTGAGTGTGAGTGTGTGTGTCGGCGGTATTAGTGGTGGTGGGTACTCAAGCGATGACGATGGACACTGGAGCACAGCACACTGAAACACTCCACCCTCGTGGGGGTGAGACAATGCGCCCAGGCCTGACAGTCACAAGGGGGCTTTTGCCCCGTAATATTACTTTGAGTTCTTAAACCTAGGGTTACAATGGTAATTACCCAAGTGGGTGAATGAAAACATTACAAAATGACAATAATTTAAAGAGAAAACAAAATGACTTACATGAGTGTTAAGACTCGGCAATTAAATTGGAATTCCATAGACTTTACATAGAAATACAAATCCATTGCAAAATTAATTCATTTACCTGACACCTAGACTACAACTTAATTCTAAGGGGGGGTGGGGGGGGTCATGCCTGATCACATGCACCAAGGTTGGCAGGCAGGTTCAGGTGTGATATTCACCTTCAGGTTGTGGGGGTGCTACTACTTCTCAGAAGGAAGTGAAACATTTGAAAAACCCTCTTTTGCAGAGTATCCAGGATACTATAATCAGAATCATTACAGTGATGATTACCGAACCAGCGGTGGGTCATACAACGGTGGTTAATGGCTTGGTTTGGTGCCAATCAGCAATATGTGAGGCCACTCGGTCAAGAGCAACTTGGTTATGTTCCTAGGTAAGGAGATGATTGATCGATTGGAGTAGGTCTGAATCATTGGTATTCGGTAAATTCTTTAGTTTCTCATGGTGATGGAGTTTAAAAGAGAGTTCAGGAAGGTATAAGGTAAATGTGGGAATGGTGACCTGAAAGGTGGAGTGAAATTGAGCTGATATCCTCATAGAAGCAGCGTATACATCACATCTTGAACTATTATACACTAGGCCAGTATTATTCAGTGTTACCCGGTACGATTCGGTTTCTGACATTGAACGGTGGCACACCAGGGTGGCGGTGATGGTCTATGGAACAGCGAATAGAAAACTGTTGCCAACAGGTTGAATTATTGGTTGACGAATTGAGACTAGAACACGAGGACATGGAGGTGTAGTAGTTTCAGCTAGATATCTCGCAGTCAGTAGTGTTAGAGTGTAAAATTTGCGTGGAGCATAGGTAATGTGTTGTATGGGTGCAACTGGACAGTTCAGCCCGAGAGAGAGTGGCGTGGGTTTGTCGATCCCGACTAACTATTAAAAATTCTAGAGTCTGCCAAACAACATGGTGGTAAAGGGTGGCCCAAGAGACTGGAAAAGTGTATATTTGATAGCGCTCGTATTCGCATTTTGCGCACGTGATTGGCAACCTCATTCGCATCCAAATACCATCCGAATTACTGGTAAATCGGACCTCCAACGCAGCAAAGTAAAAGGGGAGGTTGCTTTCCCGCACGGGTTAAAGCATTTGTTTAGGGGCCAAAATTTTCGACGACACATTGTGTAGGATGTGCAAGAAGGGCTCTGAGGGTAACAGGTGTGGACTGAGTTTTCCTTGCAGTCCGAGTTGAATGGCCGAGTGTAACATGTGCACGTGTAACTGTGCTGTGTGTATATTAAATAAAAGAATCTGCGTGGTCTTCACAATGTCCAATGTGATAGTCAGATTACGTAATCACGAGCGAAGATGAGTCCACTCTTGGTTAAAGGATTGTTCAAGTGCACCATAGTGTCGTGTTAATCTGTCGGCTACAACTTGTATTTGTCTAGTTGTGGCTAACAGGTTATTCTCAAGATGGGTCAGGCGCACCTGTTGATGTAACAACACTTCGTGATTAACTTGTTTCCGAAAGCGCTTGCTGTGTGTCCAAATCCCAGCGTTTTGCGTCTGTTTCGTCAGGAGTCCCCAAGACAGTTTATAATAATGTACCTCCAACGGATCAACCAGACTCGTTTGAAACGAGGCCGTGGTACTGCATCCCTAATACTTTTCAACTGACTTCGAAGGGTTGAAATAATTCTAGTCACTTCCCACAAAGATCGGAGAAACTCATGTTCCTTTGTCTGCACCAAAAAGGTTTCATATTTTGACAATTGCTGAGCTGTACCATATAAAGCACGGTATTCCTCTTCTAATAATGTTAACATCAGTTAACACAATAGCATAATGTGGAGTATGCACCAGATTATGATGACGTATAAAAAGCACGCCAGATGTGGAAGGGTAGACGTGAAATAGAGGCGCCATAACGGCGACGACGACAACCATTGAGATTAACGTGCTTCCCATTGCTGATGATAAATTGACAGCCATTTGAACGGAGGTTGCTTTCAGCTTCCAATGTTGGTAACGGTCGACTGCGAGAGAAAGTAGTAGTGACCCTACAAGTAAAACTTTCTTGGCTCTCGTGATGAGTAATTCAGAGATGACAGAGGGAGTACAACGTTGTAGCAATAGTTACCTGGCAAGTAGCGACGATGGACTAGTTCAGTGATGCTTACTGATGAAGAAGGCCATGAAGTAGAATCACGGCAGGCAACCAACAATTTGGCAGCCGTGGGGTAGCAAGGCGGCAAGACAACGGTGTAATTCAATACTGAGTATCCGCTGATCAATCACGCGTCAGCAAAAACACACTGAGCGCGGAGGCAGTACTATGCAGCGCAGACAAAGCGTAACTCGCTCAAAAAAAGTTTTCAACCTGCTATGGCACGAAGGCCGAGTGTCGTTAACTAATTTGAGATTTTGTACGAAGGAAGTTTTTATTTATTTATTTATTTATTGAAATGAATAAAAATGAAAAGGAATCCTGTGATCGCGGTATAAACCCGCACGGCCTAGGTACCTCCTACGCATTAGCCACTACGCAGGGGCAACCACTCCGCTAAGGCTTGACACGGCGAGACAGGTGAAGTAATTCATAAATTTCAGAAATAATATTGAGTGGTTTTTCAGCTGTAGAAAACCCGAATGAGGGTAGGACACCTCAAGTTAACTCAATAATCATAGGATCTTTACTTACAGAAGTGGTCAATAGAGACATTAACTGTACTAAAGTCGGAAATGAATGTTAGCGAGTCTGTTGCTCGTGAATACAGAGGCTGGGCGCGAAGCCGTGGAGGCGGCACAGCGCAGCTTTATCAGCGCTGAGCCGGCAGAGTGCTGAGCTCGGATAACAGCGTCGGAGAGCGCTAGAGACTCTGCGTCCGAGGCTAAGACATTGTAAGTACAACTTAAAAGTAACAGTTTATTGCAAAGCAATAGTAAACGAATAGCTGATGTCACAAAGACGTTTCATTCTACGTTAACAGAACAACTTAAGTGTTCAACAGGTAAACTGATATTGAATATTCAACGTTGTTGATTAAAAGAAACTGCTACTGAACATAACGTACATACGTACGTACTTCCCTTTCCCCTTCCGAAGAACAAAGGGCATAAACGATAAAAGCCTTGTTGATGTACTTAGTATATGACAATAGAGGTCTGGTAACATCAAGAAGACACATCAAGGTAGTGTGAATATGAACAGTGTGAGTGTGTTGTGTGTTATTGTGTATGAAGTGTTGTGTAAATGTGTGACTAATGGTAGCTGATGGCAGATACGAATTGAAGGCCAATAGGTGCTATCAGAGATACTTCCAGTCGAGAAAATAATGAAAATTAAAAGGGAATACCGAATATGACACTATAATGATTATAACCATAAAGTGTACTAAGCATGAATCATAACTATTAATTGATAGTAACAAAAGATGACATTGAAGTAATAATAATTGACAAGAAATAAAATAAAGGGAATATTTCCCGAACATTCGAATCGTATACGAAATCCGGCAGGGGATGTTGTTTTTTAGTCGGTTGACGAAGTGCATAAGGGACTACGTCAGTAGAATCCGACAGAGTGTGTGTGTATAGCAACAGTGGCGTTGTATAAAATGTAATAAAAGAGCGTGTGGGGCTCAGTTCATTTGTGTTTGACTGCCAAAGGCGTAGTGTGCCCGAAAATTGTCTCACGGTAACTGAGGTATGAATTGTTTTGTGGTCAACCGAGGAGCCTAGGATTCGGTGACGTGTAAGTACAAGTTCGCGGTGCGTATGAGCTACCTGCGAGTGACTCGACTAATAAGTTGAGCAGTGCACTAGTGCAATCTGCAGACTTGGATTGATAATTACATAATTTGCAGGGCAATGGAGCAACCTGCGGACAGTGCTAAGGCAACCTGTCTAATAATTGAGGGGTAGGCAGTGCATTGGAGCTATCTGCGATACCGTGGTTCAGCGGGCGCCTTTTTGTGCGCGCAGTATATAACAATACATGAAATGAAAATCATGAGCCATAAATCACTAGCGCTAGCATAATGACATAATTAAACACAATGACATATATTGACAGGAAAATAAAAACAAAATGATGTATAATAATAACGCGGTAAGTAGCCGGAACGCTCAACGTTAACATGTAACACTGGCCATCTGGGGCTGGCTGCTAGGCTGCGTGTGTTTTTGTTTTAAAACTGACGATAACAAATTGAACTGAAAGGACAACCAGGCACAGTTCCCGTAGCGCTTACATCACCGGCTAATTAGAGGCGAAGTATGTATCTCACAATGGATCATCGGCCGATATTTTGGGGGCAAGACTGCAACAAGGGAGAAGCGATATCTCGGTGTGAATGGATGGTAAGATTAAAAGACCGGTACTGTCGGAAGAGGGTACCTACCATGTTGTAGGGGCCTCCTCATTGACAGAAGAAGGATAACAGGATAGAACAATGACCACGGCGGTAGAGTAAAATAAAAGGGGAGGGCAAAAATAACTGAGTAGCAACCAAGGAACAATCGCCCACCGATATACGGCAGCCCGGACGATTGGTCGTTTGTGCCTCGTCAGTAGCGTGGAAAACCCGTGGCATTGCATTGGTTTGTCCATATCTGGCCTTGTCCAAGGAAGATAACGTTAAAGGTCCTCATAGTTCGGTGTGTAAGAGTGTTAGGACTGTAGTTTGTAGCTTATACAATGAATCAAAGCAATAATGAAACTTCACTTATAAGATTTGTAGACTAAGGTATGCAGAATAATGTAAATAGTTAAGAACTTCGTGCAATTTATCCAGCTAATGTGAAACAAAACAAGGAAAAGAAATTAAACAATGAATCACACCTACTTAATATTTATGTTAAGATTTATTGGGATGTTTGAATGAATTTTGTTTGCCGTGTCTTCCGGCTGCATGAAAGAAACCAGCTCGGAGCTGTTAGCGAGCGCGCAGCGCACGCGTAGGTGCGGAGTAGGCAGCGGCACGCCAGCGGTCACGTGAGGCGGCGTGTAGCCGCGAGAGACCGGCCGCTAGTGTAGCGACAAATATCACGCGCTTAGCGTGTACCAGAAACAACGATGAATTCGAAATTGCTAATCATCTAGAATAAGAGTTTTAAAAAAGCTGTTAGTTATATAAAATGGTGTTAAGTGCATTGTAGTCTGTCATACACGTAGGATAGGGCAGTAATTTGCGGTTTGTTTTTGTAACTACTCGGACGCTCCGCGTGTCGAGATGCAGGAGGCGGCAGCGCACGTGGTGATAACATACGTCATCGCGCGGAGCGCTGTCATTGGCTGAGAAACAATGATGGCCGCTGGCCAGTTATTGGCGTGGAGAGGGGTCAGCGCTGAAGAGAGGAGGGAAGGCGACAGCTGATGTGTTGCCCCGCCAACAGCTGGTCTCGTAAACAAAGCGTACGAGGCGTATGCATTTCAAGTCCTGGCTTTTTCTGTTCCGATTACTTACGGTCAGCTGCAGCAAATACATAACCACAACATATAGTACAATACACTAGACGTCAACGTAACAAGTAATAAGAGAAACTCGGAGTAAAAACACTCCACATGTACTGGTTTTCCAAATAGATGGCAATAGATGACACTGAAGAATATTATTCGGAGTTAGCAGCCGCGGTACTGCCAGCACCGAGTGTAATGGCTGCATTTGAAGCAAGTCAGTTGCGTGACGTCTAATGCGTGGCATTGCTTGCAAAACATAAAATATAATCATACATATAAAAATGAGCAAAAATACATGTCAAGACTGGAAACTGACAATTGAGAACTGCTGGGAACTCCATGGTGGCCAGGCACGTCTTGCTTCCAAGTCCCAGGAGAAAATGACAAACTAAGTTGTCCATTATAAATATCCAGGCTGTTATGCCGTGGTCTGTTGATGAATTCTGTGTCGATTCCCAACATTTCGCCTCCGACTGCGGGAGACATCTTCAAGGGGGTCCGTAGCTCAATGGAAGGTCCAACACACCCACTGGCTCGCTCGCTACTGACTGCTGCTAAATTCCGTGTCCGCGCGCTCCCACGCTGCGGCGTGACGTCACGTGTTTTGAAAACGTCAGTGCAATTGGCCGCTGTCCGTCGCCGTCGATCGCCGTTGCCATCACCCAGTAGTGGACGGGTGGTACCCATCTTCTTTAACACCGGCATCCATATACCGTTTAATTTCACGCCCTCCTCCTTTCGGTTGAAATTATTTGGGTGTTTAGCGATTTCGATTGCCTCCCTGTAGAGCCTTTCGTAGTATCCGCTCGTGGCCGCTAGTACTTGCGTCTCCTCGAAACGAATATTGTGGTTCCCTGGCTGGAAAGCATGCTCCGCAACAGCTAATCGATCCGTTTCTCCTCTTCTACAATTTCCCTTATGCTCTTCCAAACGTTTAGAAACAGTTCTTTTAGTGGTACCCACATAAACATCACCACAGCTGCATGGGATCCTATACACTCCAGCTTTTTCCAGTGGTTTGCGAGCGTCCTTGGCAGGCTTAAGGTATTCCTGTATCTTCCTGGTGGGCTAGTAAATTACGGTAATATTCCGCTTCGTCAAGATCCTCCCTATTCTTTCCGTTACATTTTTAACAAACGGCAGGAAAACCTTAGATTTTGCAGTAGCCTGTACGTCAGTACGATTTCTGCGTGGCTACCTCAACGCACGTTTTATTTTGGGGGACGAATATCCGTTCTTCATTAGTGCATTGTAGAGATGTTCCATCTCAGCGTCGAGCAAGTCAGGTTCACAAATATTTCTAGCTCTGTCCGCTAACGTCTTGATAACACCCCGCTTCTGTTGTGGGTGGTGGTTCGAATCCCGGTGCAAATAATGGTCCGTGTGCGTGGGTTTACGGTATACTGAGTGGCCCAAACTACCATTTTCGTTTCTAAAAACAAGCTCATCGAGGAAATGTAACTTGCCGTCTACCTCCTCCTCCATTGTAAACTGAATTCTCGAGTTTATATTATTCAGATGTTCGTGGAACCGGCTTAGTTCCTCCCTTCCATGTCTCCACAGCACAAACGTGTCATCCACGTACCGGAAACATACATTTGGTTTTTTGTTGGCAGTACCTAAGGCCTGTTCTTCGAATTTCTCCATAAAGAAGTTTGCAATTATGGGACTTAGGGGGCTTCCCATAGCCACGCCATCCGTTTGCTCATAAAACTGTTCATTCCACTTGAAGTATGTGGTCGTCAAACAACACTTAAACAGTTCTGAAATATCGGCAGGAAAAATTCGATCCAGCTGTTCCTATACATCATTAAGTGGAACCATGGTAAACAGCAGATACCACATCGAAGCTGACCAATATGTCCTCCGGCTGGACCACTATGCCATTCAATCTGCTGATGAAATGTGTCGCATTCTTTATATAAGAGTCCGAACGGCCCACATGTGGTTTCCACTACTGGGTGGTGGCAATGGCGATGGACGGGGACGGACAGCGGCCAATTGCTCTGACGTTTTCAAAAACGTGACGTCACGCCGCGGCGTGGGAGCGCGCGGACACGGAATTTAGCGGCAGTCAGTAGCGAGCCAGTGGGTGTATTGGACCTTCCATTGAGCTACGGACCCCTTGAAGATGTCTTCCGCAGTCGGAGACGAAACGTTGGGAATCGACACAGAATTCATCAACCGACCACGGCATAACAGCCCGGATAATTATAATGGACATGATATTTCCGGCCGTGAAAGTCTACATTTTAATATTAAACTAAGCTGCAATAAAACATAACATAAAACACTAATTAGGCGTGATTAATCACGCGACCTTAAAGCATAAGTGTGTCGATTCCGCAAGGCGTATCTTGGACAACCCTGTGGAGGTAATCTCCTCCGTTTTTCCTTTCGCCTTTGTTCCACTTGAGGTGGAGGTGACACAGGCAGATCAGGGGCTGCGACCTGTTGTGGTGACACAGCCCTACTTTGGGAAGGTTGCAGGCGGTCAAAGTGCACTATCACCGTACGATCGGTTAATTGCAGTTCTGCATTGAGTGGTGAGATCAACCGTACAATCCGATACAGGCCTTCAAAGCTGGGAGAGAACTTTTTAGTTCGTCCCTTTTTGATTGCCAGGTTTCTTAGTAACACTAAATCACCGGTTTGATAAGTCGGTAAAACAGCATTTTTGTTCTACCTGTGCAACTGTTTATTAGTAGCTTAGATATTATTCCTCTTGACCTTATACCAGATCGCTTTTAGCCGGTGGGCTAAACCTTTTACTTCTTTTATTTCTAAACCCTGAGGTAGTTTGTCTATATCGAACGGCGAATTCATCGGCCGTCCAAACACAGCTTCTTAAGGGGTATACCATGTGGATCGGGTGTTGTATGCAGAAGAAATATATGATACATATCTGTCCCAACCAGCGTGCGTTTTTGCAACGTAAAAGGATGACATTTTACAAATTGTACGGCGCACGCGTTCAACGCGACGGTTGGCTTTCGGATGGAAGGGAGTTGTACGCCATTTTTTGATTCTTAGCAATTTACAAACTTTTACAAATAGAGCAGACATGAAATTGGTTCCTTGATCCGTTAAAATGGCATCAGGACTTCCAACAGATAGTATTACACGATTTACAACCTCTCTCGCCACAGTTTCAGCTGTCATGTAAGCGAGGGGAACCAAAATTAGATAACGTGAAAAGTGATCAATAACAGACAAAATGTATTTGTTACCTTGTTGCGGCTGTGGAAAAGGACCTTGTAAATCTAAAGCAAGAATTTCGAAGGGTGAAGATGCCCGAGGAAGTGTTTGCAGCGGCACTCGCGGATACTTATTTTGTGCTCGTTGTGCACACGGCAGGCAAGATCTTACATACCTGTCCACGTCACGTTGTCGGTATTGCCACCAATAACGTGTCGCAATTCGAGCGTTCGTAGCGCGTTTTCCGCTGTGACATGCTTGGATTGTATCATGGCATTGCCGTATATACGCTGCTGCAAGCATTCCGGTATTACCAAGCGATTTCCATGTGGAGTTTTTCGATACAGAAGGTCGTCTATTACTTCAAATTCTGGCAAGGTGGCGTATCTTTGACACTGAACGTCCACCTGCTGTGCTTCATTTAACTCTTCAATTGATACCTCATCTGATTGAATGACACGCACTTTTCTACTTAACGCATCAGAATTTTGATGCAACCGACGAGGCTTGTGCCGAACTTCAAAATCATATTCTGACAATTTCATGGCCCAGCGCATAACTTTGCTGCGAGGGTCTTTAAGATTCAATAACCACTGCAGAGCAGAGTGAGCGGTAAGAACTGTAAACTTGCGACCATAAAGGTAACATCTAAAATAATAAATTCCAAAAAGAAGGGCAAGCAATTCCTTTTCTGTAGTACTGTAATTAGTTTCTGCTTTATTCAGTTGACGAGAGGCATACCCAACGGGTTTTTTCCTCACCATCTTGCACTTGGCTTAGGACACATCCTACAGCAAAATCAGATGCGTCACAAGATAAAATGAAAGGTTCAGCGAAGTCTGGGTAAACAAGTAGAGGTGAACTAGTTAAAATAGGTTTCACTGTTTGAAAGGTGTTCGAAAATTCATCCGTCCACACAAAAAGAGTATCATTTTTCAACAATTTAGAAAGAGGTTTGTTAATAGTAGCATAATCTTTAACAAAACGGCGGTAATAATTTGCAAGAACAAGGAAGGATTTCTTTAAATTTGTTGGAATAGGAAAAGTGTCTACTGCTTAAGTTAATCGTGGATCTGGTTTGACTCCGCTAGAACTGATGACATGACCTATATACTGCACTTGTGATTGAGCAAAAGAACATTTTTCTAATTTTAAGCTTAAATTAGCGTTTTGCAATCGCAACAGTACACTGCGTAGATGTTCAGCATGTTCAGCAATGGGTTTTGAGAATATAATTATATCATCAAGATACACAAGACTAATCGCTGAAAGGTTGCTGGCGCGTTGCGAAGCCCGCAAGGCATCCTTAAGAATTCATACAAGCCACCAGGAACTACAAAAGCTGTCTTAGCTCGATCTTGAGGAGCAATTGGAATTTGATGATACCCACTGCGCATATCTAGTGTTGTAAAGTGCCGGCAATTGCCCAGACGATCGAGTGTGTCTTGGATCCGGGGTAGTAACCTTGTTACGGCTCGCATGTCTACTCAGAGGCGATAGGATTTTTTCCGTCTATAGATTTCTTTGGAACGACTACAATTGGGCTATACCACGCACTAGAAGAGGGTTGTATTATTCCTGCTTCTAGTTGCTGTTGTATAGTTTCCTCTACCACTGACTGAAGATGATAGGGAATTCGGTACCCTTTTTGAGCTATTGGCCTAGCATTTCCGGTTGGAATATGATGTTGGATTAGATCTGTTGCTGGTAAATATTTCCTGTCTTCAAACAACCATGAATACTCATTCGATACTTCATTTATTAGCTTTTGTTCATGCAATGGTAGGTGACTAAGCTTAGCTTTAAATTTATCTGTCAGATGTGACGTGATTGTCAAAAGGTGTTGAGAGGTGGCAGCAGTCTTTTTCTTTTTCAGAGAAGGGGTTTTCATTGGCAACTCATCTTCTGTGATAACCTGTAGGCTGGCTAATACTGTACCACGCGGTATTAAAGCTTGCTTGTTGCTAAAGTTGTCTAAACACACGGGTACGCAGGTTTCTTTCTGTTCTTGCTGCGCTTTGCACAGGCTACGTTTAACGTGGACCTGCATCTGGTCAAGAGTGTCACTCTGGCAGAGTGGATCTACCAAGAAATGAACCTCTTCAGACTCACGTATCCCGACAGGCACCCAAAGGATCTTTCCTGTGCCTTCTGGTATCTCCACGGGATTGTCGGCTTTTAGCATCGTTACGGGAGACTCCGAAATTTAGGGAAACGGATCCGTTTTTCCCAGCTTCGCTCGCCTGCAACGTACGGTCACGTCCAAAACGGTGCACGTTGTCGCCGAAGTGGACGGTATTTAACCTATAGTCAATAACCGCCTGGAAATGACGCACAAAGTTACTTCCCAGGATGATGTCGTAATCCGTGCGCCTGTTCCGTACAACCTCCATCGTAAAATCATATTCTGCGGAGTCCAACATGAACTCAACGCAACAGCTGCCATCAGGTTTCACTATGGCGGGACCAATACAACTGATATGGTACCGCGGCGGTTGCAATGTTTTTTTATCTCTCTTCGACAAAAATGCCAAATTGATCTGTGCGCCTGTGTCAATTAGCACGCGTATTGGTTTGCGGCCTCTAACACCATCGACAACCATGCTTGCCACCTGTGTGATTCCCTTATAAGCTAGTGGCGTCACTATTTTTAACGCGGGCCGAGAGGGGTGGCACTACCTGCCCCGCGGCCGTTTCCCGAATTATGTAGTTGGTTTGCATTTCGCCTGAAATTTGCAGGCGGTTGTGGTCTACTATTTGGACAATGCACGCTTCGGTGACCCATGTTCCTGCACCGATGACAATATGGCACGCGGCATTGCTCTTCCACATGTCCTTGTCTATTACAGCGCCCACACACAGTGTCGTTCGAAAAGACACGTCGGGGCTCGCTTTGCCGCTCGGAAACGGCCACAAATCGGCTCGCCTCCTCTCTCAAGAGTGCTAATCGCACGGCTTCGTGTAAGGTGCGGGGGAAGCTACCTCGATTTCGCCCCCTGTTTGCGGGTTTATGCCGCGAATAAACACGTCAATCGCACGACATTCTGATTCTTCCAACAGAACCTCGTTACGAGCAGAATTCGCACTTAGTGCTTATGTGTGGCATGCGACGCTTCTAATTCTGTCCGCGAATGCTTCTAAATCCTCACCCGTTTTTTTGCTTAGGGGTGGAAAGCAAGTCGTTTGTCTGTATACCTTTAAACCAATCCTGTTGCAAGGGACTGGAAGGTAGGGGCATTTTTCAAGCTCTCGACCGACTGCACATAGTTCCGCGCTTCGCCGGTGAGTTTCATTTTCATCACGTTTAAGAGAAATTCATCTGGCCAACCTCAAAGCTTCCCGACGACCTGGATATTCTGGACAAGCGTTTGAATATTCTCGTTCGGCTTTCCAGCGAACGCCGGAATAAACGCTACTGCTGGAAAGCTCTGCACCAAAGTAGAGGTGGCTACTGCCACAGGTGATTCTGCACTAGTGAGTGGAGGAGTCACCTGTTTCGGCTGTTCATCCACTAGCACTTGCTTAGAAACATTAGACTGCGAAGAAGCCATTTGAAGATCATCTATCCATTGATTAAGCTCCGCGTTAGTTAAAATTAATTGATATATCTGGGTCTGCAGCGCCGAGAGGGGATCTTTATCCTCTCCGGCTGCTCCTGCCTCCAATTGCTGCCTGGTGGTCGGCACGTTAAAATAGTGTGGGCATCTACACCAACGTAGCGTCGCTAGCGACTTACATTATTCGGTGGCGTCGATCACGCGCGGGGGCAGCTGGCTGCAGCCTCGCCACGCTCGGTCTAGTTTCCTTTACTTGCTCAGCCTCGGCCCCTTTGTTGTGCTCATACTCAACTGATGAGTTTATTTTACAACCGTAAGGTGGGTCGCATCCCACTTCTGACGCCACTTGTTCGTCAGGCTAGAGGTCAGGCCCCGGGAGTAGACAACATTCCATTAGAACTGCTGACGGCCTTGGGAGAGCAAGTCATGACGAAACTCTACCATCTGGTGAGCAAGATGTAATAGACAGGCGAAATACCCTCAGACTTCAAGAAGAATATAATAATTCCAATCCCAAAGAAGGAAGGTGTCGACAGATGTGACAATTATCGAACTATCAGTTTAATAAGTCACGGCTGCAAAATACTAACGTGAATTCTTTACAGACGAATGCAAAAACTGGTAGAAGCCGACCTCGGGGAAGATTAGTTTGGATTCCGTAGAAATGTTCGAACACGTGAGGCAATACTGACCTTATGCCTTATCTTAGAAGAAAGATTAAGGAAAGACAAACCTACGTTTCTAGCATTTGTAGACTTAGAGATAGCTTTTGACAATGTTGATTGGAATACTCTCTTTCAAATTCTGAAGGTGGCAGGGATAAAATACAGGCAGCGAAAGGCTAATTACAATTTGTACAGAAACCAGACGGCAGTTATAAGAGTCGAGGAGAATGAAAGGGAAGCAGTGGTGGGGAAGGGAGTGAGACAGGGCTGCAGCTTCTCCCCGATGTTATTCAATCTGTATATTGAGCAAGCAATGAAGGAAACAAAAGAAAAATTTGGAGTAGGTGTTAAAATCCATGAAGTAGAAATAAAAACTTTGAGGTTCGCCGCTGACATTGTAATTCTGTCAGAGACAGCAAAGGACTTGGAAGAGCAGTTGAACGGAATGGACAGTGTCTTGAAAGGAGGATATAAGATGAACATCAACAAAAGCAAAACGAGGATAATGGAATGTAGTCGAATTAAGTCAAGTGATGCTAAGCGAATTAGATTAGGAAATGAGACACTTAAAGTAGTAAAGGAGTTTTGCTATTTGGGGAGCAAAATAACTGATGATGGTCGAAGTGGAGAGGATATAAAATGTAGACTGGCAATGGTTTCGAGTATAGATTTAAGAGTCAGGAAGTCGTTTCTGAAAGTATTTGTATGGAGTGTAGCCATGTATGGTAGTGAAACATGGACGATAAATAGTTTGGACAAGAAGAGAATAGAAGCTTTGGAAATGTGGTGCTACAGAAGAATGCTGAAGATTAGATGGGTAGATAACATAACTAATGAGAAGGTACTGAATAGAATTGATGAGAAGAGAAATTTGTGGCACAACTTGACAAGAAGAAGGGATCGGTTGGTAGTACATGTTCTGAGGCATCAAGGGATCACAAATTTAGCGTTGGAGGGCAGCGTGGAGGGTAAAAATCGTAGAGGGAGACCAAGAGATGAATACACTAAGAAGATTCAAAAGGATATAGGTTGCAGTAGGTACTGGGAGATGAAGAAGCCTGCACAGGATAGAGTAGCATGGAGAGCTGCATCAAACCGGTATCAGGACTGAAGACCACAACAACAACAGAGGTCAGGAGCGGTGGGCGTTGTGAAAATGAAAAGTAATGAAGTTGGAATGGACGCTGTTTATTCATGTAACGATGGTACGTGGGTGCCTACGTAGGGCTGAGCAGCCCCAAGAGGGGTTGCCGTCAGGAGGTTTGAGGAGAGAGGCAGAGGCTAGAGGAGCGACTACTCGGGGCCGAGGTCTGAAGCTAAGAGGGCGCGGAGCTGTTTCCGAGCCGCCCTCGCCGCTCCCGGCCGCGTCCCCACGTGATCACACGACTAGTCTCTGATTGGAGGGTTGATTCCGCCAACGCGCCTTGCTAGTAGTGTACCCTCGTCAGCGCAACCAGCCCGTGGGACTAGAGCCTGACCGAGGAGTACGTGGCAGGAATGTGCCGACCACGGTCTTCCTGCCAGCACCTTTCACCACAGTGCGGCCGTACATTATGAATAGAAACATTTATTTAATAAAATTTTATCGGCAATGATCCCTCTTGGGGGAGAGGGTCTCCTCCCTGCACACGTTTGTTACCCCATGCCATGATTGGTGCTTTGTTTTCAGAAGTACTAAATAAAAAAATAGTACAATGCATTATTTTAAGTTGCTGAAAGTTACACTTCGTTGTGAGTGAGCTCGAACATGAAGATTCAGATCATTTATTTTTATTCTGAGACCAGAATATTGCGTTTAGAGTTGGAAACACAGACAAAAGAAGGAATTATTTATTTCCATTCTTTTCACAAGTAAATCAAAGATATACTTATGTTTGTGGTACGTATTTCGCTCGATAACGAATGCAATCTAATGTTTACTACACGCTGCCTGACTGCGTTATACGATACTCTCTGGTGCTGTGTGGAGGCGGATTTGAAATTGCAGTCGCCTGTCTCTCTGATGTGGCAGTCTTGACCGTTCGCAGATATTTTATTTTACTATGTTTCATGCCAATAGGCTATGGCTTTCCGTCCTCGCCCACAAGAACAGATATCAATGTACGAGTGTTCTGTTTTGTTTCATGAAAATACGTGATTCGCGCCGTATTCGATTGGCGCATAGTGTTCGGAAGACGTGAACTGCGAAAGGAGTTACGGAGGACGCAGTGTAGCCGTTGGCCGGCAGATGGCAGTGTGCGACTTGCAGTGCTCAACAATGATAAAGCAGCAAGATGCAAGAATGGAATAAATAGTTCAAAAACGGAATAGTACACGTACTGGACACCATTCTGTCACAAAACCATGAAAGACATTGTATAAAGTAATGGAAATAGGAATTCAGATAGCTTTTTGTACACATTTATAAATATAGAACGGAGGAGAAATGTGAAGAGAAAAATACATTTTTTTGTATATCTTCCCGTTCTGGAAAAGGAACTATATTTTAATATTCTCTTTACTTGTGCCAAAGAGAATATGAAACGTACTTTAACACTCCTACATATGGCTACGAAATGTGTTTTTCATAAAACGATCTCCGTTTCCGCTTCTGGATCGTCTTCTGAACACTTTCATATCGCTTAAAGGACATCATAGTCACCGTTGACTGTACAAAATATTTATTGTTGCTATTGCAATTTCGGTCTTATGGCCATTTTCAAGTAACACTGCAAAAGTTACATTCTGCCAGAGTACAAGTTAATCAAACTTTCATATCGATTCTCCAAGTGCTGTTTCAGATGGCGGATTTCCTTCTGTATTTTAAAAGTAAGAATCGATACCATAGCAGTCCATCGTTTAGCTGTTTTGAAGCACATTTGATTTTATCGATGAATAAGCACTGAGCTCGAATGCGGTTAGCACACTTGTCACGTCATGTCAGGCGTCTTTACCGGTACTCGATGGCAAACCTCGCTCAAGCAGCACTGTTTAAATTCTTCCAGTTTTTCACATACGTTACACTTACATAATTTTGTGACTTCCAAACAGGTCGCGACTTATCTTCCGATACTTCTCGAACGAAAGCACGGATTACACGGGATCGTGAAATCATGTTCGCTTTCGCATAATGACACTGTATTCACTCTGAAGACATGTAATCGCACCTTCAGATCGCAGTAACGTAGAATTTATCTTTCCGTTATTTCTCCGTCTCTTGCAGCCTACAGAGCTTTGTCGCTGCCGCTGCTAGCACTCCGAAATGTCGGCAGTTTAATTCTCTCTCGGGTAATAGCTCTTTTCTGACGTAAATGAAAACGGGAGGAAATGATAATAAATGTGCAGACAGCAGTCAGACTTTACATTTAGCACGGTAATAAGCGATTAAACTTGTGAATAATAAATTACGTCGGTGGGCCACACGTTAATTGTGATTAAGCTACATAAAGCCAGATTTAGAGTTGTCTCTTCACAGACAAACTCGCAAAAGTCATCTTTTTTTCCAAATGAAATTACGTATCGTATTCTTTACTGGAAAACGATACTAGTTTCCGCTAACCGCTTGTGGCGTCGTGTTTGCGTAACACTTGCCTATATTCATTATGTATCCACTCTCTCCACGTATAAAAAAAGTTCAATAACTGTCGCTATAGTAACGGCGGAGATATAAAAAATGTCACCTTCTGGCTTAATAATTATCACGTGTGCATTCACACACGTCAGGTGACGGTCGACCATCGGTTTCTTCACGTGCAGTGATAACGACTTACTGTCGTGCAACATCGGCTAAAACTCGTACGCAGACGTGGTAAGCGAATCGCAAAAGTCGTCGTACATCCCAACAGAAAGTAGGTACCGTATTCGTCACTGAAAAATGATATAAGCGACAGTATTTCCCATAATCGATCACTCTCCGAAGCTAAATGTTGCGTCGACTCATGGTAATTAAATTTCTTCTCAGTTCACAGGTTTTCAGTTCTCCAGAAAAATGTAAACTAACAATTTACAAAATGCCGCGGAAACAGGTGTGGGCCGAACATTCCGTTACAACTCGGGACGGCGTTTCTCGCAGCGACATTTTTGTCCCACCTGCTCTCGGCATTCTTATCGAGTTGAATTTGAGTAACAAATTAAGATTCGAACGAATCCCTCCACCGACTCTTTCCGGACCAGCTGCCTTCAGCCGTGCTGCGAAAGAAGGTGTCGATGTCTGCGACGCTGCTTCCCTCGTGCTTCAAATATAAACAAGTCTTGGAAAGTAACTTCCTGGCAGATTAAAACCGTCTGCCCGACCGAGACTCGAACTCGGGACCTTTGCCTTTCGCGGGCACATGCTCTACCATCTGAGCTACCGAAGCACGACTCACGCCCGGTCACACAGGTTTACTTCTGCCAGTATCTCGTCTCCTACCTTCCATGTCTTGGAAATCCTCTGATTTCTCTCAACGCTAAGGCAAAAACAAAACGTAAGTTACTGCTGTACATTCTGATCTCTACAGCCTGTCTTTAGACAAAACTGACGTCTCTTAGTTTTACGTGAATACATGTTAAGTACCTAATTTTGCCTAAAACGCTACAGCGAATATTTAAATTTATTACTGCTTTTTAGCGTTACTCGAGCTAAGCATATTTAAATATTGCGATACCTCCACTGTTGTCACATGTGCTTCTGGGCGTCGGCAAGCAAATGTATCATTAACGGTGCTGAAAGCTCATCCCTGTTAAACTAGTATCGAGCTACTTAATAAAGTTTAAATGTGTTCTAAACGATAGAGCTTGCTCTGTTATTGGCCTTACTAAGAAAATACATTTAGCACTCGAAAAGATCCGTCGTGTTAGGAAGTTAATGAACTTAAAGAGCGTACTTTTCGTCTGGCTCTAGCTTTAATACACTTGAAAAACACTCAAAGGCGGACATGTAGCCGTTCTTTTAGAACACTGTGGTGTACATATTCTTTTTCTATAGCCTTATTCATGTTTCTTGAAGCTGTTGCTTGTCACATTTTCCTTATTATGGCAGCTTCCATTGCAAAATGGCGCTATGGTTTTTTACATGTTCTCGCCACATATTAGAAGAGAGTTGCAACTGTCGTGGCGACAATGGAAGAGGGCAAGTTGTTACCGTTTTACGTCGTATTGTCAGGTGCACTGTCTGCTCTCCACAGCTGTACCAGAACTTGGCAGTCCAGATGTTCCTCGGTCTGCTTGACCCCGTGCCGTGAACTAACCAGGCCTGTGACCGTTAGTGCTGCCCTTCTCTGTACACGCTCAGTACGCCCCCGTCTGGTACGGGTCCCACACACACGTGAGCAGTAACTCTGGCGTCGGATGCAGGAGTGAGTGGGGAGCAGACTACCCCCACCCTGCCAGTGACCGCCAGTCCCCCACCTGCCTCACCCCCGACTCAGCCTGTGTGCTCACTCCATCTCTTATCCCTGCAAATTGCTACAGCTGACTCATTGCAATTGTAAATAATTTATACGTAGTCATATGACATTTGCTATGTGTGTGATTCTACATTCCTGTACATTTAGACAGCGTTTCCACTCCAAACCACTTTGCTATCTAATCAAGAGCTTAGTGAGAGTCACTGATGCATCTTTCCGACAGTAATTCGTCAACGAATCATCACGGCTGTCGTCTGTTGCTGATGCACAGTGGTGACGTCATAATATCGACCACTCGCCACTCACACACGATTCTGCAGTGACACATATGCTCCCTCTGTAATCGAGTGGGCCGGCCGTTGCGGCCGTGCGGTTCTAGGCGCTTTAGTTTGGAACTGCGTGACCGCTACGGTCGCAGGTTCGAATCCTGCCTCGGGCATGGATGTGTGTGATGCCCTTAGGTTAGTTAGGTTTAAGTTGTTCTAAGTTCCAGGGGGCTGATGATCTCAGATGTTGAGTCCCATAGTGCTCAGAGCCATTTTTTTTTTTGTAATCGAGTGAGCCCGACCTCATATTCTTCTTACTGAAATAATACACTGAGTGCTCTGAGACATTTTCTTACAAACGAACTGTTTTTCCATTTTTATCTGTCCGATTGTCTTTTACTCTATGGCTTACAAGCACAAAACTGACAGTGCAGAACTTATTTTTTGGCTATATGAAGATAGTATCTGTCCTCGAAAGAACACGCTTCCCGTGAAAAGTTTCTAGAGAAGCTGCACGGTCATCAATGGTATCTGTTCTTTCGAGAACAGCCACTATCTTCATATAGTTAAAGGCTACCCGGCCCTTTACCTTCTTCTGTGCGAATGTGTACAGCTTGCTAGAACTCTTACGGGACTCGTCAGCTTAGTCTGGCGCGCGTAATGAGTGAATGGGCAAATATCTGTTTGGAACATTACGAACATAAGCTGTGGACAGTGGCGCTGTCGTCTGTTCTCGGTGGCTCACGTGGATAGAGCATCTGCCATATACGCAGGAGATCCTGGGTTCGAATCCCGGTCGGGGCACACGTTGTCAGCTGCCACCATCGCTGTATATCAACAGTACCTGTCGGCAGCTGAGGGTTTGGATTAATTATCATTTTATTTTTTGGCACTGTTTCCAACTCGACCAGCGGATCGCGTGTGCTCTGTTGGTGACACGCTAATACTTCTGTAGCGTCTTCCATCTGGGAATTCTGCCGTAGTCTGCTTAACATTCCTGCCACATATTAAAATAATACCGCAATTTTTTAATGACCATGCAAAGTGAAAAGTTGTCATTTTGATTTCCTCTTGTAAAGTGTGCTTTCCGTCGCATTTAAATATCCGACATCGCAAAGTCCCGTCTCTTAACACTTTCTACCAAAGATTAAGTGTATTCGGCCATCGGTCGGTCGCGTCACGTCTGTCGTATACACGGCGCGAGAAAACAATTTGACCAAAAGGTTAGGACAGAAATACAGCGTCAGACGAAGGGAACAGAGTACAGGAAATAGTGCTCGCAGTTGAGTGTTTACGACGCTATGGCAGCATGAAAACCGTGGTAAGTTTCAACATTTTCTACGAGATACTCACGTTAATTAAGTGGTGGCTCATTTGTCATTTACTGTGACCCTTCTAACACGTGGAACAGCATCATGTGATTCTTTTCATTTCTAAAGAAGTGCGATGTGGTACGTCAGCTAAGTAAATACATGGGGATGTGATGCTTTAAGTCAATATTTTCCTCATTGTGAAGACTGGTTGATGCAAAGACTCTGTGTGCATATAAATTTCCTGTGAATTGCCTTTTATTTTGAGTAAAAACGTCCACATATGAGATTTCGATTGCGTTCCTTTAGCGCCGAAAATGCGCAGTTGCGAACCTTAGTTGCTACACTCAAATTCCTATGTTTCGTACTGTCTCTCCATCCTACGCTTCAGTGTCAAACTCTTTCCCGCACTCTGTGTAACCTCGGTGGACGGCAAACCTCGCTCAAACAGCATTGCTTAAATTATTCATTTTTTACGTACGATACACAGATATTACTGAATGACTCCCAACCCGCTCGTACGCTTATATTCCGCCACATCACTAGGAAGCCAGCACGCGATGTACAAAATGACGAAATCAGCATCATATTTTCATAATGGCAGGTACTGATAGTGAGCACATTTTAGACATTAATCAAATTCAGATGGTAGTAATGCAGAAGCCGAGTTGATTTTTCGCTTAATTCTGCGCCTCCTCCAGCCCAACAGAGCTTTGTCGCTGTCTCAGCGTCTTATTGTCGCTGCTAGCGCCGCGGAAAGTTGGCAGTTTTAACTCTCCCGCGAGTAATGGCGGTTGCATGAAGTAAATGAAAACGGCAAAAAAAAAAAATTACATGCAAGATTTCGTCACTGAAATAAGAGTGAATCCGTTCTTGGCGTGGGACCTAATATTTAAAATATTCGAAATATCGGTGCACTGCCGCATGAGCGATTCGCGGTTCTTTTGATGCCTTAAGAACAGAGTTATGTTGGGAGGGATGGAAAAACCTGCCGAATTCTCTCTGTATTTTCGTCACTTCTCCTTGGATTGCTTACATGGTGGTTGAAATGCACACTTGCTCTTTACTTGGAGTTCCAGCGCCATTCGCTTATGGATAGATGAGAAGCTGGTGGTTTCCCGTGTCGAGTACCGAAGTATCTCTCGTTTTTGGTGTCTGACTTGTGCTGCAATAAACCGAGGCGCCAACCATTCTGCGATTCGTTTGTGGTGGTCCTACACAACCCTGCAACAAAAAAGAAAGACTTTTTTCCAGGTACGTTGCTCTCGTCATCCGAAGAGGCAGAACATTTATTCATTACCTCACGTAGAATTGCGTCAGACTAACTTTAGGTTTTTTCTGCAAGTGAATTACAAGTCTAATTATGTCACTTTGATGTTGTGCCATAGCTTTTGAGACATCCTGTACACTATACTAGCAGACTGTACTAGGAATTGGCGCAAAAGGTATATGTATCTTATCTTACATTCGCCCATCCAGGGCGAATACATCTGTTACGGTAGAATTACTTCGTATTTGCTCATTAATACACTAAATTTTTGTAAGGAATCATATCTGGTTCAAAAATGTTCAGATGTGTGTGAAACCTTATGGGACTTAACTGCTAAGGTCATCAGTCCCTAAGTTTACACATTACTTAACCTAAATTATGCTAAGGACAAACACACACACCCATGCCCGAGGGAGGACTCGAACCTCCGCCAGGACCAGCCGTACAGTCCATGACTGCAGCGCCCTAGACCGCTCGGCTAATCCTGCGCGGCTCTTATCTGGTACTTCAATCATATTTTGAAGGCGAATTCTATGGAACGACACTTTTGTTTCGTCCAGACAGATGTTTCTATATAAAAACTGAAACATCCAGCTACGATAGAAGCTTTCTAGCTTTTACATGTACTGTTCTGGAGACAATATTTAGTGGCTTTAAGATTACTCAGTTTTGGTATCTAATGAAATTACGTTAGGTTCTGGTCATGACACATTATGGTGAGCACTTCCTTCACATACGCCATCAGGTCACATACATTACATTACCTTGACCAGTAGGTGTATATGGACACCATAAAGATGATGATTATGATGATTATTTCAGGTGAGGGGCGCTCGACATCATGGTCATCAGCATCCTGACGAAAAGTCAGCATGGGAATCTCATGGGTGGGGACGAAGGCTGTCTCACATGTGGAGCAGTCTATAATGTATATAAGTTTGCCTCCCTTCCCCACCAACTGAGGAGTGTGGCCTGACAGTCGACAAAATTTCACCACCCTTGTAACACTGGAATCAGTATCTGCAAGGACGGTGGGCAAATCTCCATCGAGACTGAGGGCTGCCCTAATATCAGTATATAGGACACACATAGCCGCAATATGCTTAACTGAAAGCTGCATACCACAAACTTCACAGAGTGGTGGATCCTCCTGCTGTAGGAGGAATCCATGTGTTAAAGAACTATGTCTGATGCACAGTCTGCTACACAGAACCTCCTTTCAGTGGTGAGGCTGACATGGTCTGCCGCGCTTTTGTGTTCAGTTTTAACGACCTCCGTTTGTTTTCTGTCACCTGCAACCATGCACTCTCCCACTGACACATGATGCATCTGTCAGAAAATGAGATGATGTGCAACGGGCTGGGACATTGGTGGACAGGACCATCCTGACATGCTTCGTTGGCTGCTTTGTCGACCATGTCGTTGTTCTGTATCCATTGTGACCAGGTACCCACCAAAAGGTCACCTCCTTGCCGCGGTGTTGGGGCTGCTGTAAGGAGTCGTGGATGAACTGAATCAGCTGGTCTACTGGATACATTTGGTGAAGTGCTTGCAGTGCTCTAAGCGAGTTTGAACAGACAAGAAACCTTGTACGATGATATCTGTGAACTCATTCCAATGACATCAGAATGCCATACAATTCTGTATCATAATTTGTAAATTGTTCTGGAAGATGTACTTATAAACCACATCAGGGATAACAGGATAACTGCGGATATTCTCTTGCTGGGATCCGTTTGTGTAAACAACAATCAAACTGTGGTATGAACTTAAAATGGACGAAAACACAGTTGTAAAACATAATCTGGTGTACAAGTTTTCTTGTACTGTGTCAAGATTAAAATCACATTAGACCTCTGAAGACACTAAGGCAGCAATGTGTTCGATCCCTGGATCGGCAGTTTGATGCCTGATAGACCCAGATCCTTGAGAAAGTATGTAGCACATATCCCAAATTACTTGGTCGCATGGGGCCGATTCCTGAATAGCTATTCAAAGGAGAGCTGGGCCACTAAACTGTCAGTGACTGAGGTGATGCGGAGATTTTCAGCGCCTGTCGAGCCAAAAGCATACGTCGCAAATCCGGAGTGGTGGTTCACTAGCCTCTGCACACAGACTAGGGACTGGGCTGGTCCAAAACGCTTCAGTCGATAACGAAATGGCCTTATGGTGGACACCATTTAACATCTGGAGGTAGAAAGGACAGTTTGATCTGTAGACCACGCTGCTTTGTTCATAGGTCCTTCAGGTGTGGGAGCCAAGTCAATTTGAAGTCAAATAATAAACCCAAAAAGCGCATAGTTCCTTGAAAACGTAAAATATTGTCCCCCATTGTGAGCACTGCATGGGTAAACTTTCGACGAGCACTGTTAAAATTGACAGATGCAGACTTCTCAGGTGAGAATCGAAAACCAGTTGTCCTGGCTCAGGTTTCCAGCCTCCTAATGGTCAGCTGCAGCTGCCTCGCCGTCATTTTAACATCCAAGGAAGAGTAGCAAACAAAGATCATTTGACAGGGTTTCTGACTGTAGAGGCAATGTCATTGATAGTGATGGCAAACAATGTGACACTGAGGGCACTGCCTTAGGAGACTCCATTCTCTTGTACATAGCAGTGAGACAAGGCATAACTAATGGGATATCGAAAACGCCCGTTCTCAAGAAAAGATTGGATAAGAAGTGGCACGTGTCCACATAGTCCCCATTCATGAAGTTGGTGAAGGATGTTGTACCTCCAAGTAGTGTCATGTGCTTTTCAGGTTAAAAAACCTAAAAACCAAATGGTTCCAGCATGAGGACTCCTGTGTCGCCGTCTCCAGTAGAATTAAGTTGTTAAGGGTGGGACAGTAGCGCCTGAAACCGCACTCGGAGTGCCTCAGGTGACTTGGGAATCGAGCAGTCAGACAAGGCAGTAGTTGACCATGCGTTCAAGAGTCTTACTCATACACTTCATAAAGGATACACTCTGGTAACTGTTAGGGGCACTACTCTCCTTGCCTAGCTTCCAGAATTGAATTAATATAGCCTTCTTCCAAGTCATGGGTACTGTCCATCAAACTATATCTGATTAAAACAAGAAAGGAGCTGTTCTTTCAATTCAGGGCCCAGATGACGAAGCATGGCATAACGGATCTCATCAGGTCTGGAGCAGTGTCTCTGACTACAGACAAAGTGAATTCCAGTTCCCACATGGAGAATGGAAGGTTGTAGACTTCCTCATTATGCGAGAAGAAATTGAGCGTCCTCATCTCTGCAGTCCTATGGAACACCTGAAAAACAGGGGCTTTTCTGGATGACAAAGTGACATTAAAGAAAGTGTTCAGCTAAAACCTGAGCCATGTCTTCTGGCGTGTTCACAAAGACCCCATTACTTAACAAGACTGTAAGGGGACGTGTACTGCCCCCACCTGAAATCAATCTTATTGATTCCCAAACTTGCACAGCGAAGGTGGCCCGATTAATGGAAGTCACGAATTCTCTCCAGGAAGCCTTTTTCCATTCATTTAACACTCGCCTCGGATGTGCTCTCACAGATCTGAATACATGAAGGTTTTCTGGACAATGTTTGAAGTTCTACAGAGCTCTTCATCTGGCCCTGATTGTCAGTCAACAGTTGTCAATCGACCAAGCTACAGGCCGCCGTCTGAGGTGGTTACTATATTGGGGGATGGGCTCTGCAGCAGCTCCTTGGATCTCACGAGTGATATGGACCATTGTCTCTTGTGCACAATCCTTTTGTTCAAAAATAGCTTGGATCTCACGAGTGATATGGACCATTGTCTCTTGTGCACAATCCTTTTGTTCAAAAATAGTCTTTCAACTATACTGTAACCAATTCTCCCTCTGTATCATCCATCTACATGGTCTCCCGTCAGCCAGCGTCCTAGTTGGCAGACGGATCCGCATTGGGTAGTGGTCACTAGAAAGGAAATCTGGAGCCACTTCCCACAGAACTGAATCTGCAAGAGCTCCAGAACAAAAGCAAAGGTCAATGGCTGAAAAAGTCCCTATAGCTGTGGAACCATGTGTCATATGACCCGTGTTCAGAAGCCAGATGTTCTCATAATGGACAAGTCGCCTGATCATACGACCTCTGCAGCAAGTGGTAGCCAAGCCCCACAGCACATTGTGTGCATTGAAGTCCTCCAAAAGGAGGTATGGGCATGGGAGTGCCCGGAAGAGTTCTGCCAGCGCATCTGCATCCAAAAACATCATTAGGCAGAAGATGCAAAGAACACAATGTGATGTACAGGATGGCGCGTATGGGCAGGCGGTGGGCGTTATGGAATAATAGTGTAATTTTTAGAGACAGGCCATTTATTGGCTAAAGCATGATGAAAGGGGCTACATAGGCCTAGGGAGGTGAGGGTGAGCCAGAGCTTATAATTTGGCGAACATTGTTCTCGAAACTACCGAAAGTTGTTGTCTGCCAAAACTAAGTCCACAGTGCCGCAGCACCGGGAGAAGCGGGAGGTGTTCACTGCTACAGGGCGCGCATCCGACTCGCGGGTAAGCAAGAATGCAAGAGGGAGGGCCCGGCGACGGGCGGCCGGGTATATTCGACGCACCACTCGGCTTCCTCCACCCTGATTGGTCAGGACCGAGCAAACCGTGCGGGCGGCATGGAACTTTCCAGAGCGTTGCCTGCTAAGCGGCGCCTGGGGCGGCGCTACCTCGTAAGCACATGAGAGAGGCGCGTGATCAAGCTCGGTGCTGACTTCCTGTTACTAGACCGTGGGACGAAAGAATTTTCAGGCAGCTAACACTGCCGGCCGTGGCTTGGCCGTAATGGAAAAATGAAGTTACCGGTTTGAGGCTCATATAATAAAGTAAAATCCCTTATTGTCTGGCTCATCCTTTACATTCCTTCCCCTTCCGTGGGAGCGGAGAACGTATGTGAATTCGCTCAATGTAATTATTATTTGAATGTAAAGAAATTTTATCTTGCAAAAGAAAGTGAACATCACTTGATTAAGAATGGCCCTCACGGAAGACGGCAGGGGTCTTAATCGATGGGAGGGTATAGAGACTCAAGACCTCCTAAGGGTCGCAAGGGGACTTACACATGTCAACAATATTGTGTGTATACAAGAACCATCATAAAACATCAAAACATCATAACATCATAAAATATCAAATCAAAATTAGAACAAAACATAGCAGTGTGAATTAGATAAACATGTCAAGTGCTCTTGTTGCTAAGTTGAAGTAAAAATGTCTTTTTCTTTCTTTTGTTGGAATAAGTTGAAAATATAAACATATCACCAGTGATGAGTCACGGCGAGGGCGAGTGGCACGAGGCGGCGTGGGGTGTTGTCCTCAGCGGGCAGCGCGCAGGCTGCCGGCGGGAAGGGGGCGTGGCCGTGGCCAGGTCCGTCCACTGCAACTCAGCGCAGGGGGGGGGGGGTATGAGGGGAGGTCCACATGTTTCAAAACACACTTCACTACACTACACTAGTTTTTCCACATTAACTGATATCTCAGTTTCACTCTTAAAACAAAGGGAGGGCACGTGCCTGTTAGGTCTTTGTTTTCTCTTTTTTTTTTAGATCCATATTAGTATAATAATAATAAGAATAATAGTGACCGGGGTTATCTTGGCACTGGGTATGATGGTTGTATGGCATTCAGTGGCGGTTTGCCATTAATTTAGGTGTGCTAACAGGCGAACGTAAGAAATTTGTCCTTTTTCATGATCTAGCAAGTCATCAATTGACGATGGGAGGTGATCATTTGATTTATTAGTTAAAACTGGCAAGTTAGTTGACAGAGGAATCCTGAATAGGCTTTCAGGTATAAAAAACATAATTAAAGGGATGTGAATACTAAGTAAGCCGTAGTGGCGTGAAAGGTTATTAATGGTGTTCCAACAGGAACCGTTTGCTAAAGACCTGGAGGCTACGTCAGAGTGGCAGCTGGCTGCAAGGCCGAATCTTCGCGCTACGTAAGAATCGCATGCTGCAGATAACTTCCAAGGCCAGCGCGGCGTCAGGGCTGCACGCGGCAGTTGAGGGGTCTAAATGGTTCAAATGGCTCTGAGCACTATGGGACTCAACTGCTGAGGTCATTAGTCCCATAGAACTTGGAACTAGTTAAACCTAACTAACCTAAGGACATCACAAACATCCATGCCCGAGGCAGGATTCGAACCTGCGACCGTAGCGGTCTTGCGGTACCAGACTGCAGCGCCTTTAACCGCATGGCCACTTCGGCCGGCAGTTGAGGGGTCTACGACTGTCAAATGCAACAAAATAGAAGTGGGATTACGCGTGTCATCACGCTAGACGCGTTGTTACAGTAGGTTCTGTTTAAAATTACATAAACATACATAAATGTAGAAATGAGGCACACAAGTATCATATCAAATTGTTGCAAATGCCATATCAATAACAAACAAAAAAGTTAAATGCCTCATTGGGCTAACCATCCGAGTGTAATAACATTCACATTTTGAGAAGAATTTTCTCGTAACTCAATATATTTGATGAACACCATAAATGGAGACTGACCAAGAAAAATGACACCAGTTTGGTGCAGGTGGGGCGTAGATTGTGGCGTTGGATGTCAAGGCTGTTGCTAACGGGAGGGGGGAAACAAAACTCGACAAGAATCTAGAGATTTCCATAGTGGAAACAGAAAGCGTAAGGAATTGAATTAGAAAAGACTAAGTTGAGCGTAATTTCTGAAGGACTTTTCCTTCATGAAGGTATAGTGCACGGCGCATCGTTGACACGACGTTATCGCCTACTTAACTGTGTAAATGACAATTCTGCGACTCCAAGACAGCTGCTACTTACTTCTTCCTAAAACAGGACTTCTCTCACTTAAAACAAAACTTTACTGCGCGACAAAATTCACCGTCTTTATCCTCTCAACATCTTGCGACTAACTTCACTTTGCGACCAAATTCGCCGTCTTTTTCCTCTCAACATTTTGCGACTAAACTCGCCGTCTCTAACTCCGTAGTGCTGGCCATATTGGGCCCCGCTGGTTGCTTAAAACTCCGTCTATCATTGGTTATCTCGCAGTGTCCTGGACACGTCATACAGTTAAATGTTCCTACTTCAGTAGTCGGTATTCCTTCGGAAAATACAACGGGAAACAGTGTCAAAGGAGGCTCAAGGTTTTGAACAGAGATTTCCACTTACTGGCGGTTTGGCTGTGGGCTAGACGCGGTTCGCGTCTGATGTTGCCTGATCAGCTGTCGTCAGAAAGCACGGAACACTGTTCTCGTGAGTTCTTCTTCGACATGAAAGATTAAAGACTGGGGTGAATAGTTTTGTGTCTGTTGAAAGTTGACAGATCAAAGTGGGTAGGATGGACTATGTCGCGAAACGGAAAAGTGAAGAAACGACACAGACAGCTAAGGGTCCGCGCGGGAGCCAACCGCGTCACGTAAGGTACGTGCCCTTGCGGGTGTGGTTCTCTTGTTCATCCAACAGACTAAGTATATAGACAAAGCTTACTCGTTCTGTGGGCGTGATTCACTCTGTTTAGGTTATCTATCACGGGGGTAGGCATGTGGTATGTCCCTCCTGATGAACATTCAAATACAAATGAAAATAACGCACGGTTACATCCTAAACTACTCTTCCAAAACAATTTATCACCTAAGCCATCATTATTATTAAACAAATAATTGGCAGTACTCGGGAACTTACTCTAGCATACTTGAAATTCTACAAAATGATTATCCTCATCAATATAGTAACACAGCGACACATGGAAACACTAGGTTGATACAAATACTAAATTACTGGTGCTGGCAAAACTTTAGCAAAATTCTCTAAATAGGTAGTAATAAAACAGTCAAAATGAACAACAATAAGATAATACATGGACTTAAGTAATTGGACACAAGTAATTAGACATAAGTAATTGGCAACTCGTCATAGTGATACAAGACATGGCAAAACCGCAACAAAAGCAAAAGTTTAAAATATTATTTCTTTCAAACAAAACTTCCTTATCCTCCAGTTACATTTCGTAGCAAAATGAATGCAAGTATCCCCGGGTATTCCTTTATGCTCTCGTTTGTATTTTCATTCCAACCGATCTTTGGTACTTCTATTCACAAGAAAACTGTCATTAAGTAATGGCAATGTTGTGTGTAATGCCGTGGAATAGTGTAATGTCACGTTAATACTTCCTTTAACAAGACTCTGATGAAAAGTGGTTTTGTGTCGCCTTCAATGAACAGACCAATAATTATTAAACATATGATATGCTGTTTGCTGTGTTGATTTGTTTTTGCAAATATTTGTGATTATCAGTCACCCAGTCAATCGTTCAAGGATATGATTGTTGTTCCTTTTGTTAATTCTCTCACCTACCTGCTTCCATATAATCATTATTGGCGGCTCGACGAAGCTAGTTGCATCTCGGAAGACGTCGATATGACTTACCTGTCGGTGCTTTGGTTTTTAATAAAATTAGAGATCATTTGTCATATAAAAAGTGTGTAGGGAGCAAAGTAAGTTCCTTGCTATTGACAATGTGCATAAAGTTATTCAAAGGGTTCTTTATACAATGGTTAAGTATTTCTGTGTTGAGATTCAGTGCAGCCTGAGGTGCTGAGGGGCGACACGCGCCGCGCCCGTGAGATTGTGAGTTGCTGACAGCACAGCTGACACTACGGCTGCGTCCGGTTTCACTGGCTCGGCGGCACAACTGGCGTTCACGCTGGGTCCGTCCTCTTGCTGCGCATGGAGCTTAGTCTCTCGGTACAGTCACAAAACTTCCTTCCAGAGTTATCTTATGTTGTTCACGACAGTCATGTATGGAGGATGTTCTTTTCTAAGGGACTCTAATAACTTAAATCGCTAGAGGTCACAAAACTATCAGGTTCCAATTATTTTACTTAAACACTGTTCTTCTAAAATTTAGGTAACTGGCAGGTGTTAGGCTTCTAAATAAACTGTATTTTGCGATGGCATTCCAAACCCAACTCCTTAGCAAACGCGTTTCCCACACAGCGGTCGTTTACAGGACAGATATAGCGACAAGTGCCGGCTTCCTTGACGCCATATAGATCCGTTTATTAACCGTGGTTGTCATACAACATAGCCGGAGATCGATCTGAAATTCCAATGTTTTCTAATCCTGATGGCTTAGACAATGCGTACCAGGAAAAGTTCTCTCTCACGATTTTGTTCCTTACTGAAAACACGGATAGCCAACACAAATAGATTCCCGTCTTTAGATAAGACTAATAAAATCTGTTGGGCAATATTAAGCTGATGATTTTATTTCTATAACTATCCCTTTAGGTTTGCTGTTTAACCTGCAACGTACGAATGTGTAGCGTGGCTGACGCACGTCGCGTGCAGGGCGAAGGGATGGTGTTGTGGCGGGGCGAGGGGAGAGGTGCAGATGCTGTATGCGCCAAAGACAGAGGCGGTGGGTGGGGAAGTGGGAATTGCAATGGCCGCTCTCTCGGCAGGCAGGTGAGAGGGAAGGGAAGGGGGCCGCGTCGCCAGCTGACAGGGAGGGGCGGGACTCGCCGCATGTGAACAGTTGTAGACAACAGCGGCGGTATTTACGCGACTCCTTCCGTGGCATTTAATATACAGAAATACGTGGTACCAAGAAAACTTACCTTGTTGTCTGTTCACATCGCATCATGAAAACAATAAAATAGCACTTGAGGAAGACTCCTTTTAATTTAGAGTAACCTATTTGTTGTTTAACTTGGACATACTTATTCTTGTTATTATCGTTGTGTGATCATTTAGCAAAACATACATGTAATTGGGCGTATTTCGAAGTACAGGTAGACGGCAGCATGTAGTCACTGATCTACTGGCAGTTACGAAGGCGTGTTACTATCATGTTTTTATGCTAAAGCTTTAATAGATGTGTTCGTGCACTATTCACTAAATTAACAAGTGAAATGTGAATCCCTTTGAAATATACAAGATTAACTGATTCTTTCTCTACGTGTTCTCTTGACAAGGACAACTTTCCCCTTAATTCCATGATTAAAAAATGGTTGTGTTTTTAATTCTCGACTGCTCGATAACATTACTGGAGACATTAAATGACAAGACAAAATGATTACATAACTTCAATCACTTTCATTAACATGTGACGTCATAAATTCTATTACCAGTTACCAACAGTTGCCAATTCTTATGTCTACTTATAACTAACATGCACACTTCAATAAATGTATAGTAACGACGGTGTTTTCCGTCAATTGATTCTCTTGCTGCATGCAGGACTTTTCCAACTGTTTACATACCATTACAGACCTACTTTCTGGAACGCAAATCATAGGGGTTTGACCTTAGAGCATATCTACGTTGCTGTCTAGGCGGTTGTATTACCTTTTTTCTTGCTTTTTTGGGTGGAACTACTGGCGTAATAGGCCCGGTTTCACTGTTAGGTGGGGGTCAATACCGCGAACAAATGCAGCAATTGCACGCGCTTCGGCTACTGAGCGCAAAATTCTGTTTTCACTGGCATTTTCGCCTAGCTTATAGGTACGACAAGACACTGCTCGTATGCGATCTGCAAAGGCATCAAAATCCTCATTAGGCTTCTGCCTAAGGGTTAATAATTGATCTCTGTAATATGCGGTACCTCTGGTATCGGAATAACGCGTAGTCAATCCGCGGGCCAATACTTCAAATTCGTGCGTGTCACGCAATTCGTCCACCGTTTCTATAAACATTCGGGCTTCCCCTGTCAACTTCAGTCTGGCTACATTGACCAATAGATCGTCCGGCCAGGCACACGTGCGACCCACATCACGAATATTTTGTAAAAGCATAGCCACATTTTCGTGGGACTTCCCAGAAAACGTGGGGATGAAATCAGCCGCAGGAAAATTGCTTACAGACGCCATGTTAGCAGAAATTGTGGCGTTTGTATTAGAGACAGAATTAGTGTTAGTTGCGTCTGTTTGAGCATTTGTTACAGGGGTGGAGCTAGCCACAGGTACGGAAGTTCGCGCACTAGCTTCCAGCATCTGTTTCAAGACGCGGTTTTGCTCAAGTAGCTCCTGATTTTGTGCGAATAACTGGCGCATTTGTGCATTTATGGCTTCGAGCGGGTCTTGCGAGGCGGGTGCCTCTACGGGGGTATCCCGTTCCGTCGCTCGTGTTCCCATCGGCATGTTTACAATTTTATGGGACGCTAGTGACCAGAAAAAAGTAATGATTGTTACAAAAAAAAGGACGGCCACAAAGATTCTCAATCCAGCGGCGGAAGATCGTCGAAGCTATAGTTGTAAGCATCGCGGCGACTTACTTGGCGATGGAGGCGGTGCGACGCAGTGGTGGAGGCGACGGCGTGGTGCAGTGGCTGCGGCGGCGGTGTTCGGCGGGCGGCAGCGGGCGGCGGCGGCGTCCGGACCATCGGGCGGCGGCAGATGTGTTGGCGGCGGACGGCGCTGGCTCGGCCGGTGGCGATGGCGGCAGGCCCCTGGCGCGTCGTGACAGCGGCGGGCGGCGGGCGGCGGCGGATGACGGCGGCCCGGCCGGTCGCGCAGCGCAGCGCAGGCCCCTCGAACTCAGGCAGCGGGCAGCGCGGCGGCCTCCGGCTCACGTGGCTGACTAGCGTGGGCTGCCGCGCTGCAGCGCGCGCCCTGTGCGTGTTTAGTGGAGCAGCCACGGCCCACGTGGAGCAAACGTGGCGGCCGGTTGGCGCATTACATGCGCGAAGTGTACGGCGTTTTGCCGGGAAAAATTTAGTGTAGCGACAAAGTCACTACGGGAACGCAATCCCACTTCTGACACCAGTTGTACAGGATAGCGCGTATGGGCAGGCGGTGGGCGTTATGGAATAATAGTGTAATTTTTAGAAAAAGGCCATTTATTGGCTAAAGCATGATGAAAGGGGCTACATAGGCCTAGGGAGGTGAGGGTGAGCCAGAGCTTATAATTTGGCGAACATTGTTCTCGAAACTACCGAAAGTTGTTGTCTGCCAAAACTAAGTCCACAGTGCCGCAGCACCGGGAGAAGCGGGAGGTGTTCACTGCTACAGGGCGCGCATCCGACTCGCGGGTAAGCAAGAATGCAAGAGGGAGGGCCCGGCGACGGGCGGCCGGGTATATTCGACGCACCACTCGGCTTCCTCCACCCTGATTGGTCAGGACCGAGCAAACCGTGCGGGCGGCATGGAACTTTCCAGAGCGTTGCCTGCTAAGCGGCGCCTGGGGCGGCGCTACCTCGTAAGCACATGAGAGAGGCGCGTGATCAAGCTCGGTGCTGACTTCCTGTTACTAGACCGTGGGACGAAAGAATTTACAGGCAGCTAACACTGCCGGCCGTGGCTCGGCCGTAATGGAAAAATGAAGTTACCGGTTTGAGGCTCATATAATAAAGGAAAATCCCTTATTGTCTGGCTCATCCTTTACAGTGATATTAATGTGTGCAAGAACTTTCACGGCAATTGCTTGCATGGCCTGTCTCCTGTAGTATCATCCTTGCTGTCTGGGTGGTAACCCTGTAATGTGGGTGTCTTGGTGACTTTAAGATGGGTTTCTTGTAAGTAGATGTCCTGGGGTAGGAACTGTAATTCTTCCAAATGTGAGCGATATATATTACAATTCCACTGCAATACATGTGGGGGCCATTTTTTAGCAATGGTTGGTCTTTTCTTTCTGACTCCGAAGCAGTGATTTACTGGGGAGGTCAGGAGGAATGTTAGCCAGTTCTCGGCTCTCCAGTTCCTCCAATTGGATATCCTCCAGAGCATAGTCCCAATCAGAGAGGGAGAGAGATCGCCTATCTGAAGGTTTAACTGCCGCTTTCTTGGACTAGGAACTACTTTTCGAAGGACGTTTTTCTTTACTGATGGGAGGATGTCGTTGCCTGGGTTGCAAGGGTGGCTTAGTTGGCTTGTAATGGTGGTTAATGGTATGTGGCTTAGGTGGTAAGCCCATCGCTGACAGTTTCCAAACGACTTCAGCTTAGAGTGGAGCGTTTTCCTCACAGGAACACCGACAAGTGCATGTGCTCATACTTGAAGCTGTGGGCTGTGGAGCCATCACACTTAGCGACAGCGTATTAAGGGCAGGTGCAAAAGAAGTAGCGAAAACTGGAGGTTGCGTAGCTTGGAAAGTTTTTATAGCTTCACCATAGGGTATGTGTTACTTTACTTTCAACTCCTGAATTTTCCTTTCCTCGTTCTAAACCTCAAACTTTCTGCTCTACACTGGGTGATGCCCAGAGCAGTTTACACATTTCGAAGGAAGTGCTCAAAAATTGCCTGATTCGTGCGGTGAGCCTCCACAATGGCCACACGTAGCTGTGCCATTACATCAAATAATGGTATGGCCAAATCACTGACAACTGTAGCATTGCAATAGGTTAGGAACAAATGTGCGAACCTTAATATGGATATTCCCGGCAAGGATATGTTCAGGAAATTCCGGAGTACTAAACGTTAGAGTAAGTGTCGCCGATTGTTCCAATTTGCCATTGACTCTCCTCATTTAGTTCTGTACTTCAGTGACGTCCATATTTTTCCATTCTTCACGTAACTCTGCAGGGTCCATCTTCATTATATTAGAGCAGGTAACCACAACGTTACTAAAGTTACGAGATTTATGCAACTCGGACCCGATTGGAGAGTCACCTATGGCCTTACATCCCAGTAGCTTAGATATTTGGGTTGAATTAGCAGTTTCAACTAAAAGTGCAATGTAACCTGCCTACCGATGGTACTGATAAAATTCAACTGGGTAGGATGTTTACAGTCGCTTATCGTGTCCTAATGCTTCTGCAGGTTATCGTCTGTTGTACTGGTTTACAAAAGTCGTGTGCTCCACGAAATTACAGGCCCCTGCAAGTACTGCTGGGGTATTAGTAGTCTTTAGTGTGTGGGTTTAACGTACCTGTAAAAACTTGAAAGCAACGGATAACGCAATCTTTATAACCACTACAGAAGGCAGCTTTGCAGGGCTTAATAGGAACTATAGAGCTTTGGTTATACTTATTTGTTGACCCAGAATGCAACTGAGGTAGGGACTAATTTGTTGGAGTTTGCCTGTCATCTCTAAGGGATATTTTATCACTTTACGTATTCTTTAAGCTGTTAATGATAAACGGAGGAAATAATGAGTAGAGGAACTCGATTAATTGATGTTTATTGACTACCTGTAGCATTTGAACAATTAGCCATGTATCTATTGGAACTAGTTACTGCCCATCCTCAGCAATAGCAACATGTTATACATCATGACAAATGGTCCCTCTTATAAACACGACTTAACTTTCACCACGTAATTATGGAAAGGGAGAGGTAGCGAGAACCTGGCTTCAGTGGAATTTTATGCAGGCACACACTTATACCTAAAGCCGTGCCCTCTATTGCTATTAAATTTAATTACTATAGGCCACGCAGAAACAAGTTCAGCAAAAGACACTACAAGTGGACTCGGTCATGGTGGAAGCGTATCTGCCTAATTATTTCAAACTTTATTAAAACGTGCGACGCAGAGGGGGTAGCAAGTGGTCCACTTGACCCTGACTGGCAGTTTTGGTTTAATCCTGCATTTCGAAACAATACCATGTTACTGAGCTGGGATACAAAAACATTCACTATCATGTGGCGGGAAAATTTTGCAAGTCACCATACCAACAGAATAAATGTCAATAAAATCACAGCCATCTGCAGTGCAATAGTTTACCCTGAACATTTGTTAGTATACTTCAGTGTATTTAAATCAAAGTAGTTATGGGGACACAAGAAGCACTGACTATCAAATGACGGGAAAAATTATGCAAATCCCCATTTCATCAATAGGCATTAAAATCAGAACTTTTCAGACGTACAAGGTGATATGGTTCTACTCAATTCTGGATTTATCGTTAAGTAGGAGTGGGAGAGGGAAGGCTAGGCCAAGTTCTAGGGAATCGAGGAATACAGGCTCTGACAGAGATAGCGAGTGGCAACTCCAAGATACAGGATACAAGATCACGGTTGGGTGCGGAACATCGGAAACCAATGTCGGCCTGCAATGATCATAAATACAGACGATTCTTGTCTTTCCAAAACTTAAGTCAGAAGAATGTATACAGGGTGTTACAAAAAGGTACGGCCAAACTTTCAGGAAACATTCCTCACACACAAATAAAGAAAAGATGGTATGTGGACATGTGTCCGGAAACGCTTAATTTCCATGTTAGAGCTCATTTTAGTTTCGTCAGTATGTACTGTACTTTCGCGATTCACCGCCAGTTGGCCCAATTGAAGGAAGGTAATGTTGACTTCGGTGCTTGTGTTGACATGCGACTCATTGCTCTACAGTACTAGCATCAAGCACATCAGTACGTAGCATCAACAGGTTAGTGTTCATCACGAACGTGATATTACAGTCAGTGCAATGTTTACAAATGCGGAGTTGGCAGATGCCCATTTGACGTATGGATTAGCACGGGGCAATAGCCGTGGCGCGGTACGTTTATATCGAGACAGATTTCCAGAACGAAGGTGTCCCGACAGGAAGACATTCGAAGCAATTGATCGGCGTCTTAGGGAGCACGGAACATTCCAGCCTATGACTCGCAACTGGGAAAGACCTAGAACGACGAGGACACCTGCAATGGACGAGGCAATTCTTCGTGCAGTTGACGATAATCCTAATGTCAGCGTCAGAGAAGTTGCTGCTGTACAAGGTATCGTCGACCACGTCACTGTATGGAGAGTGCTACGGGAGAACCAGTTGTTTCCGTACCGTGTACAGCGTGTGCAGGCACTATCAGCAGCTGATTGGCCTCCACGGATACACTTCTGCGAATGGTTCATCAAACAATGTGTCAATCCTCATTTCAGTGCAAATGTTCTCTTTACGGATGAGGCTTCATTCCAACGTGATCAAATTGTAAATTTTCACAATCAACATGTGTGGGCTGATGAGAATCCGCACGCAATTGTGCAATCACGTCATCAACACAGATTTTCTGTGAACGTTTGGGCAGACATTGTTGATGATGTCTTGATTGGGCCCCACCTACGCTCAATGGAGCACGTTATCATGATTTCATACGGGATACTCTACCTGTGCTGCTAGAACATGTGCCTTTACAAGTACGATACAACATGTGGTTCATGCACGATGGAGCTCCTGCATATTTCAGTCGAAGTGTTCGTACACTTCTCAACAACAGATTCGGTGACCGATGGATTGGTAGAGGCGGGCCAGTTCCATGGCCTCCACGCTCTCCTGACCTCAACCCTCTTGACTTTAATTTATGGGGGCATTTGAAAGCTCTCGTCTACGCAACTTCGTGCTCGTATTGTGGACGGCTGTGATACAATACGCCATTCTCCATGGCTGCATCAGTGCATCAGGGATTCCATGCGACGGAGGGTGGATGCATGTATCCTCGCTAACGGAGGACATTTTGAACATTTCCTGTAACAAAGTGTTTGAAGTCACGCTGGTACGTTCTGTTGCTGTGTGTTTCCATTCTATGATTAATGTGATTTGAAGAGAAGTAATAAAATGAGCTCTAACATGGAAAGTAAGCGTTTCCGGACACATGTCCACATAACAAATTTTCTTTCTTCGTGTGTGAGGAATGTTTCCTGAAAGTTTGGCCGTACCTTTTAGTAACACCCTGTATAATTGGATATACCAAAATTATGGTCACTAGGCAATCAAACCAAAAACCAGGGCACAATGATCAATAATGATAGGTTAATTCTCAGACCTGTTACGACCAAACACACACATACACACACACACACACACACACACACACAAACACACACAGGATTTAAACAGCACGTATGAACATAAAACTAGGAAAATGTAATCAACCAAGCAACAAGCCCAGAATACTATATATGATGGCCGTAAGTTACCAGGTAAACCTGTTGCGGGTAACACTATTAAATGTCCAGAATTATTTTACCTTTTAAATATTAACAGACATAAATAAAGGACTACAACAAGATAATCGTTGAAGCAACAATTAGCAGGTGTTACTGACATCAGTAATACTTAGTCGCCAGACCTGCTACGACTCAGCATACACATACATAAAAAGGGCTTAAACAGCAACGTATTTAAAAAACTAAAACTATGTAACCAACCAAGTCACAAGCGCAGAGTACAGCTGCTAGTGGCTGTAAAACATTTGGTAGTGACAGTATTTTCAACTGTCCACTGATTGAACACACTAAACGGCATTTCGTCGAAAGGCTCTTCTTGTAGCTTGCCGTTAAAAAAAATTGTCATTCAACGGTGCACGTCAATAACAACAGGAAACATCAATGGCGCTCTGTCGAAAGGTAGTAATCTTGCCGAGTTATTAAAAATCGCAGAGCAACGACGTATTTGCTTAAAACAGTAATTTCAACTGTACACTCATTGAACACTCAACAGCGTTCAGTCAAAAGGCTCTCCTTGTTGCTTGCCTTTAAACAAATTTATTTACTAAGATGGTATCTGTTCTTTCGGACATGTCCGGCCACTTGACCATCTTCTTCTTCTGTGCGAATGCCCAAACAGTGCCCGAACTCTTACGGGAATCGGCAATGCGCCGCGAGTAATGAGCATATTCGTAGTGCGGGACAATAGGTTGAGAATGTGGGTTACGCGGGGGGCGTGCCAGAGATAAATCCCTGCAGTCGAGCTATCCTCTGTGTTCTCGGTGGCTCAGATGGATAGAGCGACTGTCATGTAAGCAGGAGATCCCGGGTTCGAGTCCCGGTCGGGGCACACAATTTCATCTGTCCCCGTTGACGTATGTCAACGCCTGTAAGCAGCTAATGGTGTTCATTTGATTGTAGTTAAACAAATTGACATTCAACAGTGGACGTTAACAACATCAGGAAAATTCGGGGAACACTACCAGAAAGCCACGACATGAATGCGCAAGATGCGAACTTGCAGATCAAGTTTACAATATACCATTTAACGGTGAACACACATACGTCACCACAGGCAGATTCAAACTGTCAAGGAGGTAATCTCGCCGGTATAGCCTTGCTAGCAGCAAAATAAATAGCGAACAACCGGCACATTATAGCAACCATGAGTGTAGTCTGCGTGAGGCAGCGTCGAATACCAGTGGCCACAGTTCCACAGATGAACGGCAGCAGTTTAAACCACAACGTCCTCTTTGAGATGTGGGGTGGGGGGAGGGGGCACAATACATAAGGAGAGAGAAATCTTACCACAAGAAGCCAGGAACTCGATAATACAAACGGCAGAACATCATGCCTCCAGGCACAGCACCTCACCGCCATTCTGGATGAGTCGCAACACAAACTGCGATGACGACTGGTTTCCCACCTCCAAACAGCTCACTGTACGATACAGTCCCACTCGCGAAATGCCGCCGTCCACGTGGGCCACCTACCACCAGCTGCCCGTACGCTGGTACGTCGTCTCTCTCCGAAAGCTGCCAGTAATCGCACGCTAAGCACCGTGACCCCTCTGGCGATGCGCCAGAGGAAAGAGAGCGTGGCTCAACCTCTTTGTTTCGAGATAAAGTTAGAGGGGGGGGGAGTAAATAGCAAAAGATGGCAGCATGGCAACTTAGGCTTTAGTTTGACTAACACGCACCCGAATGAACCTATGGTTAGCAAGGTTTTAAACCAGGAAGTTGACTGGACCCAGTGGCTGACGGACCTGGCATGGGCCAATAAAATGGGGGTGCTAACTTACCGACACTAGGTGCTCCCCTGGTCACATGGGTGTTAAAGTTACATACAAAAACCTGATCCCCTACCTTTATTTGGACCGGCACCCTACCACGGCTATAGCGCTAAGCTTGCCAGAGGTGTGCTTGCTTAATACTGTGCCTAGCGTTCTCCCAATTGCACTTAATTTGATGCGGATCCAAATTTGGTGGTAAGAGGTCCTTGATATTCCATAGATTGGCTAGGGGAGTGTTAATTGGGTAAGCAAGCATGAGGGAGGTCGGGGGTCGCGCCGGAAGCCTCATGCTGAGCAGTGGTAAAAGCAAGATTGCACTATGGCAGTGACAAATTCCACTTGTCTGCACATTGGCATTATAAATAATTAAGGCTGCCTTTAGGTTCTGGCTGCGGATAGTAAGATGTGGTGGTAACATGTTTGATGGCATTATTAAAGTAGACCCTGAAAAACCTTTTTTGAACTAAAGCTGGGTGAATAGTTGCTGACCAGGAGCCATGTGAAGTGGCTAAAGGCATCCACAATGACCAAAATATAGCGGTTCTCATTCTTGGTCCTGGGCAAGGATCCCATGTGATCAATGAAGACCTTATCCATGGGGTAACCTCTCGGTCGGATTGCAATAATCCCTGACGAATGTTATTTCCCGGTTTCCCTATTTTACAGGCCTCACATTGCCTAACTAATTAACGGACATCCTTATAAATCGCGGGCCAGGTGAAATGCTGGCTCGTTTTGCGATCGTTTTGGCCACCCCTAAATATCCGCCTACGAGTGAAGTATGAAAATACTTAAAGGCGGGCTCACCAAGGCTCTGAGGTAAGCAAATCCTACCCTGATTGAACCTGCCAAACCGACGACATATGACGACATATGAGCTTCACATTCGTACATGGAGTACTTCAGTTCGGCTTCGGACAGACACCTAGAGGCGAAGGCCACAGGGTGACTATCCTCCTCAATTTGCTGCAGGAGGACGGCAGCAATGCCGATGCTTGATACGTCGGTCTGGATAATGATTCGGTGACTGAATCAGGGATGGCCAAGACCGGGGGGGGGGGGGGGGGGTTGGTGAGGGCAATTTTCAGGGCGCCAAAGGCGGCTTGTTGCCTCTCTCCCAAAACAAAGCTCACCCCTTTCTTGTGTAAGTTGTTAAGTGGGGCAGCTAGCTGAGCAAAATTCGGGACAAACTTTCTGAAATAATTGGCCATCCCGATCAAACTTGCGACGCCCTTCTTACTGGTGGGTGGATGAAAATTTCTAAGACTGGTGGTCCGCTCCTGATCGATGCAGATTCCGTCATGAGAAACCACATGCCCAAGGAAGGAAATTTGTTTTCTGGCCAAGGCGATCTTGGACGGTTTAACCGTCAGACCAGCACGCCACAATCTCTCCAGAACGGATTCCAAATGATTTAAGTGTTCGTCAAAGGTCTTACTGTATATGACTATGCAATCCAAATAATTATAAAGGAATTCAGACTTCATATCACCAAATACACTGTCCAAAAGGCGAAATGAAACAGCGGCTACTAGCGGGATCCTAGAAGATCCCAGACAGGGTCCCCACACTGAGCGGATACAACAAACGCAAAATGGTAGCTTCCGGCACCCCCAAGACCTCAGATGCAGATGGAGACGCACGACCAACAAGAGAAAATGTTGATTTTTGTCAATACTGTCAATGACGAGCTGGGTGACATCTCAGAGCAAATGCATGACCAGGTTCGGCAACCTGGCAAACTCTACCATCACCTCTCCCTCCGGTACGCCAGCACCTTGCTGTTGGGGACTGCCTGGATGGAGTGTTTGGTTATGCATAACTTCGAATTCTTCCTCTATCCCAATAGTACTGGCTTTGGCTTGTAACTGAGTATTTCTGATAATGATAGCTAACTCGTCTATGTCTTCCTTGGATCATTTATCGGTTTGCATGGAGCTAAGATCACCTGATCTGGCCCACCAGTGACAAAGTTGGGTCTGAATTCTTGCCCTTTGTTTCGAAGTGACTAGAGTACTCTCGAGAAAATTCAAGTTTTTCTCGAGCTGGTCAACAGCCTGCTCAGTCAAAAGTATAACTTGGTCGACCTTCCCCAGGATGACAGTAGAAATGACAACTGGCTCATGTAATGTAGCCCGCAACCTATTTACTAACTCGGTTACGGTCCCCTGAGTTGACTGTTGACGAATGGTGAGCTCATAATGCAGATGGTCAATTTTTAAGTATGACAACCCTGGACAGCTCCTGGTGGCCATGCTCGTTTGAAACCCGAAACGCTATGTTCGTAACTCGGAAAAAACCACGCTCTGCTACCATTGGTATGGTCCTACTCAAGTCTGGATCAATCGTTAAGTGGGAGTGGGAGGGCTAGGTCAAGTTCCGAGGAATCGAGCAATACAGGCTCCGACAGAGATAGCGAGTGGTGCGTCTCAGAATAGACAACTCGCTAAATATAAAAAACCAGAACTATGTTATCTTGCTGACAGCGCTAATAATCAGTCGCCAGACCTGCTGCGACCCAACATATACGTACATAAAAGGGCTTATATATATATATATATATATATATATATATATATATATATATATATAAAACTAAAACTATGTAATCAACCAAGTCACAAGCGCAGAGTACAACTGCTTGTGGCTGTAAAACATTTGGTAATAGCAGTATTTTGAACTGTACGCTCATTGAACACTCAGCGTTCTGTCGAAAGGCTCTCCTTGTTGCTTGCCGTTAAACAAAGTGCCATTCAACGATGCACATTAACAACAACAGGAATATCAACAGCACTCTTTCGAAAAGTAGTAATCTTGCGAACAGTATTCAATGATCACAGAGCTACGACGTATTTGCTTACAAATAATGATGAAGGTAAATGAGAATAACTGTTCAAGAGGCTGAGAAAATTCTAGAGAAAAACGTAGAACATTGCAAAGAGAAGTGTCGTAGAAATACTTCCAGTATGCAGGAGAAAGTTAGTGGTATAGAAAGAAAGCTCAAAGGTAACAGTACATGTGTCGTAGATAGAACACCATATAACAAGGTACCCTTATCGAAAAATAGTGGATTATCCCATGTGGACTTTATAAAGAACTGCGAAAGGTTATTTCCTGAAAACCTTACAGATCAGGAAAAAGCAAACGTGATTAATGGTTTAGCAGGAGATGCTAAACGATGGGGTGTTAACGTAAGCACTAAAGCAATGACCTTCAGTGAAGGTCTACCATCAAGGCGAACTACCATGAAAGAATTTTGCTAATTATGGTACAGGAACCGTAGCAGTGGTTCCGAAATTTCTGAAAGAAATTGTGAGAAGATTTGAGCAGGTACATACCTTTTCTTCATTATTAGAGAAAGTAATTAACAAAGACCACTGGCGAGAAAATCACAATCTCCATCAGAATGACAACACTAGGAACAGTCGAAACAACATCAGTGTGGAGCAGAATGATAATCTATATCAGGCTAATACTGTCCCTACTGTAAATCAGTCAAACCTAAAGGCCATAAATTCAACTAAATACCCAGGAATTACAATTATGAACAAATTAAATTGGAAAGAACAACTGGAAAATGTTGTAGGGAAGGCTAACCAGAGACTGCGTTTTATAGGGAGGATACTTAGAAAATGTAACAGATCTACTAAAGAAACTGCCTACACTATGCTTGTCCGTCTTCTTTTAGAATACTGCTGCGCAGTGTGGGATCCTAACCATATAGGACTGATGGAGTAAAACGATAAAGTTCAAAGAACGGCAGCACGTTTTGTACTATCGCAAAATAGGGGAGAGAGTGTGTCTGACATGAGACAGGATCTGGGTTGGACATTACTGAAATAAACGCATTTCTCGTTGCGGCTGCATATTATCACGAAATTTGAATCACCTATTTTCTCCATCGAATGCGAAAATATTTTGTTGACGCCGACCTACATAGGGAGAAACGATCACCATAATAAACTAAGGGAATTCAGAGCTCGCACGGAAAGATATAGGCTTTCGCTTTTTCCACGCGCTTTACGGGATTGGAATAATAGAGAATTATTGTAAAGGTGGTTCGATGAACCCTCTTTCAGACACAGTCTGCTGGGGACAGGCCCGTTTCGTGCGCTGAGGAGCATCTTGCTTGTATAGCACTGCAGACCGGGAGTGACGTAACAAAGCCGGTCACTGGACCGATACCGCTTTCAGCTGATGCTTTAAGTAAGCTAGTAGGCGGTGATTCACTCGCTATAACAAGTTAAGAGGAAATGGACAGACAACTTGCAGTAAATGAAATGGAAGATTGCGTTACTACGACCGAAAATTTGGCTGGGGATAGCAACGAAGTGAAGGAGAAAAAGCCGCGCAGAGTTCGCAAGCTGCCAATGCAAATGAATCCAAGAGCACCGCGCAAAGGACGCGCCTGGCTGACGTTAGGGTAAACGAAGATGTCGTGAATGTACGTGAAATGGACGACAAAAATTTAGACGCCGGAGAAGAGTCATTCCGTGACAACGAATCTGCGAAAATTGTTCCTATCATTTGCAAGCCTGACTTAAACGATAGTTACTTTGCGCGACTGATAGAATTTCACAAAGATTACAACGTATATGAAGTGCAAGCTAATGATATCAGGGAAGATGTAGAAGACAGTTTGGATAAAGACAAACTAAAACGTACAGTAAATAATTTGACTGCTAATGAAAATAAGCAAGAGGAACTCGTTACTATCGAATGAATTCAAAAGTGCATGAGCTATGAGGCTGGCAATGACCTAGAATTTTCCAATAAATTAAGAAGGGCTTTCATGTTAGAATCAGACAGTGATATTGAAGATTTCGGCTTACAAGGAAGATATCATTCGGTCAAATGGTTCAGAGTGGGAAGAAAAGAAGCTTACTGAAAACCTCTGCCTTACACAAAGAATAATGCCAGCAAATGAGTACATTTCGTGCGATAAGTTGCCAAAACGAGATATGAAACATGAAGAAGAACTTGTTCCAGAAGAAAGAAAAAGACCAGAAGACGAGCCATGCGAAGAAGGAATAATTCCAATACAAGAAACGAAAGACGTAACGGAGCCAAAGAAACAGGAACCACTGTGCGAAATGCTTAGTAACAAACAACTGAAGATTGTGAAAGAATTTGCGATAAGAAAGGAAAAAGAACCACCTGACACTGAATTTAAAGGAATGAACGCCATTTCATGGAAATATACAATGTTAAATTAGATGAGAAAAGGCTATGGAGGTAAAAGTAACTAAACAAACCATTAATTCTGATAGAGGTTTATGGATACTAAATTAGAGCGTTACTGGACACTGGCTCTCAATTTAGTGATTCATTTCAGTCCTTTTACGAGTACATAAAAGACAAACCAGCCGTAATGTCTGTGTAAAGAATGAAATTTAGGGGCGCTACTGGAAGAAAAAGTACGCCAATAAAGATGAAGGGTTTAATAGAATTTTTAATACAAGGTCGAGTTTTTACACACGTTTTCCCGGTCATCTTAGAACTTAGCATCGAAGTAATAATGAGCATAGATTGCCTGCAGAAGCAACAAGTAGTAATTACCTATGCAAATGAAATAGTGAACATTACGAATGGAGAAGGTGCCGTAAATATAGACTTTGAAGAAGCAAACGAAAGCATCGAACCAGAATTTCAGTCTATGATGATGGTTATAGATCAGACAATGAAGTATTATCAGAATTATTTGAAGGTTACCATAGACGAAGCATCAAGAGTTTACACCAGATGTTCGACGAATTTCGGAAAGTTGTCACTGACGTACCATATTTAGATCCAACGCAGAAAAATGAGTTGCTTCATATACGAGAACAAAATTATGTCATGTTTTCAGATACTCCTGACAAAGTGAAAAATTTCGAATATCATGTGAAAATACTGCCACATAAACAATTTTTTATTTACTCCGGTAACAGCAGCGAAAAAACAGGCCGTTCAAGCCGAAATTGACAGGATGCTTGGATGGAAAGTCAGAGCGTAGCAACAAAGAATATAATAATTCACTGATTACTGTAGGTAAAAAAGATGATGGACTAAGAGTGGTAATTGGTATAAGAACTTTGAATAAGACAATTAAGAGAGAAACAGATCGTCTTAAATCATTGGACGAAATGTTACAAAGATATTACCATATTAAATATTTATGATGCCTAAACATGACGGCCCGTTACTGGCAGTCAGTTTTGATGCTGAGTCGAGAAAGCATACAGCTTTCCTTTTCAGTGGAAAATGTTATCATAATAAGGTAGTACCGTTTTACTTAACTACATCAGATTCTGTGCTCATACGTGCGTTAAACTGGATGTTAGGAACAGAATTAAGCAGCAGGTTCACAATTTATGTCGATTATTTATTAATAGCTACACAACAATGCAAAGGATATTGTGGAAAACTCGAACAGGTATTCATTGCATTGCGGAATGGAGGACTGACGCTGAAATTTAAGAAATGTGAACTGGTGAGAAAATAAATTAAATTTTTAGAACGTGTTATTACAACAGAGGGAATAGAGAAGGCCCCTGAGACACTAAAAGCTATTGAATGGTGTCCTCCTCCAAAGAACAGGAAACAGTTGAAAGCTTTTTTAGGTTTGTGGAGATTCTATAGAAAATTCGTAAAGAGGCAAACTTTTAACATTCAAGCTTTAAACAACTTGTTACGAAAGAACAGTTCATTAGTTTGGACTTCTGAATGCCAAAGAGATTTCGAAGAAATGAAAAGCGAATTGCTTACAAACAATATTTTGCACTAGCCTGATCATTATCATCCCATATGAGTGAGAATAGTAGCAACACTATGGGGCAGGAGTAGAAACCTTTCAGGAAGTCGAATATGAATAGTAAAGGAATTGCTTTAGCAAGCAACGTTTTTGAAGGATTGAAGACTACTGAACCAGAGGTTATCTCGTTGGGCTTTATATCTACAGCAATATGACTATGAGATACTTCTAGTGAAAGGTTGCAGATTCACTTTCGAGACTACCTGAAGGCAAAGGCAAAACTAATCTGGAAAACAATGACGAAACAATATTTCAGTTATTATATCTGAAACACCTAGCTTGTTGCGAATCTCAATCAGCCATGGGTACAAATTAAATGTATTACGACTTATTCAGCGGGAGAGGCAGCTAAGCGTACACTCCGGTACGGAAGCACTGCGACAGTGTTTGTCGATGATACTCGCCAGCGCCGGCGAAGCGGCGCCAGGCGACAAAAAACCTTACGTGACCAGCTGGACGCTGCAGCCGAGTGCATAACAGGGATCAAAGTAGCTTTCTCACATCACATGATGATGAAAATATACCAAGTACATGGTCAGCCTCCAAGGAGGAGGTATAGAACATTCTAGAAGCTCTCCGTGACGCACGAAGGTAGTATAAACATGGGGTCAGGAGGACCCTATAGGCAGTCGAGATCTGCTGAGTATAACAACGCAAGCTCTGTGTCATTCTACGCCATAAGTGGGAACTTAGTACGATTCGCTAGCCTCGGCTCCGCAACAACCAGGGAGATAGATTCCAGAGTAAGAGATTCAACTGACAGAAAGTAGTGCAAGATAGTGCCAGTAGGGATTGTCAGTGTTCAAACTGTAAGGGCTCTTACGAATTCTGCCCTGCAGCAATAATCACTCCCCAACGACTACCATATCCTGCACCTTAGCATTAGCTTGCTCCTTCTAGCTGTCGGAGTTGCAGAAGCTGCCCGCGCCTACTTCTACTCTTCGAGAAGATTGATTGAGGTAAGTCCCCTGAATCCAATTCTTGTCAATGTCACTCCCTCTCGGGACACGACAAGCTGGTAGTAAAAGAACAGCTACTGTAATCTGGTACTCAGGGAGAGGCAGGATAAGGTTACAATTGTGGAAGGATCCGTAATCGGCTACCGATGGTTGCACGGCAAAACATACACTTTATTTAAGGAAATAATTTTCAACAATCATTTTAAAGGAATTGACTGTAACACAAACTACATTGACGGCTGAAGGCCTTATCAAGAAAGAAATCAAGATTTTTTGTCAGCTGAAGGCCACAATCAATACCACAAACAATTAATGGCTGAAGATCTGAATTACAAGTCAGGAAGGGAAGTACACGTTGAAAATATTAAAATAAATTTCCAAACAATCATTCAGTTATTGACTGCTGACGGCTGAAGGCCTTATTAAGAAAGAATTCAAAATTATTTGTGAGCTGAAGGCCACAAGCAATACCACAAACAATGAACCGCTGAAGACCTGATTTACAAGTGAACAGAAATTACACGTTGAAGATTCTAAAACATGTTTTTAAAACAATCATTTTAAAAAAAATTGACTGGGCTGAAGGCCTTATTAAGAAAAAATTCAAAATTATTTGTCGGCTGAAGGCCTGAGGCAATACCACAAACAATTAATGGCTAATGGCCTGAATTACAACTCAGGAAGAGAACTACACGCTGAAAATATTAAAATAAATTTTTAAACAATTGACACAATTTGACCAAATAAGAAGGGAGTGATCCACAGACATTGCTCCAAGGATCGACCTGAGGAAAGTCCCTACAGCTGTGTAAGCCGTGAGACAGGCAGGCAAGAGTAATCCTCACCTAACAGGATGGTAACTCAAACTAGAGACGGTTTAAACACCGATCAATCCTCTTACCAAATCCACCTAACGTCAGATAACCAGTACAACGATGGAGTAATTCAGGCCAGGGCGAAGTGGCCGACAGCACTGCTTCTTCAGAATCCGACGTTTAAAACACCGAACGGCGGAAGGAACCGCTACAACCAAGGTAGACAAGAGAAACAATTATCCACACCCCAATCAAGGAAGCTGTCAAATTACACGCCATTCCGGACAGTATCGGCAAGACGAGGAAAAGTACACTGCCGCAAAATACGGTAACCTCCAGGGCAGGTAACTGGGGCGTTAGCGGCCAGTAGGCAGTAAAATACCGCTGGTAGCACTTGATCAATAATAACCCAAATTCAAAACTAATAACAAGCAGTAGAAGACAGCTAATAGCTTCCGCCAACTTGACACACTCCACTTACTGCTGTTTGTCTCACCGACCCTGGGAGCAGCAACAGGCAAACAACAGCGAGATCTCAAACAGTGGAGGTTTCACTACTGGATAAAGTTCACTCAGCTTGGGTGGACAGCGAGATCGTCACCCTCGCGACTACAGACCCTCGATCCGACAGTGGCTGCACGCCGCCAGAGGTCCCGGCCTCCCCTCGCACTGTGCGGACCTCCTCGCTGCTTCGTCCCAAGCCAACTACTCAGTACGCAGGCAGAGTTAAAATAACCGCCCATTCAAAACCACACAAGATATCTACATCTACATCTACATCCATACTCCGCAAGCCACCTGACGGTGTGTGGCGGACGGTACCCTGAGTACCTCTATCGGTTCTCCCTTCTATTCCAGTCTCGTATTGTTCGTGGAAAGAAGGATTGTCGGTATGCTTCTGTGTGGGCTCTAATCTCTCTGATTTTATCCTCATGGTCTCTTCGCGAGATATACGTAGGATGGAGCAATATACTGCTTCGCTCTTCGGTGAAGGTATGTTCTCGAAACTTTAACAAAAGCCCATACCGAGCTACTGAGCGTCTCTCCTGCAGTCTTCCACTGGAGTTTATCTATCATCTTCGTAACGCTTTCGCGATTACTAAATGATCCTGTAACGAAGCGCGCTGCTCTCCGTTGGATCTTCTCTCTGTCTTCTACCAACCCTATCTGGTACGGATCCCACACTGCTGAGTAGTATTCGACCAGTGGGCGAACAAGCGTACTGTAACCTACTTCCTTTGTTTTCGGATTGCATTTCCTTAGGATTCTTCCAATGAATCTGTCTGGCATCTGCTTTACCGACGATCAACTTTATATGATCATTCCAATTTAAATCACTCCTAATGCGTACTCCCAGATAATGTATGAAATTAACTGCTTCCAGTTGCCGACCTGCTATTTTGTAGCTAAATGATAAGGGATCTATCTTTCTATGTATTCGCAACACATTACTTATTTCTACATTGAGATTGAATTGCCATTCCCTGCACCACGCGTCAATTCGCTGCAGATCCTCCTGCATTTCAGTACAATTTTCCATTGTTACAACCTCTCGATACACCACAGCATCATCAGCAAAAAGCCTCAGTGAACTTCCGATGTCATCCACAAGGTCATTTATGTATATTGTGAATAGCAACGGTCCTATGACACTCCCCTGCGGCACACCTGAAATCACTCTTACTTCGGAAGACTTCTCTCCATTGAGAATGACATGCTGCGTTCTGTTATCTAGGAACTCTTCAATCCAATCACACAATTGGTCTGGTAGTACATATGCTCTTACTTTGTTCATTAAACGACTGTGGGGAACTGTATCGAACGCCTTGCGGAAGTCAAGAAACACGGCATCTACCTGTGAAGCCGTGTCTATGGCCCTCTGAGTCTCGTGGACGAATAGCGCTAGCTGGGTTTCACACGACCGTCTTTTTCGAAACCCATGCTGATTCCTGCAGAGTAGATTTCTAGTCTCCAGAAAAGTCATTATACGGATCCGCTGAAACAATTCCACAAACAACTAAAACAATACTAAAACCAGTCACTGCAGAGCCACAAAGACGAATCACAAGTCGAAGCAAACACCGAGAAGCCAGAAGCGGTCGGCAGCCCAAATACACGTCGTCCGCTAAGGCGACCGACCGAACGACCAACCAACGGTCGTCACCGCTGAAGTCAGGCAAGGGAAAGGTCCCAGTGTGAATCGTCGAATGACAGCTTATTCCACGAGGTCACTTCGGCAGACGGACACACACACACACAAGTGAAGGTTGCACTACTCGAATATAACGAACCATTCAACTTGCTGAATCCGGACCTCGAAGTGGTCGTGCACTCTCGGGACCACACCATTCCGTCGGGCAGTGCACGTATGTCGCCACTGCTCGGACGAGTACTGGCTGTGCGCACCAAACTGCTGCTCCGTCCCAACTGAACTCCGACACACAACGACCAGGAAATACTAAAGGTCGCTCCAAAGATAGTACCAGAGTACTCGCTATCGATAAGCGCTACTGCTGCCACTAATGGAGAGACAAAACGAGCAAACGTAGTGGCGCCAGTGAACACACTAAGAAATCGAGAGGTCGCAATCCCAATACACGACGCCAACCTGTCAGTGGCACAAATCCGAGCCGAAGCGCGGCTCAGCTACTATATATAAAAATATCAGACGGTTTCAAAACGTAGTCTAAGTGTGGAAGTCAGTGAAGGGTAAAGTTGACAGTGTTGATTGTCAACAGATACAAAAATTTTACAAAATCTTTAAAGATGTAACGTATATTAGAAAAGCAAATAGTAGTGAAAAATTACAAATTTGTTGGCCATCACAATTCGAAGTGGAGGTAATTGATTACATCCATTTAGCATATGGACATTCTGAAGTGAAAAAGTGCCATGAGAAATGCATTAGTCTCATTTTTTACTACACTTGCTATTTTCTCAAGCCACTTTTTCTCCATGACAACTATTACGACCCATATCACTTACACCTTGTGCTAGGCTTACTAGCGACAGATTTTCGACATCAGGAGCAGTTTTGTCACTGGCTTCCTCACCAGGCGATCACGATTCCGGGATTTGTGTCATCCATCCCATTCACAGATGAGGCCACCTTATGCAGAGTAGTATCTTCAACTTTCATAACTGTAATCTCTGGGACAGTATGCAGAACCCCACGGTATGGCGGCAGCGAATCATCAGCATAGGTGCAGCCGGAATGTGTGGGTCGGAATAATTGGCGACCGTATTTTGGGGCCAGTCTTCCCTCCACGTCGCATGACCGACCGGAACTGTCGGCGTTTGTTATGGGTGACTTTGCCTTCCTTGTTGCAAAAAGTGCCATTGATGATTCGAAGGGTTATGTCGCTGCTACATGATGATGGTCCAGCCCACTTCGCCGTTAACATCCAGACGCATCTCAATCGTGTCTTCCCTGGTCGATGGATGATGAATCAGCGAGGGCATCCAGTTGCATGGCCTGCTCATTCATTGGATCTCAACCTGTGCGATTTCTAGTTGTGGGGCCATCTCAAAAGTATTGCGCATGCAGAGCCCATTGCAGATGTGGAGACACTGGAGCAGCGTATTCATGCTGCCTTTGACACTGTTCATGTAGCTTGAACGATGTGAACATGTGAGGCAGAACACGCTACGGCGTGTACACGAACGTGTCGAGGCACATGGAACCGATGTCCACCACATACCGTAACTTTGGCTCCATGGTATACTGCGTATTAGACCGCAGTCTGCACTACAATGTATGATTGAATAAATGGTCTGCAGCATGGAAACCGTGCTTTTCTGAACGTAGGTTCATTACACCTTTTTGTTCCGTATCCTCTGATCGATCAATCCCTAGAGTGTGCACAAGGCAGAAAAAAATGTACTGCAAGAGAAGAAATAGTTCTGCTAATGGAAAAGGCATTTGTAACACTATTATATAGGGAATTGTGCATATAGTATAATGTTACGCCTTTCACAGGATTTGATCGTGATCAATGACTAATGGATATGGTAATCAGACTATTAGTTCCTTTTGCTAAGAGTTTTCTAGCTGTTAGAAAGAAACGCAGTAAAAATGGGGTAATACTGAACTAGAATCTTTCTGCATCAAGTTCATTAAGTGGTTTGTCTAACAGATTTATGGTCGTCATCCTATCTAGGTAAAGGAATGGTTAAGTTTCAGAAAAGCAAGAAAAATAAAATGGTCTACTTTCCTGTTGTTCCCTAATATAACTTCACAAATAAATATAACATTGAGGATATGGTTCTGAGAAAGACACAGAAATTTTTTAGCTACTACATCCACATACATACTTATATTGCTTCAGTCTAGAAAGGTCACAAATTTTTAATCATTGCTATTTGCTAAAAAAAATTAAAAATGTTGGCTAGCGGAGGGCGACACATGTATTGTTTTTATAACCAACAAATTAAATAGTTAAATATTCTAATAGCATAATACACACATTTAAATTTATTAAGACACTTTGTTTATATCTTTGCCAAAAGCCAAATGTAAGAAGGGTGTGATCACTCCATATTGTCATTCAACATTTATTTGTAACCCTACTTCAGTGTTATTCAGCCACGTAAGCAATTTTGTTTTCATAATACTTTTTAATGCGTAACACTTTGTATCTCATGTCTGTGTTTTACTCAAAACTTATTTACTCACTTTCACTTTTAAAAATTAGTCACAACAGTTGTTTTCAGACATTTATTCAAATGTCAAAATTAGTTCTTGTAGATACTGAATAAATCACTTCAAATGTTTTTATAACATTACTCAGAACAATCAGAGACTAGGAAAGATCCTACATAGGTGAATCATTAGTAATAAAGGACATGGTGCTCCAAATATTATGTTTTAACACAATAATTAATCAAACAATGTTAATTTCTATGATTCACGCTTCTACAATTCTAATCATACAGTTCTTAACTTATTGGCTGAAGCCACTGGGTGAGGCGGTATACAGGGTGGCAGCCAGTCAAAGAATATTTTAGGGTTTAAAAATTTTTATTTCAAAGGAACCAGTCAAATCTTTACAAGTTTTCTTCCAGAGCAACTTCCGCTGTGCCTAGGTGACACAAGTTTCCTGCCTTTCATAATGAATGCCGTTCTGTCCAGTTAAAGCTGCTGACAAGAGACGCCTTGAGCTCTCTGCTGAAACTAATAGCCACTGGTTTTAGCCAATGGCGTGTGTGGGGTACAGGTCACGTGTGTCGACTCTGGAGGGCTCTGCAGTGCAGAACACAGTAGCTTCTCTCTTCTGTGATCCAGACCTCGAGCAGAAGAGACGTCTTTCTCGTAAGGCAGGGTCTCTGGCTCTGCGTTCCGTGACTGGCCACTAACACAAGGTAACAAAAATCGCCTCTTCTTCCATTGGCCACTTATTTTGTTGTTCGTCCTCCTAGACTGGCCTACACCTGGTAACTTCCTCCCTAGGAGCGCCACTTGTATACCGTACATTGAAATGTATTCTCCTTATTGTATCTACTTTTTTGTACCATTATTTAACGGCACTCCTGATTGCCCACTTTCAAGTGCTGACCGCTCGATCTCGTGTACATCGTCGTCCGTAGCTAATAGTAATGGTGGCTACACTGACCATGATACGTCGTACAAGTTTCTTATAGTATGGGCTAATTAATTTTTCTTGGCGTCGTTTTAACACACATTACCCAGCCCAAGAACTTGTACCGCAGCGGTGAGACCTGAGTTTCTCCTGACGTATACAACTTTCAAATAACTTCCGGGAAAGCAGCCAGGTAACACTTTCAGAGACCGCCGATATTTCGGCGGGAGAACTCCCCGCCATTTTCCAAGACAAATTGCAACGGACAGGCGGCGTACATGCAAATCTAAAACCTCGGATCTCGGACTGAAGCAGGAAAGATAACACACGCACTCAACACTAGTGCCACCAAAGATGACCAAAGTCATAGCAATCGATAGTGAGACTATGAACTCGCAGGTGAGGTAGCATTGACTCTGTCCCTCTGTTTCTGCACAAGGGAGAGAGCCGGATTCCAAACAGAGTTTAAACAGAAACCTGCATCCCTGTTAACGAGGATGCTCGCTAATTTAATCTCAACTGCCTCCCTAATGACACTGTCCCAATAGCTGGACGTGCATGCCAATATCTCGGTGTTATTGTATAACATGGGGTGACCAGTATCCAAGCAATGTTCAGCAATAGCAGATCTATTTGGCTGCTGTAATCGTGTGTGCCGTTTATGCTCAGTACATCGGTCCTCCACAGTCCTGATAGTTTCACCAATATATGCCATGCCGCAGCTACAAGGAATACGATATAAACCCGCCTTACGCAGTCCAAGATCATCCTTAACGGAACTCAAAAGTGCTCTAATTTTAGATGGAGGTCGAAAAACATTCGTATTTCCGTAAAATACGACCGATCTTGTTGGACGTGTTTCCCATGTAAGGCAAAAAGGCAGTAGACTTTGGTGTTGACTCAGAATTATTATCAATCACCCGATGTACAGTTGGTCGATAGCGCAACGCACGTTCAATCTATCACTATAACCATTTTGATGAAATGTAACTACTGCCTTTTTGCCTTACGTAGGAAAGACGTCCAACAAGATCGGTCGTATTCCTTGTAGCTGCGGCATGGCATATACTGGTCAAACTATCAGGACCGTGGAGGACCGATGTACTGAGCATAAACAGCACACACGATTACAGCAGCCAAATAGATCTGCTATTGCTGAACATTGCTTGGGTACTGGTCACCCCATGTTATATAATAACACCGAGATACTGGCGTGCACGTCCAGCTATTGGGACAGTGTTGTTAGGGAGGCAGTTGAGATTAAATTAGCGAGCATCCTCGTTAACAGGGATGGAGGTTTCTGTTTAAACTCTGTTTGGAATCCGGCTCTCTCCCTTGTCAAAAAACAGAGGGACAGAGTCAATGCTACCTCACCTGCGAGTTCATAGTCTCACTATCGATAGCTATGACTTCGGTCATCTTTGGTGGCACTAGTGTTCAGTGTGTGTGTTATCTTTCCTGCTTCAGTCCGAGAACCGAGGTTTTAAATTTGCATGTACGCCGCCTGTCCGTTGCAGTTTGCCTTGGAAAATGGCGGGGTGTTCTCCCGCCGAAATATCGGCGGTCGCTGAAAGTGTTACCTGGCTGCTTTCCCGGAAGTTATGTGAAAGTTGTACCGAAGCTGTAATAACACAGGAGTCGTCACCCGAGACAACTACGCAACAACTTCCAGCAAGGCATCGCCTGCTCCTCCACTGCCGCCTGCAGACTGCGTCCTCTCGTTCCCGCTGGCGCTTCAGGTGGTGCGACAAAACCCAAGCTAGTAGTACAGTACAAAAGCACTCCATCTTTTACATAACACCCAACCTACACATCGTCCCTAAACGTGTGTTAGTTTACACAAATGACAACTTGCACAAACATATAAAATTACACATACAAACATTTTCATTTCATTACTCCATGACAAAATAGTATTTAATAAATTAAACATTTCACATTTTTCTTCACGCAAGTTTCAAAGATACATTTGAAAAGCACTCTAACATCACATATATCATACTTACCAAATAGTCTTTGCATATCACAGTTATATTACGGCAATTTTAAATGCAAAAATTCAGATGAATGAATGGATAATGTTATAGCATGCCTGCAGGAGTGCCGCGTGGTTCCGTCATGGGCCCTGTGTTGTACTCTGTACACACATTAAAACTGCCGGTAACTCGTCGTGCCTCTGCAGCTGTACACACCGACGACATTGTCTCCTACACCACGATCAGACGGCCGCACGTGGTCCACCAGTGGTTTGCAGGAAGCTTGTACAATCCTTGAAGCATGGACGGCTCGATGGTGAATAGGATTTAACAGCGCCAAAATTCAAAGATTGATACACTCAAAACGCCGGAAACCAGAGGTACAACCAGTACTGTTTTTCGCTACCCCAGTATGACGTACATCCACTGCAAGATACTTGTGGGTCTTATTGCGCACTAAACTAACCTGACAGTGGCCCATCAGTGACGTCAACACCAGGACACTGTAGTGGTTAGGAGCCCTCTACTCACTACTCAACCAGAACTCTGTGTAGTCCACTGACTACGGTCTCCACATTTGCAGGCTCCTCATACTTCCAGTGATGGACTGTGCATCAGCCACGTGGGGAAATGAGGCTCCGACTCAGATAAAGATGCTTCATATTACGCAAAACATTCATACGGATTTTCCACGCTCCCGCTTGCTTTGCGGCCGAATATATGAACCAAGCCGCAGAAGAGCAGGACGTTATGCACCTGATTGAGATGCCTGCTACGAACCTGTACGAGACGACTCGCAGGTCTGCTTTTTTTTGGTATTATGGTTTTAGGGTGCCAAACAGCTAGGGTCATAAGAGCCCATTCTCTTGCTTAGTGAAGAGTAAAAATAGGTACTTAAATCATCAGTAATGGGAGCGAAACTCAAGAAGAAGGGAAACTAAAAACGGAAGGAAATCCTAAAAAAGTGATATTGAAGAGGTGTGGTTTTCCTCGAAAAGAGCTTTAAATAACCGATGTCATCTCACTAACACCTATAAACTCACGGACGCGATCGGCTGAGCGTGCATCATCCGCTAAAAGGCAATATATATTACGCGATAGCTGTAAGCGGGTGCGTATCGAATTAAAATAGGGGCACTGAAGACAAAGGTGTCTCGTCGTCCACGACTGAGAGCAGTGGGGACAAAACCGCGGGAGGATCGGCACTTAAAAGATGTCGATGGCTAAAACGACAGTGCCCAATCCGGAGTCTAGTAAAAACTACCTCCTCCCGACGACGAGGCCGGGAGTAAGATATCCAAGCGCTGAGAAGAAGTTTTATGTCCCGTAATTTATTATACAGAAGTGCAGACCAATATGCGTGCCATAAAAGAACAACACGGCGACGGAAAACGCTCTGTAGATCGTCAAAGGGAACCATGCGAACAGTGGGCCGAGGAAGACAGACAGCAGCCGCTATATTGGCTGCTTCGTTTCTGTGTATACCAACATGCCCTTGGATCCAGAGGAATGCCACAGAAATGCCCCCCAGGTGGAGCATGTGGAGGCAGTCCTGAATCCGGTGGACAAAGGGCGGATGCGATAAAGAGCTTGGAGGTTGAGAAGAGAGCAGAGCGAATCTCAGCATATAATATACTGCATCCACTGATGGAGACGGATTTATTGGACAGCCTTGAGAACAGCGTAAAGTTCTACAATAAAAAACCGATCACTGGTCGGGAAGGCGAAACCTAATAGGAGTGTCGTCAGTAATATTGGCACTCCCATCACCAAAGGTGGTCTTGGAGCCGTCAGTGTAAATAAATGTGGCATCCTCCATTTGTGTGCATAGAGCAGCAAATGACCGACAACAAATTATGTATGTGCATATTATTATCTGTAACTGAGAAAATGCTTTTTGTAAACTTTGGACATTATTTTGATACTCAGAGCTTCCACTTGATCTTGTAGACTGAACGTTAAGCAGTTACCTTTTGGATATCTGATGTGCTATCACACTGACTTCGGACCTAAAATTTTGGTCACTTGCAACTGTTTGCAGATTGCAGTCTAATCATCTGCAGTCTCTCTTTACCTGAAAAAGGAGATATCTGAGAACTACATGATCACCATAACCTTCCTCTCCACATTCACAGATTCGTGTGTTACCACATCCGACATGGTGCAGATGTTTGGGATATGGATAGTGCCGCCGACCTCGTGCACCATACCTCGTCGTTCAGTTTGAATCTGTTCCTGGTGCTTGACAATATGCGTTAAACACTCCTTGTAGTGCTCCTAGCGTTCGAATAAGACTGCTATTCATCTAACTTCCAGGCTCATGAATGTCTTTTATCAGTAATATGCATTCCTCTGATCTCATACACAAGATCATATTGCTCACACCCTCACCAAAACAGCACTGCCCTGTAACATACCACGATATCCATCAGACATATCCCGATTATCACCAACAAACCCTCTACAGGCGTAGTGCGAAAGGCACAGTGAGCTGCAGAAGTATGCTCCACTGAATTCGTAGCAGTACTGTTTTGTTGCTCCCTAGTCGAAGACAATATGTCAATACGATTAAGTCCATAATGGTGTCGAAGTTAGCTCCGTGTTATAACCACACCACATGAAATGGTAATTTATAGTCAGCACAGGCAATATTATGCATAATTTTGGCCGCTTTCTGAGTAACAGAGCGGGCCGGTGTGGCCGAGCGGTTCTAGGCGCTTCAGTCTGGAACCGCGCGACCGCTACGGTCGTAGGTTTGAATCCTCCCTCGGGCATGGATGTGTGTGATGTCCTTAGGTTAGTTAGGTTTAAGTAGTCCTAAGTTCTAGGGGACTGATGACCTCAGATGTTGAGTCCCATAGTGCTCAGAGCCATTTTTTTAGTAACAGATTTTTAGTGTTCTTGACAGTTTCTTTCCTCGACTTGAAGAAACCGTAAATATGTACTAGCAGTACTGCATTTTGCAGGTATTCCGTCAAGCCTCAGGGAAGGATTCCTACTAAGAGAAAGCCTTCCCTTCAGAAGTATGTATGTGGTTTTATGAACAACTATAGTTAATTTGTTGCTCTTGCACCAACGCTGCATCTGAGCAAGCACATCGCTCACCATTGAACTAAGTCTCGCCCTGGAGTCTGCAGACACATACTAGGATGTCACCTGCGTATGCGACAACGCCTTCAACAGAATCTGCCTTAGGTGTAACAGAGTTCAATACTAAGATCCCAAACCAGTGGGCCACTTACGGAACTTTGAGGACAGTCCTTGGTAATCTTCTTAATTACCTTTCTCTGAAGCCCTGGCTTACGATTTAGCAGAGCACTATCCCGACAAATGAGAAATCAGCTACTACAGATCATTTATCCACTTTAAAGCACAAGATGAATGAAGATTTTGCTGATCAAATACGAGCTGTCTCAGGTGGCACATATGCGTTAGGGTGGGATACCACACGTAACGACGTGTTAATTGAGGTAGCTACAGCCAGAACAATTGACGTCTTCATATGTGGAATAAATCTGCAGATATGTAGTGAAGTAAATGTGGCCTCACCTACTTCACTGCATGAGGCAGTAAGACTGACACTTTTTTGCAAGGTTGTTGCAAGGTTCGTCTCTACTCTGTCGCAAAGCAGAAAGCTGTGCATCGTTTTTGTAAATGACACGAATTTCAAACGCTGAAATGCAAGTACTGCCTGCCCAAAAGATGAGAGACAGAATCTTCAATAGCGCAATTCTCCACATGATAATAGACAAAATGTGAGTACACATTGGGGAAATGGTCGATGAGGCCCCACCACCCATCGTCCACGTAACGTGGGTAATGTATCCAGTCCAAGACAGAAGTGTAAATGACGTGACTAACATAACTTTAGAGGCCAATATCAGAGGAAGAGCTGCCAAAGAGTCAGTGGTCAGTAGATACAGGGACTCAAATTAGAGCATTATTTGTTTCTAATAAAGATAAGAGTGCACTTAAGTCGTTGCGCTGTAGCATTAAAGGATTAAGAGAAGAAGTAATACTGCCTGCAGGAATATGTTTCGTAAAACCTGCAGACGCATGGTAAGAATTATGGTTTTGTAAGGCAAGTTTGGGAAGACGCGGAAGGGATTTCAGTGTCATTCTAGAGAAGGATTTCCTACACTGGCACCGGGTGGTGGTAGATTATGGTGCGCATATTGTTCGATTCAGTGAGGCAACTATTTCGGTGGAACTCGCTACCCTCAATAGCTAGGAATTTGTGGGATGAGGCCTCTTCCACAACCTCCAACAGAACCACATACATGGGCATTTGAAACTTACAAAACTGGTAACAATCAGCAGTGGCACAGGCCAGTGTTCACAATCCAAATGCTGCCTAGATTGGACTTTAACGTTGATACAATCGGCCTAAACAATGTTCTTTACAGGTCGTTGATTCATGTGAGAAGAGGTGTAAATAAAATAGAGACACTGGTAAGGAGATATAGAGATTACACGTGAAACAATACTTATTAGTGGTCAGGAAGTTGTAGAGGAAGAATTTCAGTGTGAAAATAAGTTAAAGTGTAAGAGCAAGCAGTTGACAGAAGGACAATTTGCACAGTAGCACAGTAGCGACCTTACTTGAAAATCAGGCCTATGAGAAGTTAGCACATTTGCCAGTGTAAGTGTAATCTTTTGTACTCGATATTGGAGGAATATGCTTGGTTGTTCGAGGAACAGCAGTATATGTCAGTCACTGACGTTGTTCAACAAGAAATTCGAACTTAAGAGATGAGGCCAATAGCTTAGAAAAGGGACAGCTTCGGAACCGGACAGATTCCTATTTTATCTACAATCCATTGTTCAGAATGTTACACAACAACAGCTGGATGCAGGGATAGATCAATCCTCTGCGAACCCTTGCTTGGTCCCTATAGTTGTGGTACCCAAAAAGGCAATCAGCAGAGAGAAAGCCTATCACCTATGCATTAACGTAAAAGCAATAAACAAGGTAACTACCACTGATACCTACCCTCTACCCCATATCGACGAAACATTAGACAGACTGGGAAACTGTAGGTATTTTACTACCTTTTACATGTATTCTAATTACCACCAAATTCCGATTGCATCAGAATACCGAAAAATCGCATTTGTGGTTCCATGACGTTTGTATTAGTTTTAACACATGCCTTTCAGCTTTAGAAATGCGCCTGTCACTTTCCAAAGATTCGTTGACTTGTTGCTAAGATGACTGAAGCGTACAACGTCTTTAGGCTAGGCGCAAATTCAGAAGTGTATAGCACGTGTGACGTGACACGACAGTACAGCGCGACACGCACGTGCCGCACTGGTCGCGCGGGTGCAGCGCATATTGCGACGCGTAGGGCCATTTGAACCATGTAGTACAGTGTGTCGTATTACATTATTACATCCATATCAGAGTAATCACAGTGAAACTTCTATACTTCAGATCTTGGACGCCTTTTACCAGAAGCACAAAGGGATCACACCTGTGGAGATTATCCCTTTCAAAATTTTTGTAACAGATCGTACAGATACGCTAGCTTACTAGGCAGCGAGAAGATAACCTTGCTTTACTTTCCTGCCTTGATTCTTAATCACATGATTTTATAAATTCCTTGCTTCCTTATTCACTACCCTCTGTCCCTTCTTGCGATCTGAAAACATCGTGGAGGCATATGGTGCAATTCCAACGGCCAATGGCTCATCAGTTACTGAAGTACACATTTTTCTTGACCGAAGAAAAACAAAACAAAACTGTGCACATATAAATAACAGAAAAGTATAACGTGGTAACGAAGAAAGCTGGAGCGTTTAAATGGCGAAAAACGAAACACTACCCAAAGGCAATAAAATTCAGTACACAGTAAGGCAAAATTTATCGAATGGGCAATATTACCACAGCTCATATGCGCCGTTCCGATGTGAGCATATGGCCGGGCTACTTTTCCGCTTCCCACCTCAAATTTCCCACGGTGCTAGCGATGCAAGCGCGACGCGCGGCGCGAGAAACTGTGCCGCAACCACAACGCCGCGCGACCTGGCGCAGGCGCGAGTCGCGTCCCAGTCGCGTCGCGTCGCAATTTGGGCCGTCCCATTTGAACCTGTGATGTTACAAAAACGCGCGCTGCGCTGCGTCGCGCCACACGCGCTATACGCGTCTCAATTTGCGCCTAGCCTTAGTGTATTTAGATAATATCATATTTTCAAGGAGTACTGAGGAACATTTGGTGAGATTAAGGTACGTTTTATCAAGGTTAACAACGTACACATTTGAATTTAAAGTTTTTTTCCTGCACAGTCAAAGGCTAAGTACCTGGGACATATTATACCAGTTCAGGTGAGGTTAAGACAGATCCACAGCTAACCAAAGCAGTTGAGACTCTTCCAGGCCCACTAACGTTAAGGAGATTCAATGTTTCTTGGCCTCACTAATTATTATCGTCTTTGGTAAAGGTTTACACAATAACATCCAAACGATTAAATAAGTTGTTAAAGTAAGGTGCAGTGTTTGAGTGGACAGAAGGATTTGAATTGGCTATGAGGAAACTTAAATATGATTTGACAGGTTCTCATTATTAATATACTGATTCTGAGAAGCCTTATATCCTTTGAATAGACACCTCGAATATGCTGTTAGTGCTGTTCGTTGTCATGTATAATTGCTAGAACTTAAAGTTGGAGTCAACTATTTCGGATGTTGTCTGTACAGAAGAAAATTCGCTGTAGTACCTGATAATACTGGTCTTTTGTAGAGGTTCAGTTTAAAGGGCCCCAGTAGTCATTTGACTCGTTGGGCATTAAAACCGTCAAAATAGGATTATGACGTATGCCACAAACAAAGCTGTTCACACCTGAACGCTGATGCACTGAGCCATATGGTCAAAATGATTCAGACTGACAATGTTTTAATAAAAGAATTGAGAGATGTACAGTGTCACTGGTACAATTCTCTTCCACATTTTGTCCAGTTGATTATATTCTATGCCATATAAATCCCCCTGAGCAACAGAGTCATAATTGCAGAGAGAGTTGCAAGCATGTATACTATCTCAGTATCATGACAGTTTGCAGGCATGTCATAATGGACATAAACCCATGAATGCCAGAATAGACACACGGTATTGATGGGAAGATAGACAGACTGATGTTCAGAAGCACATACAAAACTACTTGTCTTGTGGTCAGAGATCAGTCCCACTATGAACTTAAATTGCCTTGCAAGCACTTCTAGACGCTACAGACGTTACAAACCCGTTTCAGAATGTTACCTCAGACATTGTCAGACCGTTGTCACAGACGACATAAAATAATAAATATATCCTATCTATCACTGATCTTTTCCTAGATAACTAATTCTAGTAAAAATGTGCAGATATGACTACAGGAACAGTAACAAGAGCCTTTGTCAATAGTTAAGTTTAATCATTCGGAAGTCCTGATGATATTTTGAGTGAACAAAGGACTAATTTCTTGTACACCCTGTTTTTACAAGCGGACAAATTTCTAAGAACCAAAAATAGAGAAACACACCTTTTCACCCAAAAGCTAACAGCCACCTCCAATGTGTTCATCAAACAACAGTTCGGATTTTGTCTTACTACATAAACCACACAGTGACTGGGACAGGTAGGTCGCCTATGTAACGTCTGCCTAAAATGGTCATATACATGAATCAACTAGGTATACATACTATGAGGAAGTATATGGACGGCCTATGAGCTCCACATTTGAACATGATAAACTCCCATCTGTCGTGGATCTGGCAAAATTTGTCACCTCAAGGCTATCTGTAAGGAGATAAAGTAAAATAAATATAAGCTACCCAGAAACATGATGAACGAAGTAACAAAGGAGCTGTGCTTTCTCAGTATAAACCTGGAGAATAACGTTTGATTCGTAACCCCATGATTAAGAAATGGAGGACTAAGAAATTCATGCCTCAATATGAAACCCCTTATTCCATCATATGAGTGATTTCTGTTGGTGCAGATATTCATTGTCTGACCATACAGTGGTAGTATATTCTGACTGGTTACAGCTATACCATGGTCAAGATCTGCCACCCTCTACAGTGTCACTTAGTCCAGCTCAAAATAATTTATGAGAAGGCACATGTACTATTATGCAGAAATGCAGGAAGAAAAGGACAAGTTGCTGTCAGCATATCCTCAGTATGCCTTGGGAAATAAGCACCCTTATGCCTTGAGGTCATCGGATTGAGGTATTGTTTGTTTGAACAAGTTTCATGTAGTATTTTATTCAGTGTAGGAGTGATTTCACTATGGGAAGAAATGTAGCTTATTGATGTGGTTGTGAGTAATATTTCTTTTGTTCAGTCAGTCATTTTGACTGACTGGTGCAAACGAATTGTGCTAGACTGTAGAACCAGTCTCCAGTTGAGGTTAGATTGCCATCTTCCATTTGCAGTTTTTTATGCAAGAAGTTGCAAGAATTGCTTTCTAAAACTGGAGTGTGCCTTGCTGTTTTATAAGTTACTGCATATTAACAGCAAAGTAACGAGAGCAGTGATAATGTAAATGATTAAAGTGTGACCAGAAGTAATTGCTTATACAGTGGACAAGAGTTTAGAGAGATCAGTTATTTAGTAATAATAATGTACCAGTAAAAGAGAATGTGGGGGGCTACTATGCAACATCATCAGGAGGTTACTATGTTACTCAGTAAAGCCTTAGACGTTCCTTTAAGTGAGAAACGCTCTGTGGTGACACATGAAATAACTGTTAGTTTTCCGTTATATGCACTAAAGATTTTACGTCATGTGAAGTGAACTTTTTACGAACGAATTTACACTATTGCAAACGAGGTTTAATCAGTACTACATTCTTATAAGATGAGAATTACAGTTTTGAGGTAGAAGAATGTTTTACTGAACCAGTTCATAAGCGGCGTTGAAGTGAAATAGATAATTGGAGACATTATGTAACGAAGTGTCTTTCCAGTAGCTGCTATTAGTAAAATGGTTTCTTTATAGGAATACATATTTTTCTTTTGCCGAGTTTCGTACGAAAAACACATACACGAAATTTCAATTATTATCAGATGTCATGCTATTTCCACGTTACTATCAAAATTTACTTTAGAATTCATAGTTCTCTTGTCTAAAATAGGCAAGTAAACTTCTTAATTAAATACATGAAGAGACAAGAGATAAGTGCATTCATTTATAAAACAGTTTAGAACCAAATTTGCAACAATCAGAGGACCTCTACATGAAGTGTTTGGCGTTAACACTAAAGACCAATTAATGCAATGAGTAACCTACAGAGATCATGTACTTGACACACTCGCCTAAAATCGGCAAACCACAGTTATTTGAAATTACCCAAAACTCTCGTAGTATACACTAGTGGGAAGTTATAATGTATAAAACAATATTATCTGGAAGTTGTGTTAGCCCTTTTGTAAACAAATAATAACTCACACTGCAACATTTTACTAGCAGTCAGGCTAACGCATGCACATAGTGTAGCATATGTTACTGTTTGGCAGCACCTTTGTACGTCAGATGACCTATATTCTTTGTATGTAAAGGATAACACAGCAAAAATAAGCCCTGGTCTTCGTAATTTGTGGTGGAATGTGTTGTACCTCACGTGGATTGATCTGGTGAAACAAGCGATTTATGGTTACGAATTTTGCCATATGCCACTATAGGAAATGTAATACGCCTTTAAAAAGTACACTTTCCTCGATTCTCCACCTAATATACAATAGATTTCAGATGTGAAATCCTGAACATCACAGGTAAGTCCATTGTCAGAAGACACTCCTACATGTCGAGACCATAGATCCAGCATGACAAAAATATAGGGTATAAATGGTACCTCAGGAGAAAGAAAGCATAGATAAGTTGAATTATATACTACTGCTGTATCAAAAATGACTTAACTCCATTACCAAACAATGATACTTGAAAGGAACTACGAACACAGAAGGTGTCAAATGTAGTCTCCCAGCAATGGTTTGCGAAAGGTAATATTTAATTATGCCCAGTTCTATATGAAGTTAAGAGACAAACAATTTTCTAACAACAGTAGCACCTTCACTGTCATATGGATGAATAAGATTTACTTACGGTTCTGCAAACAAGGGTAGATGCATTGATTGTTGTAATTACACAGTGATGGGCTAACTGCTCTTGTCACTGCGACAGTTACTCTGAAAGCACGCCATTCATAGATGGTAATTTGCATTTCACTTTAAATATTTTCATGAGTACCTCTTTTTATGCTTTGTGTTACTTTTTCTGTATTTTGTTTACTGTATTTCATGTGTGATAGAAATGATGACATGACAGTCACTCTCCCCTGAAACTAGCCAAAACCAGTAAGCTGGTTTGTTACACTATTATGTGATAGATTACCTTCCTTTAAGCTTCAACACAGTATTTCACTTGAAATACTCTTTCAGTCAGTGTGCATATTCTTATACAATAATTATTTTGTTTCTTTCTTTTATGGGTTACCCAGTGATTGTGATTTAATATTCTCCTGGGAAACCTTACTTACTACATTCACTACAGTGACGCATGTTATCTCTCCATCCACTTTTGGCATCATTAACTACATTGTGTACTCTGGCCAAGTAATATAGTACTATATCTTAATTGTAGTTGCGCTTCTACTGCATCTGCCACTATTCAAATGTGTAGGCATCATTAAAACGAGTTGTTCCCACAAGACCTCGTGGTAGTTACCTGTATTACATATGGTTAATGCCCAAGTGGCATAATTTTGATACAACCCCACGGTTATGAATACATATATGCATGGATCCATAGTTGTACCATTTTGTCGTTAGACAATCCTATGGTGCTGAATGTGATAATGAAGATTATGCTAGCCTCTTTTAATCTGGCTATCTGCTAAAAAATGCATGTAGTGTCATTGGTTCTCATATTCAGTAAACAAAGAGGAATAGGGACAACTTCTCAATGACGTGGTTTCTTACACTACTGCTAATGCACGACGAACAGTCATCCTGTACTGCTGGAGAAATCATGTAATCATATATCATTGCAGTTAGTTTCTTAACTCTTCCCTGTTATTCCTGTCCCTACCACCATGTTCCAGAATCTGTTCTGCTCTTCTTCTTCCGCTAAGAAGGGACTAGTCTGAGCTCATCTTGACCATGTCACTCTCATAGTACCATAGTACCAGTTCTGTTTCACTATTCCAGCCAATACAACAGAATTATCAGTGCTGCTTTGTTGCAGTGTCCGCTTTAGCTATTCTCCAGAGACTTACTGCATGGTATGTGCCGTCTCTCAGTTGATCAGTTAAGCAAGGAGGCAGTGTTATTTTCTATAGGAATGATCTGACACATCAGTTGTCAAAAAGTAAGTGTTTGACCAGTGACAGGAAAATCGCTAAGCACTCTATCTTGGCCTCCACCTACCTGTGATTTATTCACATCATCTTGGCTCATATATCTTGGCAATGGGAATATCGTCACTCCATTCATGTGTTCCGCAAATTATATGTATGCCCTGTTAATTTTGGACTTACCACACCATAAGAGAATGATCTGGAACCTTGATCATTCTTTTAAGATATTCATATGGTATGTTTCAATTCGACAAAGGTGATTTCAGCAAGTTTAGAACTGGTTCCTGTGTGCATCCTAATCTGAAACATAATAGTACTGCTATCTCTTACACTCTCTTTCTTTACAACAACTTACATTTAACATAAGGATGTAAGACCATTAAACAATGATATAGTGTGAGCAATGTGATATGCCTTGTTCAATGCACAGACCTCTTGTTTATTCCATATCATTAACTGCTCAACAATTTATGTGTGAAAGGAACCAATGAGACTCGCTAGATAGGCAGTTAGCATCATTCAACATCTACCCCATGCAAATGAGACAGGAGGATGTTGCTTGGTCTTCTGGTTCCTCCAGGGACATCCTCCTAACACGGTGTGGTTAGCCATCACAGAGACTCTGGTCTGGTCACACCACTTACCTATGATTGTACTATGGTCGTTTCTACCATCATTCATCTTGCTGTCACACAAAAACATGAGTGCCCCACTTGCACACTGAGAACTACAGTACCTCAATTATGGTCGTAGTGGCTCCACTCACACACAACACAAATACCTATGAAACATAACTTTCGTCTTAAGACACCTACAGAGTGTTCCCTGAGTAGGTAAGTATCTCTAATTCCTACACTATAGTGTTATTTTTATTCGTAATGTTTCACTAACCACTGACACTTTCCAGTTTGAACACTGATCTGCCCTTGGATATCTATCTGTTTAGTACATTTTTATAATAATACTGGAGCCTCCATTTGATGCTTATGAACACTTGTCCTACATTACTCGTCGCCATCGTGCAAAAGGGGATCTCAGACATTATCTACACACTCCATTGAATTAAATATGGCATTCAGCAGCACAGAATCACATTTATCGAGCAGTTTCTAGCTGATGCACCTGACACCACACGAATTTTAGCCTTGTTCACTCCTTCAAGAAGAAATATGAATAATGAAGTCTTTTCCCTATGTGGCCACCACCAATGTTATCACTTACACTCATACACTAATTAAATACTCACTAACCCACAATGTTGTGTACTTGTCCCTCCAGTGATGTGTTTCACCTGCCAGTTAGGCTCTGCTATTTTGATGAGATGAATGCAAACTCATCTGATGACCACCATTCCGTTTACAGAAAGCTTTAGAATGGTTCGTGCAATCTGTTCAACTGCTCTGTGGTTCCCCATCTATAACTAACCAAAAGAGCAGTGTATCTGGATATGCATACATTACTGACACAGGTTACTTTTTGACCCTTTCATTTCCGCTGATATGTACCACATTATACAATCACATGTAGTACATATAAATATTTATACAGTTGGACACACCACAGCTCCTTACACACCTACAAAGTCAATGTAGTACTTGTCAGCAATGCATCACTGAAAAAAAATTAAATTATTTGCCTCTTTTAACTCAATTATTTACCTCATGTAGCTATAAGCATTTATGCACATTTCACATTCCTTTACCACCTTTAGCTTCGCCATACTTTTATATCAGTAGATCAAAATTCTATGGCTTCATGACACAAATCTTGTATGGCAGCAGCACACTCACTTCGATTCCTACGGCTCGTAAGTTCATTCCACCTTGATAGGCTGATGAGATGACGAAAAAACGTCTGATTCATCTAGCAACAAGGTACTGCCCTTCCTTTTGCTTCCCTTTATGATTAAATGTCAGTTGCAGTAATTCTAGTGCACAATGTCACCTCTTTTCCCGTTAATGTATTTCTGTTTTTCACTTCATACTGTCATGTTCTGCCATCTATTTTTATCACCTAATTTAATTAGGACTGGCATGGGCCAGTTAGGTCCCTCAACAGTCACAAGACTACAATCATTTTCAAAAACTGACTATTGTGAACGCCTGTTTTCAGTTCATTATATAGGCTACCCTGTGTGGTGCACAACATGGAAGTTTGCTTGAGACATCATAAGCTTGGACAGTTGATCATGGTTTCCTTCCTTGTTCACCTCCCATCCTTACGGCACCTTCTGTTATATTTTAATACATTATAATTATAAATGTAACCTATACTCTCAACTTTAACTTCGTTACAGATAATTGATGCTGATTTGGCCATTTTCCTAACAGCTAAGCCCTCTATTCTTTCCCATAGCTCACCAAGGAAGTTATCACTACTGGGTAGGTCTACTGGCTCCCATTTTGACATGCTTGTCCTAAATCTAACATCTCCATAATCATGCCAGTTTACATAACGGACACTTCCAAAATTCAGTTTCATTCTCATTAGATTGTCAGAAAAATGGGAAATAAACTCACATTTGGTTTCCCAACAAAGTGAAGAATTAGCACAACTACAGTAAATCATACACGTTAGCGAACTGCTGACCTAATCCTGCAATATGCCAGGCTATAACGTCATCTGTTCTTTCTAAGAGCATGCCAAAAACAACTGGCTATGAATTCAGTCCGCTCAACATTCAGCCATACTCAACATAAATCATCACTATTTTTTCGAAACAATAATAAACTTTTAAACATGTGCAAAGTTTCGAGACAACTAGCACCTGTGAACACACTATAAATACTGTTGATCAATCATCTTGACTGTGAAGCCATCAAACCTTGGTACCATGTTGAAATTGCCTCTACATAAGTGGTAACTCTTGCAATATGCAAGCAGAAATGACCCAACAGTGTGTACTGCCATGTCTGTCTTTTCACACTGATTTAATTCTCATTAACTGCATTACAGACACTGTTCATCCTGTGAACAACCAGACACAGTACCACTTCACAATGTTATGCGAGTTTGCTTTAATGGAAGTGCAGCTGTGCTGAAAACAAATTTGGTACCCCTGATCAGACTGATGCTGATCGCTGTTATAAAGTTCCCCAGCGAGCTTCATTCTTTGTTACGCAGTATCATGAAATGCTCGTATGCTGACATGTGCAGCACAATCACACGGAAGACAACCTTTTGGCTACCAACTGACAAATCCAAAATATAGCCACTGTGCTAATAATGCAATATTACCAGGGTGACGTAATGACTGTACACAGGGAATGTGTAAACTGGCTGCAACTTTGGAAGTAACCAAAGCCTTAGAGATCTTGTTGTATAACACACATGCAACAGTTGCATGTTAACACCCTGCACACTACCATTCAGCCAAGACTGCAACAGAGACTTAGCCCTAACTTAGTGCCAGCTGAAATCTTCCTGTAAACCATAACTAATAAACTTTTTCATACATCAGTACACATGCAAATGATCTACTCCACGCAGGGATCAACCTTGTTGTAAAACTTCCTGGCAGATTAAAACTGTGTGCCGGACCGAGACTCGAACTCGGGACCTTTGCCTTTCACGGGGAAGTGCTCTACCAACTGAGCTACCCAAGCACGAGTCTCGGTCCGGCACACAGTTTTAATCTGCCAGGAAGTTTCATATCAGCGCACACTCCGCTGTAGAGCGAAAATTTCATTCTAGAAAGATCCCCCAGGCTGTCTCCGCAACATCCTTTCTTCCAGAAGTGCTAGTTCTGCAAGGTTCGCAGGAGAGCTTCTGAAAAGTTTGGAAGGTAGGAGACGAGGTACTGGCGGAATTAAAGCTGTGAGGATGGGGCGTGAGTCGTGCTTGGGTAGCTCACTAGTATCATGAATTGTGAAATTGCACTGTTTTAAGAGGAAACTAAGGAGTTCCCTTGCTCTCACACTATTGTTGCAGTACACAAATCTTTATTTATGCCCATTGGGAACATATTACTTTATGTGGTAGCACAGTCAACTGTAGTAGCAGTTCTCTGCTGTGACCATGCATTTACACTTCAGACTTACCGAGTTCCTCTATTGGTAGACTTTTATTCAACGTTCTTATTATGATGTATCACACCCACCATTAGGTTATCTGCTCATTTAACTTACACACACAACAGCTTTGAACTTTTTCTGCTGATATTCCTGAAACAGCTTTTGTGCTGGCACCCAACCAACAGCCTGCCTACACTACCAAAAAAATCAAAGACTCGCCTTCTGCAAACCACTGATGAATGTTAGCTTGGGAAAATTGCAAGTTACCATTGACCATGGCACTGCTCACATCACTGAATGGAGTAAGCTGGAATACCTACATAGAGTGGTTGCCAAGTGTCATCTCTCTTCCAGTCACTGTAGTTGTACTCAGAATGGTTATATGGGCCATATATGATCAAGGATAATTTGAAATATTCAGATCACCAAAGTCAGTGGCGCACAAGCAGCACCTGTTGGGTAATTTTATACTTCAGTGGATTTTGGATCCTGGCGCAATTCAGTCACGACTGTCGTTTATGACTAAGCATTAGGAGATGAGATGCTAATATGTATTAGTTTGTTTCCATTGTATAATTTTATCATTTTGCGTATTTTGTAACATGGGAGAGCATTACATTTCACTTAGTTAAGGACCAAACCAATGGCGTAGGGGTTAACAATCAATAATTAAGTACATGAAATAAGATTTAATAAAACAATGATTGTGTTGCAGTTGTCTTAATGAGATTAGTTCATTATGCATATATAATCAGTTTGTAATGTATCCTTCAATAACCTTGTAATTTTAACTTTTATGCTACAATCCGCAAAGATTATAGGAAAGGTAACGAATCTTATCAATATTATTGAGCTAAACCTCTCTTTGTATTGAAATACCCAGCCAGCCTTTGCTGATGCACCCTTTGATGCAGTTTTACAGTCTTTCGTGATCTGCAAGGCTAGACCTTCACAACTGGTAACAACACTTGGAGGCCCCAATGCTGTCACTCCTGGCCACAATACTCCATCACCACCCATAGGCATCACCACTGCAGCAGCCATCCACTGCCCAGCTGATGCATCTTGACAGCCCTCATCCTCTCCCAGCTGGTCAGTACATGGTCGGAGCACTTGCTGCCTCTGCACTACCACACCACTGTACCAGTTCATTATCTCAGTTGGCTGCACATATTTCTACAATAACCAAAATTGGCTAATTCAAACTATAAATTATTGTACTATTATCTTTAACTTCTTAAATTCTTTTGAGTTTTCTATTCCTGCCCACTTTTTGTACTACATTTTGGGAATTATTTGTTGCCCCTATTAAAACCTTGCATCGCTTAGCAAGAGCCACCTGTCCAAAGGAGCATTTTCAAACATTAAACTACTACTTTTGTGATTTTGAAATTATTAGCCTGATGCTATGGAGGGGGAGTGAAGTGTCCATGGTAGACTGACAGAATAAGTCAGAAACACTTTATGAAATATGTTTCACTGCAGAGCTGTGGCTAGGCAAGGGATGGTTCTGTACTAATTACCACTGTATATGCCTTGTTCACGTTCATACCATCCTGGCAGTGAGAATGCTGATGGGGTGAGACTTCTGAGAAGCATCGCTAGTGAGGAATAGCTTCTAGAAAACCATCCAGCAACCAATTAGACAACTGTTAACGGTCACATGGGGCCATAAAGCATTGCTGGGATCAATTTGGCTCACTCTTAGCAACCAGCTTTCAGTCTCATCAGAGGTGCCCTTCCATCCCATTCTCCAGCACTATGCTCCTCAGTCTGTTAGTGGCCTTAGAGGTAAAGTTCTGATGTAAACACAAGTCAATTGTTTCAAAGCACTCTACATTGTTGTTTTTTTAAACAATATGCTCGATTACCCTGTACTCCTGGATCCACATCCTACAATTGAGTTGTACTTGACAATTCTTGTACAACAGTTTATTCTGTCATGATTAGCTTAGGTTATGATTTTATTAGGTGCAGTTACACTCTTTAATTTATGGGTATCTACTGTGTTTATGTAGACTCAGTTCTCTGGTTGGTTTTCCACACAACCACTGAATATGTTTATTTTCTGCTTACATCTTGTGTACCAGAGAAACGCTAAATGACCCATCTTTAGCTGACACATTCGATACATATTGTGTACCTTTTTAAAAATGTTACTACAAATTTTACTGTTTTACTTAGAAATTCACAATTTGTATAGTCGCCACACTTAGTAGTATATTTTCAGATTCAACTGAATATAAGCCTATTGGCCAGACACCCTGTTTTTCTTCCGTTTTATTGGAAAATAATATTTAATACGAATGTATGTGGATGTTGCCTATTATGAATAATGTATACAGCAATTGTGGATGTCCTATTATGTTAAAGATGGAATAAAATGTAATCACATCACTACAAAGTGCCATAGCTAAAGTGTAGCAAAACAGAACAGTGCCAATCCCTTAATCACAACTATCTCCAGTTCCTACACATATGATGGGACATACTAAACCACTTTCACCAATAACAAATAGATAGGAAATCAAAAATAAAAACAATCGTTCTGAAATTAAAAATGAAGCATAAATACAGATTTCCAAAAACGTCATTTATTTATACAAATTAAGAAAAATATCCACAATGGAAACATCTTTGAATATAACACAAGAAATATTTAGTACAGACGTTCTGATGTCTCCCAAGTGTTTTTCTTGTGTATAAAAATATATGGAATCGAATTGTAACATCTAATGTTTGTTTACCTATTTCACTTTTAGAGAACTTACACAGTATTAAACGCAGAACAAATAATTAAGAAGTTTGGTGCGTAACACTTATCTACATTATCTCTGAATCATGTACAAAGCTTTGTGAAACAAAAAAATTTCACACAAAATATAGCAGTTGTGCACTGGTGTAAAGGCAACCAGGCACAATGAATTTGTTAGATTACACATTTTCGCATCTGACCCATTGACGTGAAGATGAACTGATGAACATAAATGTCATGAACACTGCCCATCAGGAGACTGAATGCCACATGTTGTTACACACATGATGCAATAAGCAGATTACAGGTATATAAACACACGAGAGAATCCAATGCTGTAATTGAATCCAATGCTGTAAGTGACTTTAGCAAAGGGCAAGTTACAGTGGCATTGCAGTTGGGAACTAGCGCCTCAAAAGTGGTGAAACTGGTTGGCTGGATCTATGCTACTTTTGTGAACATCTGTGGAAAGTGTCTGAAAGATGATAAATCCATAACCTTATGAAAAGGTGTAATACCTCTATACTTCATCACAAATCATGGCGGCCAGAGGCTTGCCTGCTCTGTACAGCTGGACATTTGGCAATGTGTGGCATATCTAATGACAGAAAACAATGATGCAGCAGCCATACATGTTTTTGAACACACAATTCAATGTACATTTTTTAACATGGGGCTCCACAACATACAGTCACTGTATGTTTCCATACCGATCCACCAAAATGTTCAATTGCAACTGCAGTGGGCAAGGGATCATTGATTCTGGAATGAAGGTCAATGCAAATGTCAACTGTCAGGATGGGTGACATTTCCTGTTACACTAGAGCAGTTGTCACATCCAGATATGCTATCATTTAGGTGAATGATACCAGATGGAGGGCCAATTGTGCATGCGACAGTCACTTGGGCTCCTTTGGGACATCTGGTAGTAATCGAAAGCATCATGGCAGTTGCAGACTATGTGACCTATGTTGCAACTGATAGATTCGTTCATGCCTGATGTGCTCTCCCATGGTGAAGGCATCTTTCAGCAGGGTAACAGTCCATGTCACATGTGCAGAACTACTCCACAGTGGTCTGAGTAGCATGGTAACTAACACTGATGTCTCGACTATTCCATTTAGCTGATCTGAACGTGTGGAATACAACTGGTGCAACATACATCCAGAAATGTGTAAAAGACATGTCAAATCCATATCATGTAGAATTGTCATTGTCATTGCATTGTGTTCCACAAGTGGACAAACATGCTATTAAGCAGGTTGCTATATCTTTTGATACGTTTACTAATGCAGGATTAGTACTAACAGAACATAAATGTACACACCATTTACCCATCAGTGCCGTGCATTGCCATAATGCAATGTTTGTAACACTTTTTTAAAATCGTTGATTCCACGACAACAATGAAGCGAGAGTGTTGGCAGCACTGGATTCCGTTCCACAAGACTGTATAGATAACTGCAATGCAACAGTTTTAACAATACATTTAAATTCTGCGGCGTAAGCAGTGTTGGAAGTCGTCGTTTGCTGTACGACGAAGAAATATGGAGTATAAGTTCGAGTAAGTATGTTTTACACAGGAAGTTACGATATATAATTTGGGTTTTTAGTATGGTTGTGCTTTAAATACTCAAATATATATTTTTTGGAAGTTACTGCTTGCTGTGAAATAAATTACGTTCATTTAGTCCGTTTGAACGCCGGTGTTGCCATATGGCAACGCTAGGCGCTTGTACTCAGTAAAAGGACGAATTTTTTGTTTTGTTTTACAAGAGGTTTCTCGCTTGCTGAGGCGCTGGAGATTCTTTATAATGACGATATTGAAGGTGATGTGTTTCTTAAGGCCCCCAGATCCGAATGTAGACACAGATGAAGATTCGGGAGATGAACATGTTGGCGGGTGAGTATGCCTATCATTGTTTTGTAATTGTTTGTATACTGATGCCGACTTTATTATTATTTACTATTTCATTTCTTATTTTTACAGATCATTAGACAACCTGTCCTCTCGTCAACTACGAGCTAATGCCGAAATAAGAATGCCAAATAACGTAAGGATTGGTGTTGATTATGAGCACTGTAATCCGCCAGCACCATTAATGCATACTGCACAAGATCCAATTGTACCTGATACAGCTACACAACGTCCAAATATACCAGAGCCATCTGTATCTGAGGTAAGATCTACCCTATTATCGGACAATATCGTGATCTGGGTTTCTGTAAAAGATACGTGTGGGAGGCAGTGGGAGAAAGGAGCTGACTTTGAGAGTCAAATTACCTCTACATTTCCAAAACCTGACTACTCAAGCTATGGAAACATGTCAATCATTGACATATTAGAACTTTCCATTGGCCAGGAATTTATTGAGCATTTAGCGAAAGAAACAAAGCTTTATGCACTATTTCTCAATTGTCAGGACCCAAAAATTACAGCAGACGAAATATCGTGTTTCATCTCCGTTTTGTATCTCAGTGGCTACAATAAGTTACCTTCTAAAAGAAATTATTGGGACTCAAAAGATGACATGAAAAACTTGGCTGTGTCTCAGTCTATGGGAAGAGACAGATTTCTACAAATATGCAGGTTTCTGCACTGTGCAGATAACACTAAGATCCATGGAAATGACAAGGCATGGAAAATTCGTCCAGTTATGGAGATGTTGAAGAAGTGCTGCACTGAGAATTTTGTACCTGAAGAACACCTGTCATATAACGAATTATATGGTGAAGTACTACGGCCACCATGGATGCAAACAGTTCATTCGTGGTAAGCCAATTAGATTCGGCTATAAAATTTGGAGCCTAAATACTAAAGATGGATATTTGGTGAATTATGAACCGTATCAGGGAAAAGTTCCTAAGGGAAAAGCAGTCTATGAGCAGTTGTTTGCAAGTCGGCAAGTCCCTTACCTGTTTTATTGGATGAAATTCCTGAAGTGAACAGAAAAATTTGCTACAACATCTAAATGAACAATCTATTTACAGGGGCATCTCTATTTTCATTTCTCAATTACTGTGGATACTCTGCCATTGGTACCATCAGAGAAAACAGATTTCCTAAGGAATGTATACTGGAAAACAAAAAATTATTTTCCAAGAAAGATTGGGGATATTTTGAGAGAGCAATAGAGAAGAGTGATGGATTATTGTATGTGCAGTGGCTGGACAACTCAGTTGTCACAATGATCTCTTCTTTATGTGGTGCACAAGAAGTTGGCCAAGTCAAGAGATTCTCACAGCTAAAAAAGCGAAATATATGAGTCCCAGACCAAAACTGGTAGCCAAATATAATACGTATATTGGAGGTACTGATCAGATGGATCAGAATCTAGCATGCTATCGCATTTCAATAAGAAGCAAGAAATGGTACTGGTGTCTCTTTACATGGACGTTAGATGTCGCCATACAAAACAGTTGGATTTTGTATAAATAAGCAAGAAACCAAACCATTTCTCAGCTTGATTTGAAGACAGACATAGCAACAGTGTACTTGCAAAGACACCAAGCTTTACCAAAAGGAGCCGGGAGACCATCTGCATGAAGGGCATGTTCCGACAGCTGCTTATCAGATTCAATTAGGTTTGATAAGACTGACCACCTCGTCCAGCACAAAGAAGGGAAGAAGAAGAAAAGGTGCGCAAACAAGGACTGTAAACCTATTGTGAGAACAATGTGTTCAAAGTGTAATGTGGGATTGTGTATTGACTGTTTTATTCCATTTCATGTAAAATAACGCTGAGTTCAGAGTTTGATGTTTGATTCTTAATTGTACTGTGCTATAAAGTATCAATTGTATGATGAAGACTGAATAATAAATTTGCACAAAACTTGTATATGTAATAAGAAATTTCAATAACCTACTTATTTTAGTTGAAGTTGTAATCCATATAAAATTAGGTAGTGAAAGCACCTATTGTTGCCATATGGCAACATAAAATATCTTGCTAATGACGGTAATGACTTTCATCAAAAAACTCTGTTGTGTAATTTATGCCTTTTACAGACATAATAACGCAATTTGAAGAAAAATCACGAAATAATTAATTCCAGTGCTAATGGGTTAATGACATATACAGCATATCTCTTGAGGAAAAATACCTGAGTAAAATAATTGCCATAATCATGGATCTCCAGTGTTGAGTTTATGAACCTGAGTGAAGGAAGTGCCATGAATATATTTTTGCTGTCACTTTCTCAAATGCAGAGTTACAAGTACTATATAATGACCATGTTTGGAATAATAAGCAGCAAGTCATCGCATTTCCTTGGCCTTAAACTGAATATTGCGTGGTAATTATAACTATTGACAGTGTTAATGACAAAACACATTTGATTAATGTTTCTGGAGTATTTAGTAATACAATTTCTTAACATCTCAAGCTGCAGATAGCGATTTTTATATTTCACATTATCTCTTACCTCAATATAGTACAGATTATTGCACTGTTTTCACAATTCTGCAACACTTTAATGTTATTTCACAGGCATTACAATTTATTGTCCCCCTACTACATTCATTATTTTATAGGCCTTTAGGGCACCAACCAGGAATATCTATTTGCGTAAACTAACAATTACTTGTAGTTACTTTCTGATGTGAAGTAATGCATGTGTCTTGAAAGTACCCAACTGAGTGAAACTTTTGTCACAGATATCTCATTTGTGAGGTCCCCTTCCCATGTGGACTAACGCATGTGTCTTGAGATCACCTGATGTAGTAAATGATTTGCCACAAATATCACATTTGTGAGGTCTTTTCTAGATGTGAAGTTTCTTTCCAGTGTGAATTGTTATATGCCTCTTGAGAGTGCCTGACCTAGCGAAGGATTTCCCACAAATCACACATTTGTGAGGTTTCTTTCCAGTGTGAACTAGTATGTGATTCGTGAGATAACCTGATGTAGCAAAACATTTCCCACAAATCTTACATTTGTAGGGTTTCTTTCCATTGTGAATTAATACATGTGTCTTAAGAGAACCTGATGTAGCAAAACATTTCCCACAAATCTCACATTTGTAGGGTTTCTGTCCAGTGTGAAATAGTACATGAGTCTTGAGATAACCCGATGTAGTAAAACATTGTCCACAAATCTCACATTTGTAGGGTTTCTTTCCAGTGTGAATTAATACATGAGTCTTAAGAGAACCTGATGTAGCAAAACATTTCCCACAAATCTCACATTTGTAGGGTTTCTGTCCAGTGTGAAATAGTACATGAGTCTTGAGATAACCCGATGTAGTAAAACATTTTCCACAAATCTCACATTTGTAGGGTTTCTTTCCAGTGTGAATTAATACATGTGTCTTAAGAGAACCTGATGTAGCAAAACATTTCCCACAAATCTCACATTTGTAGGGTTTCTGTCTAGTGTGAAATAGTACATGAGTCTTGAGATAACCCGATGTAGTAAAACATTTTCCACAAATCTCACATTTGTGAGACTTATTTCCAGTGTGAATTAAAACATGAGTCTTGAGACAACGTGATGTAGCAAAACATTTTGCACAAATCTCACATTTGTGAGGTTTCTTTCCAGTGTGAATTAATACATGAGTCTTGAGATAACCTGATGTAGCAAAACATTTCCCACAAATCTCACATTTGTAAGGTTTCTTTTCAGTGTGAATTAATACATGAGTCTTGAGATAACCTGATGTAGAGAAACATTTTCCACAAATCTCACATTTGTGAGATTTATTTCCAGTGTGAATTAATACATGAGTCTTGAGACAACCTGATGTAGCAAAACATTTTCCACAAATCTCACATTTGTGAGGTTTCTTGCCAGTGTGAATTAATTCGTGAGTCTTGAGACAATCTGATCTAGCAAAACATTTTCCACAAATCTTACATTTGTGAGATTTCTTTCCAGTGTGAATTAATTCATGAGTCTTGAGACAATCTGATCTAGCAAAACATTTTCCACAAATCTCACATTTGTGAGGTTTCTTTCCAGTGTGATTTAATGAATGCTTCTTGAGACTGCGTAACAAAGTAAAAGATTTCCCACAAATTTCACATTTGTGAGGTTTAATTCCAGTGTGAATTAATGACGGTGTCTCCTGATCGCCAGACCTTGCAAACCATTTGGCACAAATACCACATTTGTTGGTTCTGTTTGCAATATATAGATCAGCCTGGGCACTGTGATTAACAGCTGTAGATAAAATTCCATAAGCACTTGTTTTCTCTGCATCATTTGTCATGTGTCTGTTACACATATCATTAGAGGCCTTCTTTGAAATTTTCCAAGTTTCCTTATATGAAGACTGTTCAATGTGTTCTGTAAAAGAAACTTCTGGCTCACTATCCAAGAAGATACTGCTTTGATGCTCATCACTACAGTCATATTTTTCATGGTGGCCAGCAGTTAAGACATGATAATTCTCTCTCATTCTCAAATGTGTTTTCAAACTAACCTTACTGTGAAATACCTCACCACACCACTTACAAACATACAAAGGTGGCTGCATGCCATCAATGTGCATAAACACATGCATTATGAGTCTGTATTTTGAAGGAAAGTTCTGTTGGCAGAAATCACAGCTATATAGAAGTAATTCCTTTTCTCTCTTACTACAGTCATATTGGGTGGCAACTGAGCATTCCTCATCAATAGTCACATTTTCTGTACCAAACTCATGTGTTGACTTCTCCTTGTCTATCACCGAATCATCCTGGACCAGCCCATGGTGATAAATTTCTTCACATGTTATGCCACAGCTCCCACCAGTAGTCTGAGTCAATCTGAAGAGTGAAGACAAGAATGTTAAATGTTGATATATGTACAACAAAGAAACAATATTTGAGTGTCGATAAATGCAGTACTATAGGCCACAAGTCATTAAAGTGCATAAGAAATTGCATATTTAGTAACTGTTAATGATTTAAAATTACTATATTCCTCCAGAAGGAAAGAACTGATGAGGTAAAAGTGGTTTAAAACGAAATTAACCACAGGAAATTCAATAATGATGAATGTGAGTCACTGCTGATTTCATTTGAAATTTTAAGTGAGAGTTAATATAATTCACTTTCATGTGTTACTATCTTTTCAAAATACAGTACTACAAGTTAACAGTTTACATCAATTTATTAAATGTATCAAAAAAAATTCTTACATTCAAGGCATTTAAGATTTGATTAAGAGAGATAATTTTTAAATGTTCTTCTCCCATTATCTTTTTCTGCTTTGCAAACACTTTCAGCTTTGGAAATGATAAATTTATTTCACCTAATTAACAGATTTTTTTTGTTTCCCAATGACTAAAGAACTAGTGCAAGCTTCAACATTTTGTTAGGTATCTAGAACGGATGTTAATCAGGTGAATAATGATGGTTCATGAACAAGAATCAATGTCACATCAATCAAGGGAACAATCTGCATACTGATGAATGAAAGTGAATGACACACTTGCAGATGGTTTTAATCTAAGACTGTGTTTTCGGCACTGCAACTTGTAAGAAGCCTTGCACAAATGGAAATACTGTCTGAAAAGATGGAAATACACTCTTGGAAATGGAAAAAAGAACACATTGACACCGGTGTGTCAGACCCACCATACTTGCTCCAGACACTGCGAGAGGGCTGTACAAGCAATGATCACATGCACGGCACAGCGGCCACACCAGGAACCGCGGTGTTGGCCGCCGAATGGCGCTAGCTGCGCAGCATTTGTGCCCCGCCGCCGTCAGTGTCAGCCAGTTTGCCGTGGCATATGGAGCTCCATCGCAGTCTTTAACACTGGTAGCATGCCGCGACAGCGTGAATGTGAACCGTATGTGCAGTTGACGGACTTTGAGCGAGGGCGTAGAGTGGGCATGCGGGAGGCCGGGTGGACGTACCGCCGAATTGCTCAACATGTGGGGCGTGAGGTCTCCACAGTACATCGATGTTGTCGCCAGTGGTCGGTGGAAGGTTCACGTGCCCGTCGACCTGGGACCGGACCGCAGCGAGGCACGGATGCACGCCAAGACCGTAGGATCCTACGCTGTGCCGTAGGGGACCGCACCGCCACTTTCCAGCAAATTAGGGACACTGTTGCTCCTGGGGTATCGGCGAGGACCATTCGCAACCGTCTCCATGAAGCTGGGCTACAGTCCCGCACACCGTTAGGCCGTCTTCCGCTCACGCCCCAACATCGTGCAGCCCGCCTCCAGTGGTGTCGCGACAGGCGTGAATGGAGGGACGAATGGAAATGTGTCGTCTTCAGCGATGAGAGTCGCTTCTGCCTTGGTGCCAATGATGGTCGTATGCGTGTTTGGCACTGTGCAGGTGAGCGCCACAATCAGGACTGCATACGACCGAGGCACACAGGGCCAACACCCGGCATCATGGTGTGGGGAGCGATCTCCTACACTGGCCGTGCACCACTGGTGATCGTCGAGGGGACACTGAATAGTGCACGGTACATCCAAACCGTCATCGAACCCATCGTTCTACCATTCCTAGACTGGCAAGGGAACTTGCTGTTCCAACAGGACAATGCACGTCCACATGTATCCCGTGCCACCCAACGTGCTCTAGAAGGTGTAAGTCAACTACCCTGGCCAGCAAGATCTCCGGATCTGTCCCCCATTGAGCATGTTTGGGACTGGAAGAAGCGGCGTCTCACGCGGTCTGCACGTCCAGCACGAACGCTGGTCCAACTGAGGCGCCAGGTGGAAATGGCATGGCAAGCCGTTCCACAGGACTACATCCAGCATCTCTAAGATCGTCTCCATGGGAGAATAGCAGCCTGCATTGCTGCGAAAGGTGGATATACACTGTACTAGTGACGACATTGTGCATGCTCTGTTGCCTGTGTCTATGTGCCTGTGGTTCTGTCAGTGTGATCATGTGATGTATCTGACCCCAGGAATGTGTCAAAGTTTCCCCTTCCTGGGACAATGAATTCACGGTGTTCTTATTTCAATTTCCAGGAGTGTAGCTGTAAATTTTCCAGTATATTTGCACTGAGCCTTTTTGAAAATTTTTACATCTTCCTAACATCTGCTCATCTGGCATTGCAGAACACCATTGACTGAAGGGCACACATATAAATGGCCACTTCATCACCCATACGACACTGCTAGCTGACACCACATATTGTGTGGCAGTGGTAACAGCTGATGCATGAGCTGAGTATCTGGGTCCCATTATTCCACCTGCAGTTAAACCCTTTCCCACAGAACAGAACTGTGATGTCTTTCAGGTCCCCAGTATGTGTATCATGTTGGACATGAAAGAGTATGAACTACTGAAGGCATGCACACCCAGTGTTATCTTTTGCTCTGCAACTTTTGACTTTTTTGCGTTTTGTTGGGGATAGTTTTGGGTGGCATGATATCTGGTAAATTTCGAGTGTTTTTAAACTCTTAATTAGAATCACACGATTTTTTTAACGTAACTAGTATCATGGTGTGTGTCAGATTCTAGAAGTTGACAACTGTATAACTAGATATTGTAACTTTTTTAAAACTCAATTAGTTACAACATGTACACTCCTGGAAATTGAAATAAGAACACCGTGAATTCATTGTCCCAGGAAGGGGAAACTTTATTGACACATTCCTGGGGTCAGATACATCACATGATCACACTGACAGAACCACAGGCACATAGACACAGGCAACAGAGAATGCACAATGTCAGCACTAGTACAGTGTATGTCCACCTTTCGCAGCAATGCAGGCTGCTATTCTCCCATGGAGACGATCGTAGAGATGCTGGATGTAGTCCTGTGGAACGGCTTGCCATGCCATTTCCACCTGGCGCCTCAGTTGGACCAGCGTTCGTGCTGGACGTGCAGACCGCGTGAGACGACGCTTCATCCAGTCCCAAACATGCTCAATGGGGGACAGATCCGGAGATCTTGCTGGCCAGGGTAGTTGACGTACACCTTCTAGAGCACGTTGGGTGGCACGGGATACATGCGGACGTGCATTGTCCTGTTGGAACAGCAAGTTCCCTTGCCGGTCTAGGAATGGTAGAACGATGGGTTCGATGACGGTTTGGATGTACCGTGCACTATTCAGTGTCCCCTCGACGATCACCAGTGGTGTACGGCCAGTGTAGGAGATCGCTCCCCACACCATGATGCCGGGTGTTGGCCCTGTGTGCCTCGGTCGTATGCAGTCCTGATTGTGGCGCTCACCTGCACGGCGCCAAACACGCATACGACCATCATTGGCACCAAGGCAGAAGCGACTCTCATCGCTGAAGACGACACGTCTCCATTCGTCCCTCCATTCACGCCTGTCACGACACCACTGGAGGCGGGCTGCACGATGTTGGGGCGTGAGCGGAAGACGGCCTAACGGTGTGCGGGACCGTAGCCCAGCTTCATGGAGACGGTTGCGAATGGTCCTCGCCGATACCCCAGGAGCAACAGTGTCCCTAATTTTCTGGGAAGTGGCGGTGCGGTCCCCTACGGCACTGCGTAGGATCCTACGGTCTTGGCGTGCATCCGTGCGTCGCTGCGGTCCGGTCCCAGGTCGACGGGCACGTGCACCTTCCGCCGACCACTGGCGACAACATCGATGTACTGTGGAGACCTCACGCCCCACGTGTTGAGCAATTCGGCGGTACGTCCACCTGGCCTCCCGCATGCCCACTATACGCCCTCGCTCAAAGTCCGTCAACTGCACATACGGTTCACGTCCACGCTGTCGCGGCATGCTACCAGTGTTAAAGACTGCGATGGAGCGCCGTATGCCGCGGCAAACTGGCTGACACTGACGGCGGCGGTGCACAAATGCTGCGCAGCTAGCGCCATTCGACGGCCAACACCGCGGTTCCTGGTGTGTCCGCTGTGCCGTGCGTGTGATCATTGCTTGTACAGCCCTCTCGCAGTGTCCGGAGCAAGTATGGTGGGTCTGACACACCGGTGTCAATGTGTTCTTTTTTCCATTTCCAGGAGTGTATTTTCATACATATGGAAGAAAAGCAACTGAATGTTAATAATTAAGAAAGAAATCAAAAAATATGCAAGTAAGGTTTCAGACAAATAGCTTTCTTTTTCTCAAAGTACTAGATATAAGACTTACAATTAAAATTTTATGCTATGCCAGTGAACCATAAACAAACCAGGATAAGGAAGAGAATTTGTGGAAAAATTCAACAATAAATAAAGTTTGATGTTAATTATTTATCAATTGTTTTAGAGACCTCCATGCAACCATTGTGTAGGTACTGGGTACTTGTGTCGTATCCTTAATATTTACTGCACAACATTTTTTGTGGCAGGCACATCCATAAACTGTTCATGCAGTGATAATGGAAGTGCACATGTATTTTATCAACACACATACTACAGCCTGGACAGTAACAGTGCTGATGGCTCACACCACATTTGTTAGAAATTTTGGCACTAAAGCTGTTACCACTACTTTATTCCTTCCTTTGATCTCTCGATTCTCAAACCAAAGAGCTGTCATCATGAACAAATACCATTTCTTACATTCTATATATCTATACCGGTACCCACTATCCAACTGCCAGATTTTATACACCCCAACTGTCTGCATCCAGTGTAATTCATGGGAAAGTGCGAATGTCTGCAAATGTTTGCCAGTTGTGTAACTGAGGTGAAACGTGGGGACCAGCCCGGTATTCACCTATTAGGATGAGGAAAACCGCCTAAAAACCCCTTCCAGGCTGGCTGGCACACCGGCCCTTCATCGTTAATCCGCTGTGTGGATTCGATCCAGGGTCGCTGTACCTACCCGAATCCAGGAAGCAGCATATTAGTGCTCTTGGCTACCCTGGCGGGTCGTTTGATACATTGCCATGAAAATATAACATCTGCTTCCATCTACTAAGGAAATATTATCAATGCATTTGATGTCAGGGTTGGAGACTGCTGTTAATGCAAGCAAGCCTATAAAAAGCTTTTATCTCAGAAACATCAATATCAAGCAAAGAAGGTATGTTCTTTTGAACATTTTTATATTATCAAGATTGTTCCCACACTGTTGAATCCCATCTAAAATTCCTCAAGGGAAAAGTACACGTGATTTGTTGTTCACTGTCTCGATTTCTACCCATCACAATACCACTGAGTACAGGGCAGAAATCTGCAAAGCAATGTTATATTGTCTAGCACAAACATTGCTTGGGTTGTGCATTTCTCCATTTGAAATCGTTTCCCCTCCCATAGAAGTAATCATGGTGATATGACTATGTCCTCTGTTATCACCACCACCACCACCACCACCACCAACGCCCTGTTGTGAATTTGTATCACCAATTTTACAGTCTACTTTTTTTACATAGTCCATTGTAGCCAATGTCACGGATGATGATGACGATGATGATGATGATGATGATGATGATGATGATGATGATGTTGTGATGATGATGATGATGATGATGATCATGATGATGACAACACAATCACCCAGTCACCAGGCAGAGAAAGTCCCCAACCTGGCCACGAATCGAACCCGGGACCCCATGATCCAGAAGCAGCAATGCTAGCTACTAGACCATGAGCTGCAGACAGAACTCATGGAGAATAGCATGTCCATTCAGGCAGGTTTTAATGATTAGAGAGACGTGGCACACACTGCATATTGTAAAAGACACTAACAGAAGACACGATAACTATTACACTGTAATAACAACAATAAACACAAGCTGTTGATAAAAACCTCTGCTGAGTAGCAATCATAGAATGAGTGTGGTATCTCTGCAAGATGTCATAGCAACTTTATTATGAATTTATTGAGGGGAAAATTGTCTGATGTTTGGGTGCTGCAGTGTGCGCTCTATACTTTGTAGGATGCTGTAACATCGTAATGTAGGAAAAGAGGAGAAACGATCAGAGCGATGATAATGGTGTTCTGGTACATTTATTAGGATATGATCAAAAGTTACGTGTTCAAAATGGTCTACTTACTCTGCAACATGCTGTATCCATGACATGACATGGTTAACAGTTGCCTACAGCTTATCCAGTGTAATCAGATTGATTGTCATCATATGATATCTTTCTGATCAGGAATATCTGGATACATCCCCAATAAATCTTCCCAATCAATGGGAAGGGGACCTCACAAATGTGATATCTGTGACAAAAGTTTCATTCAGTTCGGTACTTTCAAGACACATGCATTACTTGACATCAGAAAGTAACTACAAGTAATTGTTAGTTTATGCAATATCCCAACATACACATGTCGCATGAACTTAGGTCAGGGGATCTCTAAGGCCACATATTTTAAACTGCCTAGATATAATGCAGGTGATACCAAAGATTTCATGAAACCAATAGTTCAGTCGACAACTGACATATCATGCCACCCCATCTCACATCAAAATAATGGTGCAGACACTTGTGGTCTTGAAATGCTTGAATCAAGTTACATAACAAGGTCCTTATAAAGTTCAGATGTCTCTGTACACCTAAGAGGTGCTTGACCTGTCACCTACGAGGAACGGTGACTCAGAATGAAGGGGCTTGTGAAATCACACCACACTGTCACATAAGCTGAGTGCAGTGGATGTTCCTGCACAAGATTTGGGAGGACAACCCCATATGTAATAGTTCTGTGCACTCATGGCCCCATGCAGAGTAAAATATGCCTTGTACTTCCAAAGAATATTCCCCAGCCAAAAGTCACTCTTTTCCAGGCATGCCAAAAATAAAGACAAAGTCACAACGTTATGGCCTATCCTGGGGCTTCTTTAGCAGCAAATTCTGAGCCTTATAGAGATACTAGTGTGAAATGTGCCACAAAATCTTTTGAACTGTTGACTGGGGGAGGCACGGTAAGAGGCTGTGAGTGTGAGAGAGAGAGAGAGAGAGAGAGAGAGAGAGAGAGAGAGAGAGACAGAGAGAGAGATCCTGTGACAACTCTAACACTTAATGCAGAATTTGAGGCATCTGTTGCATGGTCAGCTAAAAGCAACTTGAATGACCGCTATGGGAATCTGCTGTACCACTCAATTCACCTATTTCTTCAAATTTCTTGCTTGTATTCTTCACCGTATTTATTGACATGGAGCTCTTCTTGGCCATTTATGTCAATGATATTCTTGCAATGCAGTGCTGCTGTTCTGATAAAACAACTGTACCACCCATGCAAGGCGTCTCTTCTCAATAGGCATTTCATTTCATATGGAAGCCTTAAACCTTTTTAACTGGGTGTATGTCCAGAAAAGAAAAATTCCCAGATTTCCCAGTTAGAAACGCGCTTTCCAGGGTGAAAAACGTTTTAGTGGGTGGAAGTACATTTTTTCATCTTGAAAGATATCGTTACCCTAGGAGCTGTAAAACTCATCAATCCCTTGAATGGTTATGGGTTTATAAGATTGTATAGAACTTTCTGGCAGTTTAGGAATCTCAACCTAGCAAAAATCAAAGCATTTATGAAAGATCTTTGATGTGTGGCAACATGTCCACTACATATTTTCGTATGACGAAAGTATGAACACGAATTCCAACAATTACATCACAGTAGCTTCTAAAGCACTGAAAGATTGTGACGTGCTTTTGTGGGCCAAGCATAGCTTGTGTCACATGATCTCGCCAGTCGATGACAGCAGATATTCAGAGCATAGGAAATGTGATGTCAGCCAATAACAAAATGAATGTTAAGCTGTGCAAACACACAAGCGAAAGAAGTTAATTGTTTAAATTACTATGCATCAGTCAACTACAAGGAAAGTTAAGTTTTCATATATAATATTGACAAATCAACAACACTATGGATTAGCCAAGTAAAATTAGATTTACAAAAAGCAAATATTGAACTTAAAGATGTCAAAGATAGAAAAACTTTTAGAAATAAGGTAGAAAAGTGGATTGTATTGTCGGAGAAGGAAGCACTAAAGAGACCAGGAACAAAATGGACAGAAGAAAGAAAAAGAAAACATGGAGAACGAATGAAAGAAGTATGGAAGAAACGACGTCAGAAAGCGTTGCGTGATCCTTCTGGGTCCATTCGCGATAAGTAAGTAAGTAAGTAAGTAAGTATATTGACTTACTAACAGTTTTTGCTGTTTTTCTGAGGGCACCAGTTTCAATTTTAGCAGCTTTATATTTCTGACAAGTACGATTGTAAATTTCACTGATGTGCACCAGACACTTTGTGGGTTACGTGGCTGGATGTGTGTTTTGTAGAGCACTTCGACTTCTCCCATAGTAAAGCCAGTTACATGTGAAATCACTCAAGAACTTCGCTCTTGTTTTTGAAAGGCAACTATATTTTTTGCCAGCATTATTGCATAATGTGTCATCAATGAACAAACTATAATAATTATGAAAGACTAAACTAGAAACTTCGTCATTTTTTGTATTACCTTTTCAACATATAGCAAATGCAAGTGTGTCACCAAAATTTAAAATATAAGGCATAAATGGCTTGTCCTCTGGGCCCAAAATTTTTTCACATTTGCTGGTGGTCAGCGTTAAGTCTTGAATGTGAATATAATGCTCCATGATTTAAGAAAATCATCACACATTCTGACATGCATGATCATCTTACATAAAAGGAAATTTACTTCAAAAGTAGTGCCTCTGAAACCAACATTCGACATATTTCACCACGTCATGTAGAAATGTAATCAGTTGTGACTTCACTCATCAAAATATGCCCAGGAATCAGATATATTGAAAGTTCATTGTTAGAAAATATTGTAGAATCTTTAACAGCGCTGTCAGCAGATGCCTGTGTGTGCATTTATTCTGTTTATGTGAATGGCTCATTTTCTTTGCAACGAAAGATTTATTTTGGTGATATTCCCTCTTTTGCGTTTTATTGCTGCAGTATTATTCTGCAGTGGCGAGCTAAACTAATTTTTTTATTAGTGTATCAGTTCTTAGCAATCAAAATTACAAAAATTTAACTGAAAAACAAAATTAAAAAATTCCTATAATTCTGAAAAATCCCTTATCCGGATCTGAACAGATCCAAGTCCTTTTTGTGTGGCTATATTAAAGACAAGGTGTACAACAGTAATCCCAAACCACTGCTGAGCTGAAAAGCGACATTCAGGTGGTCATCGACGACAATTATGTTCTGACACTTCAGTGGGTATAGCAGAATTTTGCTATTTGGCTGAGCCACATCATCGGCAATGATGGCAGGCATATCGAACATGTCATAACCTAAATCTCAATATCTGTGGTGAAGTTTACATGTTGAATAAAGTGTGTGAACGCTGTAGTTTGTAACTAATTTACGATTTTTTGATATAGTTCAATAATTATCGCCTTGTATGTTTGCTAAGTTACAGACTGGGTCCTGGGCTACATATCCCTCACTGCTACCTGTGTTTTGACTAAGTAATTCAATTACATATGTTGGTGTGGCTTTCTGCCCAAGTTGAAAGTGACGTTATCACTTCCTTTGCCATAAGGCATAGGAAGTTGAAATCACTGTTAATGTTCGTCATCCTTAACACACAGTATCACTCCTTCACTCTCTCATTCTTTCATGGAAACAATTTTTGGTCAAGAGAAAATTTGAGGGACCACTGATTAAAGCTTTCCAATTTTGGTGAGGTTTGTTTACTGGAGAGTGTATATCATCCATGTACACACACTTTAGAACCATTTACTCTAAATGTCTGATTAAATATATTTATTTTGTGATTGATCAAAATGTTTGCAGATAATTACTTTATCGGTTAGTATATTAACTGCTCACGATGTTACACATTGTTTCAATGAATTAAAAATTGTAGTTTAAGAATAAAACAATGAAATGGCTTTTCATCCAATTTTCCAAGTTGGCAGGTTAATGTGTAATATCATATCCTACTGATTTCTGTACTCTGTCTTCAAAAAATATATGCCTGTCTGGTACCCATGTAGGTACATTTCTTATACACCTGCTGTCAGATAGGACAAGTTACACAGCATAGAAGTCTAGTGAATCCCTTTTAGATATTGCTCAGAAGACAAACTTTCATGATCTACAGATGGCAAGTGCTGACTATCTACTTGAGGGTCGTCTGAACACAACTAATAAGACTAATAAGACCATTACAAACGTAATTTATCATGCACTGCTCAAACGTAACATTGATACACAGGTGGTCAGTGCATTCTGGCAATCATAGTGTACATAATAGAGTGATATCTTTTGAACCCCGGCAGAAAGTCAATCAGTACTTTCTTGGATCTTTGACACAGGTAAACCACATGCTGACCAATCTTTCAACATGATGTTGTTTACAGCTGGTAAGATACAAATTATGATAACTATAGAGTTATGTACAGTCCTAGCCAGGTTTGATGATACTACAATACATTACTACATGTTCCACAGATCCTGAATATGTCACTCTGCAATGTGGAACTTGTGAGTTTAACATTAGGTTTCTTTATACAATGTATTTTTTTTTACAATTACTATTTCAATTTAAAAATTTATCTACTGAGTAGATGATGTCCTCATTCATAAATACTTTTGATTTGTTTTTAGAAGCTGGTTGGCTATCTGTCTGACTGTTAATGCTACCTGATAGACGAACAAAGATTTTTCTGGCAGCGCAGTTCATCTCTTTCTGTGCCAAAGTCGGATTTAGCCACTGCTCTTTGCTACTATCTTTGAACTGTGATTCTTGTATTGTGAACCTCCCTAGTTCCTTAAATAAGTGTCTGCAATGTGATCTTCAGTGCTTCCCGACTATTATTCTGATTACAGGCTTTTGTGCAATGAATACTTTTTCTCTAAATGATGTGACCCTAAAACTTCATGGTATATGAAAGCAGTGAATGGAAATATGCATTATAAGTTAATTTACTGATATGTTTGTCACCAAAGTTTGCAATAACCCTAATGGCGTAAGATGCTGAACTGATATGTTTCACAAGCTCATGATGTGCTTCTTCAAATCAATTTTTTATCAATGCACACACCCAGAAATTTCAAATACTCTGCTTAGCAACAGATTCCTGTTCTAAATCTATACTTATCAATGGTATTCTGCCATTTACTGCACATAACAGTGTACACTGTGTGTTCTCAAAACCATCTGCAGACAACCAATTAATTTCCTGAAAGACATAATTCACAGTTTCCTCAGCTAATTCATATTTCTTTGGTGTGATTACTGCATCATCAGAAAAAGAACTAGCTTTGCATCTTCATGACTGTAGAGTGCCAGATCATTAACATATATAAAGAAAAATATGAGGAACAAACGTGAACACTGTGGGACACCATTCTTCATACCACCTCAGAGGATGTAGTGATATCAGAGGATGTAGTGTTATCAAAGCAACATTACCATTTCCGCTCATTCACATGACCGCAATGCAGCCATACCTGGATCGACACTAATAGACCAAAAGATTTACTGACTTTAAAAGAACAGCAATACTACACAATAAAAAAAAATGATTCAGAAATGAAAGGAGAATGGTAGTGTACCTCCCTGCCTCAATGCTGTGTTGGGTCCATCAGCATGATCGTAGGTTCTGGAGATAAACTGATACAAAATGATTAACATTAAAGTAATGAGGAGATGCAGATACTTATGGATAATTTGGCTATAAAAGCACACGTTTTTAATGCTACGTACCTTTTAATATTAAGTTACAATGGCTGGTGCGTATTAACAAAAGCTTTGTACATAACAGGCAATACTTCATACTAATGTCCTCTCGATGGACCCTGTTAATAATTAATTACATAAAACTACATGTTCTCTGATTGAAAAGACAATTAGGACATTTACGGAGTATTTTACACAAATTTTAAAATTTTTGCAGAACACAGCAAGTCTGCTTTTCATGGAATAATAACAGTAAAAGGTGAATCGCTCAAGGCTTCATTTGTCTTGAAATAACAGAATTCTTTTTTTATATCATTAATCGATAAGTGTACTTAGAGATTTACGACCGCCGGGTGAGAGTGGCAAAGATAAAGAATAATAGATTCTGCCACTGCTATTTGACGGTTAATTTCTTTTACATTACAATTGTTTGATAGCTTCAGGCCATCAGGCGTTTACCATTGAGCGTATACTAATGTTTGTAGGGCAAATATTACTAATATTACAAGGACTGCAAACTTTAGCACACTATCTCTACTGTTAAAATCAACCTTCTACATTCTTCCACTTAAATATGATTTAAACCGTTTGTGCATGTCCTGCTCACAACAGGCTTTTAGTACTCTGTTGGAAGTGCCATCAATTCCATGTGTGCTTCTACATTGAGTGAATTAATTATTTTCCTAATTTCAGTTCGAGAGGTGGTTTGAATTTCAATTTTATCAAATTGCATAGGTATTCCTTCTTCCATGTACAACCTTGTATTTCCTAATGAACAGCTGTATCCTAATTTCCCTACAACATTAAAAAAAATTATTATACAATTACTTCTGATTTTTGTTAAACTTTTCATTGAGTTTGATAGGAATAAAATCTTTCTGTGATTTCCACTGTCATGTTTCCTTTCTAGCAATATCCCAAATTTTTTTCATTTTATCATCAGAGGTGCTAATCCGAGACATGGTGCACACACTTCTTGGCTTTTTAATAACTTTTCCTAATACAGTGCAACAGTTTTTTGTAATATTTGGCTCTTACTCGATAATTACTCCTGGCTGTAAAATAAATTTCGATTTTCTGTTTACAACATATTATCTGTTTAATAAGTCACAGCTTTTTAGATTGTTTCTTACAATTACGATTTGTTGTTTCCTTTGGGAAATTATTTTCACATGAAATTTGAAATTAGCATCAGCTTCCCTGTAGATTTCATCCCATTCTGTTTCTAGCTGTACAATTGTTAAATTGAATGCACTATTTTGGGAGGACTATTTTGCATTACTTGTATGGAACTATGTTATATAGTATACCTAGATGTGCATCCTGATCATAAGAATCATTCTCAAAAGGGGTAAGTATTTGACTAAATTTATATTCAGTCTGTAAAGTATCTTTCTTAGTGCTGCTTTCCTGTATGCAGCAAAATCTATAACTGACATCAAATTGAAAGAACCAAGAAATACTCCAATGTAGTTCTATCTGATTTCTTCAGAATATCTACATTGGAAACCCCGCAAACTATAATTTGCTTGTCTGACTGGCAGATGGCACAATAAAGATTCAAAGTATTTCAGAAATCGTTGGAAATATCTGACTGGGGACCTATACACAGCTAGAACTATAAAGGTTCCATTTAGTTTAAGCTCACGGGGGCTGGGGGGGGAGGCGGGCGGGGGCTGGGGGGCGGCCGGGCGGGGGCTGGGGGGCGGCCGGGCGGGGGCTGGGGGGCGGCCGGGCGGGGGCTGGGGGGCGGCCGGGCGGGGGCTGGGGGGGGGGGGGGGAGGCGGGCGCGCGCGGGCGGGGGCTGCGTATTCGTATTGTAATTCCTATGTATTCAGTTGAGCTCACAGCTTTTAGGTTTGTATTATTTATCGTGTGAACGAAATTTAGCACATTCCTTTCAGTACTCATGTGGTTGACTTCATACTTTTCATTAATTAATGTCAATTGCTATTTTTCACATCATACAGATATCTTTCTCACTTCACAATTCGTTTTGATCATCTGATGACTTTACAATAACGTAAATGACCGCCTAATCTAAGAGGCTGCTCAGATTGTCTCCTACATCGTGTATGTACATCAGGGACAAGACAGGGCCTATAACACACACTTGGGAAACGTCAGATATTACTTCAATTACTTTCTATCAGTTATTACGAACTGTGACCTTTCTGGCACAAAATCACGAATCAGTGCACACTACTAGTATGATACTCCAGGGGCACACAATGTAATTGGAAGTCACTTGTGAGTAATTGAGCCAAAAGCCTTCTGAAAAAAAAAATGGAATCAATCTAATGTCATCTGTCCATATGAGTTATTACTTTGCGAGAATAAAGAGCTTGTTGTATTTCACAAGAATTATGTTTTCCGAATATGTGTTGGCTATTTGTCAACAAATGACATCTTCCAGGTAATTCATAATGTTCAAACAGATTATGTTTTCCAGTATCCTACTGCAAAGCGATGTTACTGGAACGGGTCTGCGTTTCATCGGATTACTCCCATTTCCTTTCTTGGGTTCTGGAGTAATTTGCGCAACTTTCCTGTCTTCGCGTACCGATCTTTCTGCAGATGAAGAGTTGTATATGACTTAAGTATCGATCTATTGCATCAGCATATTCTAAAAGGAACCTGAATGGTGTACAATTTGGACCAGAGGCATTGCCTTTCTTAAGCTGCTCCACTGCATTTAGGATACCAACGCCTGAAGTAACAGACAGTTATTCTTGATTAGAATTCAAAATGGTTCAAATGGCTCTGAGCACTATGGGACTCAACTACTGAGGTCATTAGTCCCCTAGAACTTAAAACTAGTTGTATGTATTCACGGTGTATTTGGATAGTATTAATCGAAATATACAATTTACTACGGAGGAAGAGAGAAATGGACAACTAAATTTTTTGGATGTATCAGTAATTAAACGGGCAGATTGCAGTCTAGGGCATAAAGTGTATAAAAGAGAAACACACACACACACACACACACACACACACACACACACTGACCATTACCTCCATAAGGATTCGAACCATCATCCCAGGCAGAAGAGAGGCGTCATTAAAACACTGGTGGACACAACTAATAATATCTGTCAGCCAGTTTACTTGCAAGATGATCTAAATCATTTGCGAACGGTTGTTAAGAAAAATGGATACACTGACAACGAGATAGATCAAGCACTTCATCCCAGAAGAAAAGCGTGTGACAACATTCAGCAAGAACAACTGTCAGCTGGAAGAGTTTTTCTTCCATTTATTTGCAATATTACGGACAGTATTGGGAAAGTTCTGGCAAAGTTTCAAGTTATAACAATCTTTAGACCTACGAAAACGATTAGTGAGTGTAAACGTAGGCTTTCACGGCCCTTGTCACAGTCAAAAAATTCTTCTGGGGTTAAGGCCGCATTGTCAATTATAAAATTCTGACGTTTCAGCGGCTGTTGCAAGACGCCTTCCTCAGGGTGTCTGACGAAGGTGTCTTGCAACAGTCGCCGAAACGTCGGAATTTTATAGTTGACAATGCGGCCTCAAATCCGGAAGAATTTTAGTGACCAAGTTTTAGTGTTTAAGATCGGCGAAAGATGCACTACACCACATAGCAAATCCTGAGGTGTATACAATTCCGTGTGGCTGTGTGAAGGTTTATATTGGAACAACGATAAGAAGTGTTAATACCCGCTAAACCGAACACAAAAGGCAGTGTCGACTGGAATATATCGACCGATCAGTTGTAGCAGAACATGTTTTTAAAGATGTCGACCATGAAATAAAATTTAATGAGAAAAACGTGCTAGCCAGGACATCGATTATTATGCACATATGTATAGGGAAGCTATAGAGATTTAGGAACACCACAATGATTTCAGCACAAAAGAGGACGGCTTAAAGTTAGGCAGGATATGGCAGTCAACTTTGCACCAACGATGTGACGATCTATTACATTAAATCGAGAATAATGACGTTAGTCAGAGACAGACTTACAGTCGGCCCCACGTGACTTACGTTGGTGCCCTCTATATAAACGGGAAATCCATGACCTGGCAGCCATCGTTGACTCACCTCCAAAGATGTTGCCCGCAGTTACCAACGAATTACAGATAGACTATAGCCTCTCAGCCTGGAACTTTTAATTGATTGCTATCTGTACTACCTCACAGGAATATCTACTTAAGTTTCATTACAAGGTAAACTACTTCGAACAGCAATGAACATTACACCAACTGAATTTCATCCATTCTTTGTGAACATGTTTAGGTCTCTTGAAAAATTTCAGCTGAACGTATTTCAATACCTACAAGGATTTGAGATTCAGTGCTTTTTGTTACCGCTTTGAGCTCTGTTCCTTTTACAATGCAGCTACCACAATTTACAACTACAATACTTATTGTGGTTGTATCTACCCTCCTTGGGTGTTCTACTTCAGCCTTTGAAACTGAAGCCCTTTCTGCACTTACCTGAGACCCTCTCACCTAGAAAAGCCCAGTCTCCTCTACACATCCCCTATACTCGTGGAACTGCTTTCTTTGCGTAGTTTACTCCTGACCCATTTAGCAGAACCTGTAAATCTACCACCTTTTGGCGCAGGTTGAGGAATCTGCAACCTACCCAGTTGCAGAACTGTCTGGGACTCTGATTCAGACCTTCACTCCACTCTGTACGAAATAACCACGTTCAGTTTAGCCCATTATGGTGAGCTCCACCTTCATCTCTCAGGCAAGAATGGCAGTCTTTATTAGCTAGGCGCTGAAACCAGACAGAACCTATTTCATTGCAATGTGACACATGTAAGTTGCGTTTCATAAGAAATGCGACCAAATTCATAAAAAAATCATTTATTTAATATATTCGTACAAATAAAAAAATTCAAAATAGCACCCTCTTGCGTCAATACACTTCTGGAGGCGGTGTTTCCATGCCTGGAAGGCATCCTGCAATTTCTTTAGAGCTGATGTAACATGGGCCTGGATGCTTTCAATCGTGTCCCAGTGTTTTCCTTTCATGACTCCTTTTAACCAAGGAAACAAAAAAAGTCAGCAGGAGCCAGGTCAGGACTGTAGGGAGGCTGAGGTACCAATGGGGTCTTGGTCCTGGCAAGGAAATCTTTTACAATGAAGGCACTGTGACTGTGTGTTGTCGTGGTGAACTTTCCACTTATTCTTGCTGTCGCTTCGGCAGCACGAGACCCTCCTTTTCAGTCTTTTGAGCACTTCCAAGTAGAAAGCTGAGTTCACTGTAGTCCCAGTAGGTAGGAATTCGTGGTGGACAATGCCCTTGACGTCCAAGAAGGCAATGTGCATGGTTTTGATCCTGGACTTGCTCATGCATGCCTTCTTGGGACGGGGCGACGATAGGGTGTGCCACTCTGAACTCTGCCTTTTTGTCTCAGGGACGTACTCAAAAATCCACGACTCTTTAGCAGTGATAACTGATTTTAAAAAATGAGGATCATTTTCACACATTTCCAACATTTCTTGGCAGCGTGCTTGTATTCTTCGGTCAACAAATTTGGGACAAGTTTGGCACACATCTTTCTCATGTTCATATCTTCGGTCACAATGCGGAAAAAGGTTGTTTTTGACATGTTTAAAGTTTGTGCTATCAATTGAAGGCTCAGCTGTCTGTCAGAGTTCAAACAATCGCGCACAAGCGTCACATTTTCGTCGACTCATGCGGTTGATGGCCATTCACTGCGAGGTTCGTCGGTGATCTCCTTTCGGCCCTCCATAAACGACTTGTGCCATCGGAAAAATTGCGATTTGGACAAGCAATCATCCCCAAAGTCATGCTGAACTAATGGAAACATTTTGGTGGCGGACTTCCTAAGTTTAACGTAAAATTTGATAGCGTACCATTCCTGTACAGAATGATCCATTGTGCCGAGTTACATAAACTCAAAACGGGGTTGACAGAAACGCACGTCCTGACTCTCCGGCAGCTTGCAACTGAATGAGACAAAGAGCGTTTTGAAACTAACACCCCCATCCACTTAGCCCAGCAGGTTACAACACACTGTGGTGTACCATTGTGTTAGAAAGACATTGGTCTCATTACTCATGGAACGCAATCTGTATTGTTACCACCAACGTGAGTCACCACTTACAGCTGGCTATGCCACGGTTTTCATGGCATTCAGAAGCACCCATTTCTAATCTGTAAAGACTCCAACCAGTATGCACACAGAATGCACATTGGATTCCTTCCCCTCCTATGCAGTCTTATCTCTAAATGGCGCCATTACACACCTAACATCGGAGGTTCCAAGTACCAGTAATACTACCCTCTGCGAATGCTCAGTCTTGCACACTGAGAGGCTTCCTTTGGAACATGGCACACGACTTCATCTGGCTCATGGATTCCATCAGCCATAGACAGCTCCCAAATCTGTTCATCAGACGAACAGAGCAGGTTCTTCGATCAGCAACATGGAAATTCTTCCACTGCCTCCCACACGCTTGAATGACTTTCCACTCAACCACAAGTGAGAGGTCAATCTGAGTGTGGACAGTACCCAATATGACTGCAGCAGTGGAACAATTGGTGTACAACACTGCCTGGAGCTGTGAGCGAAGAATCACCAACTTGATTCACATCTGAACACAGCAATTACTATATCTGTCCATACCAGAGTTGGTATGGTAGATACACAGACATATGCGAAAAATAGGAGTTGAGGGTAAGGAGCATTGACAAAATTTAAAATAAGTCGCTTCTAATGGAAACATGTGTCAGCCCACAGTACTCTGATGTGCTACTGCTGCTACTATGAGAGCTACCACTGGATTGGGCGATCTAAGTGCTGCAAGTAACACAAAACTAATGATTCAATGCAGACAGTGGTTCTATGCACTACACAGTTACTAAAGCGTATAAATGTGCCTGATAAATACACAAATGCGCACAAAATACAGGGTTTGAAGCTAAATAACAACAACAATATTACAATTATAACTATAATGATAGTAGATGTCACGAAAATATACTTACATCAATTGATAAATAATTTGCTCTCTTGTGACAAACAACAAATGATAAGGATGTCAAGTCATGCATCAGAAGTCCCTGTTGTGAGCCAGTTTAAGTATTAATGCTGACGCTGATGAACAGAGAAAATGAGCAAATAAGCTTCTAACTAACACTATGTGCTTTCCTTGCGGGAAAGGTGAAGTCGTTGTAGCAGCAGGCATCTGGTGTCAACATAATGCTGTTCAACCAAACCTACTGTTTGAATACCATTGGGTGTAAGCATGTTAGTGTCAGTGTAATATCGAAAAGGGAGTTCTAATAAGTGGTATTACTTGATAACCATCAATTTAGTGATGACAAAGTAATATCCCCCCCCCCCCCCCCCAATGAACCATGGACCTTGCCATTGGTTGGGAGGCTTGTGTGCCTCAGCGGTACAGATAGCCATACCATAGGTGCAACCACAACAGAGGGTTATCTGTTGAGAGGTCAGACAAACGTGTGGTTCCTGAAGAGGGGCAGCAGCCTTTTCAGTAATTGCAGTCTGAATGATTGACTGATCAGGCCTTGTAACATTAACCAAAATGGCATTGCTATGCTGGCACTGTGAATGGCTGAAAGCAAGGGGAAACTACAGTTGTAATTTTTCCTGAGGGCATGCAGCTTTACTGTATGGTTAAATGATGATGGCGTCCACTTGAGTAAAATATTTCGGAGGTAAAATAGTGCCCATTCGGATCTCTGGGAGGGGACTATTCAGGAGGACATTGTTATCAGGAGAAACAAGACTGGCGTTCCACATATTGGAGTGTGCAATGTTGTGCAGGTACGTTAGGTAATTTAAAAAGGGAAATGGATAGGTTAAAGCTAGATATAGTGGGAACTAGTGAAGTTCCGTGGCATGAGGAACAAGGTTTTGGGTCAGGTGAATAAAGGGTTATAAATACAAAATCAAATAGGGGTAATGCAGGAGTAGGTTTACTAACGAATAAAAAATAGCATCGTGGGTAAGTTACTACAAACAGCATAGTGAACACGTTGTTGTAGCCAAAATAGACACGAAACCCACACCTTCCACAGTAGTACAAGTTTATATGCTAACTAGCTCCGCAGATGACGAGATTGAAGGAATGTATGATGAGATAAAAAAAAATTATTCACATAGTGAAGGGAGACGAAAATTAAATAGGCGTGGAGGACTGGAACTCGATAATAGGAAAACGAAGAGAAGGAAATGTAGTAGATGAATACGGAATGGGGAAAAGGAATGAAAGAGGAAGCCACCTGGTAGAATTTTGCACAGAGCTTAACTTAATCATAGCTAACACGTGGTTTAAGAGTCATGAAAGACGGTTGTATACTTGGAAGAGGCCTGGAGACTCTGGAAGCTTCCCAATTGATCATGTAATGGTAAGACAGAGATTTTGGAACTAGATTTTAAATTGTAAGACATTTCCAGGGGCAGATGTGGACTCTGACCAAAATCTATTGGTTATGAACTGTAGATTAAAACTGAAGAAGCTGCAAAAAGGTGGGAATTTAAGGAGATGGGACCTGGATAAACTGACTAAACCAGAGGTTGTACAGAGTTTCAGGGAGAGCATAAGGGAACAATTGACAGGAATGGGGGAAAGAAATACAATAGAAGAAGAATGGGTAGATTTGAGAGATGGAATAGTGAAGGCAGCAGAGGATCAAGTAGGTAAAGAGGTGAGGGCTAGTAGAAATCTTTGGGTAACAGAAGAGATATTAAATTTAACTGATGAAAGGAGAAAATATAAAAATGTTGTAAATCATGCAGGCAAGAAGGAATACAAATGTCTCAAAAATGAGATCGACAGGAAGTGCAAAATGGCTAAGCAGGGATGGCTAAAATACAAATATAACAATGTAGATGCATACATCACTAGGGGTAAGATAGATACTGCCTACAGGAAAATTAAAGAGACCTTTGGAGAAAAGAGAACCACTTGTATGAATATCAAGAGCTCAGATGGAAACCGAGTTCTAAGCAAAGAAGGGAAAGCAGAAAGGTGGAAGGAATATACAGAGGGTCTATATAAGGGCGATGTACTTGACAATATTATGGAAATGGAAGTGGATGCAGATGAAGATGAAATGGGAGATATGATACTGTGTTAAGAGTTTGATTGAGCACTGACAGATTTAAGTCGGAACAAGGCCCCAGGAGTAGACAAAATTCCATTAGAACTACTGATAGCCTTGGGAGAGCCAGCCCTGACAAAACTGTACCATCTGGTGAGCAAGATGTATGAGACAGACGAAATACCCTCAAACCACTTTAAGAATATTATAGTTCCAATCTCAAAGAAAGCAAGTGTTGATGACGTGTGAAAATTACCAAACCGTCAGTTTAATAAGTCACAGCTGCAAAATACGAACACGAATTCCTTACAGACCAACGGAAAAACTGGTGGATGCCGACCTCAGGGAAAATGAATTTGGATTCCATTAATATGTTGGAACACGTGACGCAATACTGACCCTACGACTTACCTTCGAAGACACATTAAGGAAAGGCATTTGTAGACTTAGAGAAAGCTTTTGACAATGTTGACTGGAATACTTTCTTTCAAATTCTGAAGGTGGCAGGGGTCAAATCCAGGGAGCAAAAGGCCATTTACAATTTGTATAGAAACCAGATTGCAGTTTTAAGAGTCGAGGGGCGTGAAAGGGAAGCAGTGGTTGGGAAGGGAGTGAGACAGCAAGCAGTAAAGGAAACTAAAGAAAAATTTGAAATAGGAATTAAAATCTATGGTGAAGAAATAAAAACTTTGAGGTTTGCCGATGCGACGAGGCTGTAATTTTGTCAGAGACAGCAAAGAACCTGGAAGAGCAGTTGAACGGAACACACGGTGTCTTAAAAGGAGGCTATAAGATGAACAACAAAAGCAAAACGAGGATAATGGAATGTAGTCTAATTAAATCAGGCGATTCTGAGGGTTGAAATTAAAATTTAAAACAGTCTTGATCGCAATCTTGTTAAAATATTTTTTTATTGGGGTATTTGTATGGAGTGTAGCTATGTATGGTTGTGAAACGTGGACGATACATAGTTAGGACAAGAAAAGAATAGAAGCTTTCGAATTGTGGTGCTACAGGAGGTCGAAGATTACATAGGTAGAATGCTACAGGAGAAGGTTGAAGATTAAATGGGTAGATCATGTAACTAATGAGGAGGTACTGAATAGAATTGGGGAGAAGAGAAATTTGTGGCACAACTTGTCTAAGAGAAGGGATCGGTTGGTAGGACATATTCTGAAGCATCAAGGGATCACCAATTTAGTACTGGAGGGCAGTATGGAGGGAAAAAATCGTAGAGGGAGACCAAAAGATGAGTACACTAAGCAGATTCAGAAGGATGTAGGTTGCAGTAGTAACTTGGAAATGATGAAGCTTGCACAGAATAGAGTAGCATGGAGAGCAGCATCAAACCACTCTCTGGGCTGAAGACAACAACAACAACAACAACGATATTCTCCTTGGATTAATGACATTGAGCATGCAGTGTGTCAACGCAGATTTCATCCTTGTTCCACAGAAAAGTTTGCTCTCCCCTGATGTTCCCTGATGTTACAAAGTGATCATACCATCGCTGTAGGGGATTCAGTCGGTACAGTTAAAATATTTAACAGAGGGAGCACAGATCTACAGGAGCTGATTTTTAACATTTAATGAAATGCAGTACAGGATGAGCTAGAGTGTTGGCAAAGATGGCAGTCACATATTCTCCAATTCTACAACACACTGTGCAGTAATTTACTGTCGATAGCTTGCCAAACTCTCCACTCATTAGAAACTACCATAGCTCTACTCCATGATGCATTCTGTGCACTGAGGTAAGTGTCAATGTATTATTCAACATTACCAGACGTGGGCACTGAATTATGATCGTATTTAAGTTTGTTTATATGCCCAGCTGTAACTAATACTTTATAAAACCCCTCCATTTCAATGTAAATAAACAGTTACCACCATGACCAAGTGGACGAAAGAAACAGTCTCACCCCAAGGGTCTTTAAATGACTGGTCCTGCAATGATGAAGGTATAAACCAGAAGAACGAGACGAATGGATCATTACTTCCTGATCTTAGAAATGCTTTGGTTATTGGGGCTTCATGCTGTGGAAAATAATCAAATTTTTACACTGTTGACATATCCTGTGGGAGTCCACTTAGAGCATGTACATATTTTTCAAAAATACTGTTTCAGTTAAAATATCAGCTACTGCAGGAGATTTTGCACGGAATTGAGGGACTAACAGGCACTGATATTCACCACCTGAAAAAGTAAAACAAAACAGCACATTCTTATTTGGCAACATCTCTGTGGGAAATCACGATATGTGCAGATATTTCTGCTTTGCTCGCCGCATGCAAGTCAATATATTTTATTTCAGTGAGACATACTTATGCATCCAAAAGCTGTTGGTCTGGAATGCACCAACCTTGTAACTTTCGAACAGGCAATCTGAATTAAAACATATTTTCGAAGCACATCTAGGAACAGAAATGTTACTCAATGAATTCGTTATATGTAAGGATTGCTGGATTAACTCTCAGCATAGCTTGCTGGTTACAGATAAAACTAGTAAATTGAATGAGAGTCAATAGAAACAGAACTTTAACTAGATTCTTCAAAAAGGCAATGCACATGTGTCAGTATATTGTACACTATGTACAAATTTGCAGATGTGTTGCACATTCATTAAGAGGACGCAAAGCATGCGCATTTGACAAAAAAATGGAGGCAATCAACACTAAATTAATGGAACTGAAGGTCTTGTTAAGAGAGGTGTTATGAATTTGATGTGTTGAATGTTCATATACAGAAATATGAACTGTGTGTCAACGAGAAAATTAAAGGAGTCAGTATAAAACTAATGTATGTGTGAAATATTGATGTGAAAGCTAAGGCCCTTCATGCCCATCACCACCAATTGTCTCAAAGTAAACCTAAGTTGTAAACTGTCTCAAAAATGGCGTAATTCAAAAATGGTTCAAATGGTTCTGAGCCCTATGGGACTCAACATCTGAGGTCATCAGTCCCCTAAAACATAGAACTACTTACACCCAACCAACCTAAGGACATCACAAACATTCATGGTGAAGGCAGGATTCGAACCTGCGACTGTAGCGGTCGCACAGTTCCAGACTGAAACACCTAGAACTGCTCGGCCACAACGGCCAGCAATGGCTTAGTTTACACCAACATGTTGATGAGAAAGTATAATGTTAAAAACTGGAAATTTGACCGAAGTTACTTTGGTGAAAGTAAGGTCAACTGCAACAAGACCATTATCTCTCAGTAATATTTAAGCCAGTAACTGACAGGCTGAAAGAGCTGTCATGTACTATGGATAGAATCAGAAATAGGAGGAGGAGGAGGCATTCTGAGTTAAGACAGAACATATGGGGTCATCAGGGCGAAACCATATTTCTTAGGTAAGCACACAATATGTTTAACCACGAAGGCAGTAAGAATTGTTAACAAGGAATCTGGAAGATTGCCTAGGCTGTTACAGTTAATAATTTTGAAAATGGCGAATGTTAAAAATATACCCTGTAACTATAAAAACACGTGGTGCAATATTAAGTATGACGAACGCATGTAAAACCCCGAAAGGATGAATGGATGTCTCATAGAGCGACAAATACAGGACTGTAACTACAGCAGCAGTAGCAGCTCCACATAGTGTAGATAAAAGTCGAAGTTCAGCAAGAAAGACTAAACAATCTGCCTCTGAAGTATATAAATTATGGTAACTAAATGAAATCATAGCTCGATTACGACTGTTTACAGCTTCAGTTAGGCAAGAGATTGCAGATTACATGAACAAAATGTTATTGATCTTACCTGAGCTTAGAAAAATAAGCATCGTCGAGTAATTGCAAAGAGAGTAGCTCACGAGCTTTACAGACCTGCATGCAGAATATACCTGATAATACGAGGAATGGATTATGCATGGCAGGCTGATCTCTTAGATACACAGGACTACTTACAATCAAATAATGGTTTCAACTACATTCTCACAGTCACAGGCACACACGGTCACAGGCACAGAGGATTCTGAATAATTGTTGCACACAGGACTAAATCGACTGCCCAACCGACCTGAGGCATATGATGGAAGTGAATTTTACAATAGGCATTTCAAAGCAGAATTGGAACGATGTGGGATAAATCACTATTCAACATTCTCTCATTTGGAAACTATTATTGCCAAATGGTTGAACTGGATAATTAGAAACCGAATGTAGAAGCAATTTAATCTTCAACGTACGTGCAAATGCCTGAACATACAGCCACAAATAATTTCAAGTATAATCACATTATTCACCACAGAATTAAAAACAAACCTATTGATGTTACAAACGAATTATGGGAACGCTTCGAACCCAATATGTTCCTCATACAGCAGGTCATAAGATGTTGAGGGAACAGGGCATTGATGAAATGGCTTAGTTTCTCATCAAAGCACTACAGCTGGGTGAACACTTGCATTTTGCTATGTAATACGAAAAGCATAGCTCAAACCATGCAGTAGTGTGATATGAGTGCTAGGAAACGTATCAACAAAGTTGGAGGTGGCATTCTCAAGAATCTGCGATCAGAAGTTTGTATCTCTGGATACAGTTTCTGCGGAGTTGGAACAAAATTGAAATAGCACCTAGCTTATGGTGATAAGGGCTTTGATGCTTTGGACAATGTACGCAAAGAGCACATGATCGCCTACACTACAAACAAAGATCACCATATTGCAGACCAAATATTTATTGATGAGGTTGTGCAGGTATGTCAAGAGATGGATATTCATGTAGGACAACCTATGTCTGCATATGTGGTTGATAAGGCGATGTTTGCTCGAACTTAAATTGGGTACTGGACTAACCTTCAAGCAAATACTGAATGCAGCTCACTGCATACTAAACAAGAAGAAAAACCTATGTGATGTTTAAAAAATTCGTGACAGCGGCAAAACGAGCCTAGAGGCAGAAAGAAGGAAGAAAACGATGTGTTAAAAGGCATAGGTTGCTACCAATACCAAAGAGATCTGGTGGACCAATTCTGTTTATGATACCTCCATTTGCTGGGCTGTCAGCCACTGGTTTCATTAGCTAGGAGACCTGATATATTTCAAGCAGTACAGAACATCCAAAAATGCGAAAAGTAATTACAAGCAGCTAAAAGGCATAATATGACCATGGAGGCCATCGCTATGGGTAAAGGCTTATATTTACAATACAGGAAATAACTTTGGTTGTACATTTAAGAAACAGCCCACAGCAGTGGTACTGGAAAGAAGGATTAAAAACATAGATCCACTTAAACTCGTCAGAAAATTTAAAATCGCGATATTTTACAGCATGTTTATGTAGGATACATGGCCTGAGACAGTGTGGAAACCCAAGAAACGTGAACTGTCAATTTAGATGTTGTTCAGGGTATGTAGCGCTTTGTGATTTAAGGCCACATGAAAGATTGTGTTGTCATTTTACCAATAGGAACCAGCTGTTCTACAATGTTCGACACTACCATAACTTCAGTTCATACCTCTGAGGATATTTCTGCATGGTATTTTTCCAGAAAATTGCATAAAAACAAGCAGTATGCAAGTCTCCACATCATTTGAGGCTGCAATGTAATTAAGTACACTCTAATGCTAATTGGTCTAAATTGAAAGCAAACTACTTTCCTCCAATAGATGAGCAGGGAATAGTGGTGTACAGAATCAACTGGTCTGGAAACACACAAAAGCATAGCTAACGTCACTGAATTAATAATAAATTGCGTCTAGGGAATGGGGAAGTTGTGGCAATACCTCCTGGCTCTTGCCACATTGTCAATTCATATGTACACTTGAAACGTTTTGCTGAGGGATTTGAGGTACATGTAAACGTTAATATGTTTAAATCAGAGATAAAAACGAAACACATTGCGGACTTCAGTCACAAATATTCAATAGGATGGCTACTACATTTCTCAAAGGGTCAAGTGATGGTGTATAATACTGATAAAATTTTTGAGTTATCAACTGGTGGCCATACTGTCAGTAAGTACAATTCGCATAGAGCATAATATTGCAACGAATTTTGTACCTTGATGACAGGTTAGTCCATACTATTTATCCATTTTTTCCTACAGTGGGTCCTGCTTATAAAAGTGAAGAAAATGAAGTCCACAATGAACATGGGCTGCTACACGAAGCCAAGGAGGTGAAGGGTTCACAACCATCACGAATGTGGCAGGTACCGTGAAGTTAGGCTGCCAAAGCAAAAGCCAAAAGTGAACTCTGGGATGTAACAGAAGAATGGCATGTCCCATACTGGCAGGCAAGGGACTCTTCAAATATGAGGGAATAGGATGAGTGGCCACACGTGAGAGAGATACAACATGCCTATCCACTGAGGAGGACATCATGCCAGTATGACTAGTAGTTCAGCACCTTCTGCACAGACACTCAATTGGGCTAGTGAAAAAGCCACCAGTGGCGAAACGTATTCCGTGGTAGTGGAGTGTGTTAAGACACCATATGATGGACAGAGGTGCAGAGGAATAAACTAAACACCAACAGTCTAGTTATGAATGGACATGGGATAAAGAAAACGGAGCAGGGTAGTCTCATCAACTCACCTGGAAGTACCACTTAGGAGATGCAAGACACTGAGGAACTAGGTACTATGTAGAGCCAAGTAAGAATACATGGGAGGACCAAGGAAGTTTCGTATCAGACATGAGCCCCAGGAATTTTCTAGTTTCAGCGAGTGGAAGAACAAAAGGCACAAGATGTAGGATGGTGTAAGAAACTCATTTCACCGAGAAATATTCATACAAAAGGTTTTGGCAGTGGAAAGTGAAAGCCACTGCACAAGCTTCATGAGAAAAAACGATAGGAACGACACTGAAGACGCTGCTGAAGGAGATAAGTTGATGTAGAACTGCAACAGATCGTAAAATCCTTGACAAAAAGGGAGGTGAGATGGCTGGTGGGAGAATCCATACTATGGTTAATGGGGATAGCAAAGACAATGATACTCAGATAAATGTGTCCGACAAAGCCAAACCATATAAACAGATGTATATGGATGATGGTTCAAAATGTGGAGAGCACATCTCCACAAGCGAATCACATTCCTGCACACCTCAGTCCACCAGGGACCAGGACATGCTACAGTAAACTTGAAGTGCATGGTATGGAACAGTCTGCAATGGAAGGATAACGTTCAGAAGATTCCTTACTTGGTCATCACAGCTATGTGAAGGTCGTGAGGGAGGAGTAAAGCCTCCAGTCGGCCTCAGAAACCTGCCAACTGGGTTTGCACTCAGGTGGGGTAGAAGTCGGAAAATGGATAGCACACAGAAAGTGATCACTTGAGTATGTGTCAGAGGGAGTGGGCCATTCAAGATTACAGGTGAGCTGGACAGTGCAGAACGAGAGGACGAAATGGTAATAAATGCGAATGGAATCTGAAAGAAACATGGGTGCTCCAGTGCTAAGAGGGATGATTCAGAAGGTCAGCTAAGAGGTAACATCTTGGACAGGTTCTCCGGGAGCCTCAAAGCGGATGGTGGGAACTGAAGTCACCAAGTAGCAAAAAGGAGTGAAGGAGCTGACCAATGAGCTGGAGTAAGTCTGACTTGGTAACAGCAAATAACAGAGGGCTGTAGATGTTACAAAGAGAAAAGGTGAAATGAAGGAGGAAAAAGCAGACTGCAACAGCTACCCAACGAGTGTTCAGTGAGATGGATGACCAGCATGGCTCCATGAGGTGGAATGCAGTCCTCGGGGGAAAGGTCACAGAGTCCCAGAACGAAATATGAGAGGTCAAAGGGGTTGTGAGGACAATTTTTTTCTTGGAAGCAGAAAACAAGCGAACACTGCAATTCCAAGAGCAGCTGTAATTCCTCCTTGTTGGATCTAGTACCACAAATGTTCCATTGGAGAAGAGTCATAATGGGGATTGGGGAGGAGGGAACAAATGAAGGTTAGTCACCTTGCGGTTGCTGAGTACCAGCCTTCAAAAATTCACTGCTACAGGGGCAGAGGCTGGAGAATCCTGTTCATGAGATCTACAAACATTTTGTCATTCTCCTTGGGTCAGCCTTTGAATTCTATGGCAGAAAATCAGTAGGCAGTGGGCACCAGCAAAATGGAGGTCAGCTCGGTGAGGGTATATGTGCCAACAGCACTGAAGGGGATCTCTAAGTCAGGGAAGGAGAAAACCGTTCATTTTTGTTTGATTTCATAGAACTTTCTAGATGGCAGATGAAGACTATGTTTTTAGCTGTAGAAAGTATTTGCGGGAGTACTGCTTTTGTCCTTCCAGCCTGATAGTTCTGTAGCAGGCGATTTCGTCATCAGGGGCAAGGATTTGATGGCTTGTTGTGCAGCTGCAGGAGGAGAAGGAGATGCTACTGTGACCTGAGTGATTTCACTACTGCAATACTGAACTTGAAGTTGCATGTCTGGGTGGGCATATTCTCCATTATTCATGGCATAGCATAAATGATACTGTAAATGCCAGATGGTAAAATGCAAGGATCTTGACTAGCAAGCAACTGTGAGTGACAAGGTGGAGTTTGATGTCCTTCACTCAGATCTCCTGGATGGCTCACTCATTAAGACACATGGGACATTCATGGGATTACAACTGATACAGCAGAGAGGAGGCAAACAGCTGCCCTAATGAGCATCTCTGCCAAGAGTAACACATTTGGCCATGTTTTGACAGGATATGTGTTTTATTATAATGTTGAACTCATTTTGTTTGTAATGTATGGTTGGACCATGATGACTTCATAGCCTGCCTTAATCTTTGAGGCAAACACTACTTGAGCAAATGGTAGAAAAAGAGTGCATGTGGGCTTTAAGTTTGCATCCATCTTTTTCATTACTCAATGGGGCACAGTGATGCTATGATTAGAGGGAAGTGTGGATTTCTCCCTCGGTGAGGCCATCTAGCATCAGAATGAAAAGAACACCATGTGAAGAATTCAGTGAACGATGGTCCTCAACACAAACAGGATAACTCTGGAGGAGTGATTCTGTAAGCAATTGTAGGGCCCGAAAATCACAATACGTCTTCAGAAGCAAAGTTGTATTACATAAATGACAAAAGAATTTCACAGGGCCTGCAACTACAACAACACCTTTTAGAATAATGCAAGCATGAACCATAGCAAAGGACTGACCACCTCCGGTACGTGATACCATGAGGAACTGATGTACAGCTGGTATGGCCTTGAAATCTTTAGCCTCATTCTGTTTATGTTTAGTAGACACACCCTAAGACGGTGATTGAGCCACTGCAAAAAATCCCCATGATTGCCAACATCTGCAATGGCATGCTCCTTCCAATTGGGTGCCCCCTCAGAGGGGGATTCACACACTGTAAATGACTGTTCACACCTCCCGAACTCCTGACAGAGGGACCAACTGGCATTTGGGAAAGAAACAGTCACCCCTCTCTGGGCCTGGCCTGTATCAGAGGGTATGTGTGAACCCTATTGTTGACCCAGAGCTAGGAATTATGCATTACCTTGTCACCTGTAATGTGTCTAATGAAAGAGCCAGCCTTCAGGAACACACCAGGATGATGGAGGAACAAAGAGAATGAGGATTTACCAGTTAAGTCTTCACAACCTTACTGAAACTGGCACCAGCTACTCACAATTCTTCTTGATCATGGCCCGTAAACTGTCACCACTACAAGCTTGTGTGTTTCCTGAGCACCACTGTGGCACAGCATTGAAAGAGTTGTCCAACACTATATTCATTCATCTGAAAGGCTGGGAATCAGCTCCGATTTTTTGATTTATAGCCACTCACCCTTTCTTGTTCTACTGCAGTATGACATTAGCTTGTGGCTATCAAGATGAATTTCTTGAATGTCAGTGATTTTCAAGTGATGTTCTAGATTAAGCACAATACAGCTGCTGATATACAACCTGAACATTTGTCTTCCTGTACAGATATTAGACATGTGCTCTATTTATTTAGGAACAGTCACATAATGGTTGTTGCACAGAACAGCATTACTGACCATACTGCCTTGTAATGTTGGTGCTTATTGGTAATTCTAAATAATTAAAGTAGTGTATTTTATTTCTGAAGTACTCTCACAATAAATAAAAATTAATATTTCTCAAAAAGTTCTGCAGTGAATTATGAAAACTTACCTTGCACTATCAGATGCATATCTTGTTGAGGCTTCCACCTGAAACATTTCAAGAAATGGTCAGTGATTTACAACTGACGGGACAGTAAATAAATAGATTTATATTAACACCTACCAACATGTGATTAGTCCACCAAATGCTGTAAGTGAAGCTTGAAAATATCATTAAAGAGGACATGATAAACTGTTGCAGTTAATGAAACAGAATATTAGTCAGAATTCACTTTCCATTTTCTCAATTTGTCTTCAGTACTGTAAATAACTACACAAGCTAGTAATTTGGTTGTAGCCATACTTCCTACCAGACACTTCACATTTTTAACCTGTCATGCACTTCCGTCTTGTGTAAAATTTTCATTCACGTTTTTTTATTATGAAAACTGCCATTCACTGACAGAAGAATTGATTATCATAAATGACACATTTGGGCCTTTGTGCTCTGGGCAGCCCAGATGAACTTGCAGAGGTGAGGAGCGACTTCTAAACCCAACCTTAAGTTCACACCCAGAACTACATACAGACCTGGACCATTAAATATACAAACATTAATAAATATTGGCAAACTCAAAATACTTTCAGACACTATAAATGTATAACAAAATTGGTATTACAAAACAGCACATTCACAGATGAAGAAATACCACATTCAGAGAACTGTAGATTTTTACATAGAACACAGGGAAGAAATTTGCGAAACTATCCCAGAACTAGGCTCTGCATTCATAAACGTCAAATCTATGTTGCAATCAGTACCAAATTTTTCCATTACCTCCAGAAAGACTCACTCCCTGCAGTAATCCAATATTTAGATGAGAGGTACACAATAATTGATGCACAATAAATCATGTTAACAAGAACAATGCAGAAAGCAAAACAGTCCTGAGAACTATGTTGAGAAGCATCTGTTGAAGTTCCAGAGGAAAACGTAAGTTTTTATTAAATTTTTATCCTCAGATTGGTACAGAATGGAGAAGACAACACTTTCTGCCTAAACTGCTATTAATTAAATGTATTCACAACTGGAATTTTGACTTATGCCATTCTCAGGTGACAGCTTACTATGAACTATGTCGAAGTTATTACATGTCATGATGCCTAGTCATTGGGGAGTGGACCTAAAGATGTGCAGTATGATATGACTGACAGAAATTAGTACATTAAGTACTAACATTGTCTGGACATACAGGTTATGAAGACTCCAGTCTTGTAATGACTATGGAATTTGCAAACACGGTTAACACAAGGAAAATACTACCTCAAAAGGAATTATAAAGGTTTCAGACATACACTGACTTACCACTTGAGAATCGTACAGCCGCCAAATTAATTTTGAATAAATATATACCATAACAGTCCAGGGAGAAAATGTTTTCATTTATAAATGTCTGCCTGACTGTGGATGTAAGAAAAAAGGACAAATGGTAAGAAAAAGACAGTTAGCTAAATTGTTGGCAGATAAGCATCCCCCCCCCCCACCACACACACACACACACACACACACACACACACACACACACACACACACACACACACACAATATATATATATATCACTAAATCAATAAAAAGATATGCAATCAACACTAATATGATTTGATAATATCACATAGCTTATGTGCCAATAACAAAGCACAATTCCAAGAACTTGATAAATTTCATAGTCAGACATAGATACCTGTTGAAATTGACCATTACCACTGATTAATAAAAGTGGTTCCTGGCCTAGAATAACTAATAATCATGTTCACAGAAGATTCAAAGAAATTACATGAAAAGTTCAAGGAGAAAACTACAGCAGAAATTCTAAAATACAAGATATATCAGGGATGGCTTAGGACAGGAAGGTCCTGTGATGGGCAGATTGATGAAGGACTAAAGTGGCAAAATACTATTGGAATACATTTGTAAAATTTTAGAAGGTTTATGACTATAAAGCACGACTGCTTTTATTCAAAATACTTAAAAAATCTGACATGCAGAATACAACATGAGTCCTTTTAAAAGAACTTCAGCCTCATTTGATATAAGAATAGACTTTAGCCAAGGCAATGGACTAACTCCATTCTTCTTTCAGACCATAATAGAAAAATGAACAGTGAACAGATGGAGCACTTGTCAGAACATAATACCACAAGTTGAATACTACTTGGTTAGAAAATGGATGTCAAAATTTTCTGTTATACTTTTGTAGATAATTTAGCAATACTGAGAGGGGTATCTGTTGAGAGGCCAGACAAACGTGTGGTTCCTGAAGAGGGGCAGCAGCCTTTTCAGAAGTTGCAAGGGCAACAGTCTGGATGATTGACTGATCTGGCCTTGTAACAATAACCAAAACAGCCTTGCTGTGCTGGTACTGCGAACGGCTGAAAGCAAGGGGAAACTACAGCCGTAATTTTTCCCGAGGGCATGCAGCTTTACTGTATGATTACATGATGATGGCGTCCTCTTGGGTAAAATATTCCGGAGGTAAAATAGTCCCCCATTCGGATCTCCGGGCGGGGACTACTCAAGAGGATGTCGTTATCAGGAGAAAGAAAACTGGCGTTCTACGGATCGGAGCGTGGAATGTCAGATCCCTTAATCGGGCAGGTAGGTTAGAAAATTTAAAAAGGGAAATGGATAGGTTGAAGTTAGATATAGTGGGAATTAGTGAAGTTCGGTGGCAGGAGGAACAAGCCTTCTGGTCAGGTGACTACAGGGTTATAAACACAAAATCAAATAGGGGTAATGCAGGAGTAGGTTTAATAATGAATAGGAAAATAGGAATGCGGGTAAGCTACTACAAACAGCATAGTGAACGCATTATTGTGGCCAAGATAGATACGAAGCCCACACCTACTACAGTAGTACAAGTTTATATGCCAACTAGCTCTGCAGATGACGAAGAAATTGAAGAAATGTATGATGAAATAAAAGAAATTATTCAGATTGTGAAGGGAGACGAAAATTTAATAGTCATGGGTGACTGGAATTCGAGTGTAGGAAAAGGGAGAGAAGGAAACATAGTAGGTGAATATGGATTGGGGGACAGAAATGAAAGAGGAAGCCGCCTGGTAGAATTTTGCACAGAGCACAACATAATCATAACTAACACTTGGTTTAAGAATCATGAAAGAAGGTTGTATACATGGAAGAACCCTGGAGATACTAAAAGGTATCAGATAGATTATATAACGGTAAGACAGAGATTTAGGAACCAGGTTTTAAATTGTAAGACATTTCCAGGGGCAGATGTGGACACTGACCACAATCTATTGGTTATGACCTGTAGATTAAAACTGAAGAAACTGCAAAAAGGTGGGAATTTAAGGAGATGGGACCTGGATAAACTAAAAGAACCAGAGGTTGTACAGAGATTCAGGGAGAGCATAAGGGAGCAATTGACAGGAATGGGGGAAATAAATACAGTAGAAGAAGAATGGGTAGCTTTGAGGGATGAAGTAGTGAAGGCAGCAGAGGATCAAGTAGGTAAAAAGACGAGGGCTAGTAGAAATCCTTGGGTAACAGAAGAAATATTGAATTTAATTGATGAAAGGAGAAAATATAAAAATGCAGTAAGTGAAACAGGCAAAAAGGAATACAAACGTCTCAAAAATGAGATCGACAGGAAGTGCAAAATGGCTAAGCAGGGATGGCTAGAGGACAAATGTAAGGATGTAGAGGCCTATCTCACTAGGGGTAAGATAGACACCGCCTACAGGAAAATTAAAGAGACCTTTGGAGATAAGAGAACGACTTGTATGAATATCAAGAGTTCAGATGGAAACCCAGTTCTAAGCAAAGAAGGGAAAGCAGAAAGGTGGAAGGAGTATATAGAGGGTCTATACAAGGGCAATGTACTTGAGGACAATATTATGGAAATGGAAGAGGATGTAGATGAAGATGAAATGGGAGATATGATACTGCGTGAAGAGTTTGACAGAGCACTGAAAGACCTGAGTCGAAACAAGGCCCCCGGAGTAGACAATATTCCATTGGAACTACTGACGGCCGTGGGAGAGCCAGTCCTGACAAAACTCTACCATCTGGTGAGCAAGATGTATGAAACAGGCGAAATACCCTCAGACTTCAAGAAGAATATAATAATTCCAATCCCAAAGAAAGCAGGTGTTGACAGATGTGAAAATTACCGAACTATCAGCTTAATAAGTCACAGCTGCAAAATACTAACACGAATTCTTTACAGACGAATGGAAAAACTAGTAGAAGCCAACCTCGGGGAAGATCAGTTTGGATTCCGTAGAAACTCTGGAACACGTGAAGCAATACTGACCTTACGACTTATCTTAGAAGAAAGATTAAGGAAAGGCAAACCTACGTTTCTAGCATTTGTAGACTTAGAGAAAGCTTTTGACAATGTTGACTGGAATACTCTCTTTCAAATTCTAAAGGTGGCAGGGGTAAAATACAGGGAGCGAAAGGCTATTTACAATTTGTACAGAAACCAGATGGCAGTTATAAGAGTCGAGGGACATGAAAGGGAAGCAGTGGTTGGGAAGGGAGTAAGACAGGGTTGTAGCCTCTCCCCGATGTTGTTCAATCTGTATATTGAGCAAGCAGTAAAGGAAACAAAAGAAAAATTCGGAGTAGGTATTAAAATTCATGGAGGAGAAATAAAAACTTTGAGGTTCGCCGATGACATTGTAATTCTGTCAGAGACAGCAAAGGACTTGGAAGAGCAGTTGAATGGAATGGACAGTGTCTTGAAAGGAGGATATAAGATGAACATCAACAAAAGCAAAACAAGGATAATGGAATGTAGTCTAATTAAGTCGGGTGATGCTGAGGGAATTAGATTAGGAAATGAGGCACTTAAAGTAGTAAAGGAGTTTTGCTATTTGGGGAGCAAAATAACTGATGATGGTCGAAGTAGAGAGGATATAAAATGTAGGCTGGCAATGGCAAGGAAAGCGTTTCTGAAGAAGAGAAATTTGTTAACATCCAGTATTGATTTAAGTGTCAGGAAGTCATTTCTGAAAGTATTCGTATGGAGTGTAGCCATGTATGGAAGTGAAACATGGACGATAAATAGTTTGGACAAGAAGAGAATAGAAGCTTTCGAAATGTGGTGCTACAGAAGAATGCTGAAGATTAGATGGGTAGATCACATAACTAATGAGGAAGTATTGAATAGGATTGGGGAGAAGAGAAGTTTGTGGCACAACTTGACCAGAAGAAGGGATCGGTTGGTAGGACATGTTCTGAGGCATCAAGGGATCACCAATTTAGTATTGGAGGGCAGCGTGGAGGGTAAAAATCGTAGAGGGAGACCAAGAGATGAATACACTAAGCAGATTCAGAAGGATGTAGGTTGCAGTAGGTACTGGGAGATGAAAAAGCTTGCACAGGATAGAGTAGCATGGAGAGCTGCATCAAACCAGTCTCAGGACTGAAGACCACAACAACAACAACGATAGCGTAGAGAAGGTACAAAACAGAGAGAAAGAAAAATAGTAGGAAAAGCATGACTACTTATCTCCTCTGATAAGAAGCAGTAATGGGGGAACAGCAATACTGCAAAATCCCACTCAAATACTGAGTATGAGAGTATCAGGGGAAGACAAATTTAAGGATCTATGATAAGTCATATGGCCAAATGGTGGAGAAAATGGAGCCACAAGAGGAAGACTATGAAAGATGGACTTTGCATTACAGTAAACAGAAGATGTTCATAGTAAATATTACTTCTCCAAAATTGCAGAACCTCTGACTCGGAAGGCAGTCATTTGGCCAGAATACACATCTGTATCATAAACACTGATTTCAGATTTAACAAATAATAGTGAAAATTATGAAAAAAGGAAAGATATTAGGAAACAGAACACCAGTACAAACATTTAAATTCAGAAACAATAGACAAGTATACATAAATATGTAGGAAAATATCTGGGGCCAGAATTTGGCAAAGAAGGGTAATGAGTCTTAGCATACTGAAAAAACTCATTGGCTTACAGAAGTGCACAAAGACCTACAAGACACTTGTATAAATATGCAAGAAATTGAAAACCGAACCAAATACAGAAACAGAATTGAGTTGATAAATTCTCCACAGCAAAATAGTTCCAAAAAGACAAGATAGAAACTAGACATCAGGTGAGTGGAGAGAAATATGTGTACAGATGAAGGAGTAGCATAAAGAAATGTTAAACCTTAGCTGGCCTGTAACTGAGCAGAACAAAAAAATTTGTTTCTCATTTGTAATACCTTCGCAGTACAGCATAGTGGTGCTGTATGTACTGCAAATGAACTACAGCAAGGAGGTCAAAAAGTCTCTGCAAATATGCAGATAACAGTATTTGGAGTGTTTTGTTAGGCTACAGCAGTGCTCAGAAGTATTTTTCAGTTGCGTTGTTATGCTGTCAGTACTGCTTGCATGCAGTCACAGAAGAGCAATGCATTTATGTGTCACTCCATCAAGCACTTCATGCTGCTGTTGTTACATATCTAGTAAATGAGCAAAATCATACAACAATCTAAGTATATATTCTTTTAGCTCAAAAGTATGTAACTTGCCTTGATGGTATGTTATTCATTAACCACAATAACTCAGGTATTTAATCAGTGATTGTTTATTTGTAGAGAACTAGAAGTATTACAAAATGGAACACTTGCTTGATGTGAAACAAACTGTTTGGCATGTCTTCAAGACTGGGAGGTAACAGTCTAGCACTGCTACAGAGTATGGCATATTGCAACAGCTAACAAGTGTGCAAAGTCAGTGGCATGAACAGCAAGTAACAGTAACCAATAAGCTACGTCCGACCATCCTTGATGAAGAGCGAGGATGAAAGACATTGATTTATTGATTTATTTTATTTCATTAACAGTACAGAGTAACCCACCACCTAGAAATTTAAGGTGGGTCAGACGCTTCTGAATCTAACAGCAAAGACTTCTCATTGTCACAATCTTATTGGTATACAGCTGCTATGCTTTTTTAAAAAATAATATGAAGAAAATAATATATAAAATTTTCTCTTAGGTTACAGCGAATGCAATGCTTAACAATTGTTAAAATGGTTCAAATGGCTCTGAGCACTATGGAACTTAACATCTGAGGTCATCAGTCCCCTAGAACTACTTAAACCTAACCAACCTAAGGACATCACACACATCCATGCCCAAGGCAGGATTTGAACCTGCGACTGTAGGAGTCGTGAGGTTCCAGACTGAAGTGTCTAGAACTGCTCTTAAAGTGGTTCCATATAATTTGTTACTACCTAGTTGATGAGAATATAATTTATAATATGCACATATCAAAGAAAAATAAATGAAAAGAATATGTAATACAATGAGTGCAGCGAAAGAACATGCCGTATTTGGAAGTGTAATATAGTCTAAGTAGCACGTTGGCTGATAATGGCGTATTTCTACGTACTTCAGATGATAAGGTCTTGGTACAACCTCGAGCTATTCTCATCTGAAATGGTTTGTGCTAAGGACAGAATGATTTGTAGGCAATCAGCTGTAGCTCCAAGAGAAACACCTCAACAAATCAGGGATGATCTGAAGCAACATAATTGACTGAGCCCACACACGTCTACCATAAAAAGTCACTTAGTAACAGGCGATTTACATGATAAATGAAATAAACCAGCTCATAAATTCAAAAACTAGGGACAGGATAGACTTTCCAAGGAAACCCTGAACTTGGAATGCCAAAGACGGATTTAAGGATTTATGGAGTGACAAAAACAAATTTAACATTTTTTTCTGATGGTGTGGAGTATACAGGGTGAGTCACTAACTATTGCCACCAAGAGTAACTCTTAAAGTATGATAGGAGTTGAGAGGTTTGTGGGACAAAAGTTGCATGGTACAACAGGGGCCACAGTATGAAATTGGTTGATTGTTGCTTCAGAGATATAAAGGTCAACTTTGCTTTTTAAATGGGATGCTACAGTCTGATACTTATGTTCTGATAGCAGCTATGGAGATGAATCCGACGATGTTTAACACTAATGTCTTTGAAGGTCAATGAAGGTCAAAAAGGTGGCTTGAACATCCATTTACAGAAGGTGTTCGAAGTGATGACCATTGGTATCAATGCAGTGCTGCGATCTTCTTACCATGGATGGAGTGGTATTTCTTATCACATCAGCACTTATGGTAACACATGCTCTGACAATTGTCTCATATCTCATGCAAATAGATAAGCAGACTTGTAATAAATAGATTACAATTTCATATCCTTCAATTACCCAATGGCAGTTTTTTGTATTACACACTTATGTTTATGTAATTGTAACTAATGCTTTCTATAAAACATTTTTGAGTGCTACTGTAATAGGACTGTACTAAGACCCATGGTGAGACGAAAGAAGGAGATAGTAAAGAACAGTGGCAGAGTACAAATACTGTTTTGTTCTGCAGATCACTATATGCAATCTGGTGACCATCTGGACAGCAGCAACAATTCTTAAGTACATTGATGTGAGCTCATCAGATCAAATCAAAATGTATTCGAAGAAAACAACTACCATATTTTACAGACTGTAAGGTGCACCTTAATTTTCAATCAATTTTTAAGGAAAGTACATTTTTACCATTTTTTTATTAGATTGCAAAGTCAGCCAAAAAATTTCTTAGTTTATAAAACCAAAATGACCTTGTAAGATCACTGACATTCATTATCTCAACTTTCCTCAGCATCATTGTCCTCTATATATAAGATGGTCTTCACTACCATTATGAGCATTATTTATGTCGACCTACTAAAAGATTTAACGATGATATTTTCTCTCACCCTACATCGCAACTGCTTTACTGACTGACACACTTGTTTGTTTGTAGATCATTTTAGAACTCCCTTTGTCATGAATTCATGTTGGGCTTAATCCATCACCCATTTGTTCCAACCCTCTTCCATTTACAATTTAAATGCACTGAAATGCCATGGAAACTGGTATACACATGCGTATTCAAAGATAGAGGTATGTCAACAAGCAGGATATGACACTGCAGACTGCAATGCCTATATAAAACAAGAAGTGTCTGACACAGCTGTTTCATCAGTTACTGCTTCAACAATGACAGGTAATTAAGATTTAATTGAGTCTGAATGTGACGTTATAGCCAGTGCATGAGCGATGGGACAGCATTTCTGAGATAACAATGAAGTGGAGATACTCCGTATGGCGATTTCATGAGTGTTCAGTGAATATCAGGAATCCATTAAAATATAAAATTTCTGACATTGCTGTGGCCAGAGAAGGATACTGCAAGAATGGGACCACCAATAAATAAAGAGAATCATTCAACATGATGGATGTGCAATCCTTGCACAAATTGCTGCAGGTTTGAATACTGGGCCAACAAAAAGTATCAGCGTGCAAACCATTCAACAAAACATCACTGATATGGGCTTTTGGAGCCAAAGGCCCACCGTGCACCCTTGATTACTGCACGACACAAAGCATTACACCTCAATTTGGCCTGTCAACACCAGCATTGGACTGTTGAGACTGGAAACATGTTACCTTGTCAGATGGGTCATTTCAAATTGTATTGAGCAGATGGATGTGTAAAGGTATGGAGATAGCCTCGTGAATCTATGGACAATACTTCAGCAGGGAACTGTTCAAGGTGGTGGAGGCTCTGTAATGGTGTAGTGCATGTGCTGGAGTGATATGGGACACCTGATACATTTTGATATGACTGACAGGTCACACGTACATAAGTATCCTGTCTGATCACCTGCAGCCATTCATGTCCATTGTGAAATCTGACAGACTTGGGCAATACCAGTAGAATTGCTACAGAGTGGCTCCATGAACACTCTTCTGAGAAACACTTCTGCTGGTCACCAAATTCCCCTGGCATTAACATTACTGAGCAAAACTGGGATGTCTCATGACATGCTCTTCAGAAAAGATCTCCAGTCCCTCATACTCTTTCTGATTTATGGTCAGCCCTGCAAGATTCTTGGTGTCAATTCTTCCCCTTCAGTACTTCAAACATTAGCTGAGTACATGCCATGTTGTGTTGCAGGACTTTTGGATGCTCACTGGGGCTCTACATCATATTACACAGGTGTACCAGCTTATTTGGCTTTTCAGTGTAATGTATTTTTCAAGAAGTTGCAATTGTGAAGTAAGTCCTCGTGCAATAACAGCAAGCTCTGTATGTAATTGTCTCCATTTCTCTTTCACAGAATTTTACAAATGACTACTGAAGTGATCTAGCATAAGAAGAGAACTCATCTTCAACGAAGTGACTTTCCTTTGCTTCTGTTAATCCACAATTTCATACCAGCCTCATCCATCCAACCCTTGTCACATACATGAACAACACCTGCCAGTATTCCACAATGTTTTGACATTTTTTAGCACTTGAAAATGATCACTGGATTAAGTTTAGTGCCATCAACACAACACGAAAGAACAACGGTGTAGTGTTTTAATAGTTACTGTTTTAGCACTTTTCATGGCAACAATTTTGTTACTTGGCAATCAAGTCTTTATGCACTATTTAACTTAGTTCCATACTGGTTTTCTTTCTATGTTGTATAATAATGTGATGGAAAGGTAATACTATTGTCATACTCTTGTGGAATTTTATGAGATGTTTTGGTCTTGGTTCACATGCTATTTCCATGACACTTTATAAACCTGTAGCACCAAACATTTTCACCCTTAGTATCTGTTAAGTTCCACTGTAGCACTAGCTTACAAGCATGTATTCGAGACTTTTTGTAGCAATTCGAACACCATTTGGATGGTGTGCTGGAATCCATTTCAGTACAGCATCTTCTAGTTTTCGCCATTTTGTATTCAGTCCCCTATTTGCACATTTGGCCTTCCTTATGTTTTTCTGTTCTTCTTTACTAGCCTGCCAATAGCAATTTTTTTTTCTGTTGCTGGAGGACTGGAATGCTGCTCAGCTGCTGTGTTTCCACATTGTTCTGCATATGCTTTTACTTTCTATTTATAGCCTGCATCATATGAGTACCTTTTATTTTTTCCACTGTGAAGCTAGCTACTAAAGAAAATATTCTTCTGTTACCAATAACACAAATCACTTTCAATTCAAGTTTGCTGGCACTGTAGACTGCAATGACACGTCACAGGCTAGACAGTGCTCTTGGTTTGTGATTGTGGGGCATGAGGGAGACACTGTTAGCAAGCTTGTGAATCCCAATAACTCATGTTCGTTGCATTGGTTCAATTGAATCCAATGTTGCTAGATAGAAATAGATTTCCTGCAGCACTGAATATGTGGCAAATTTTAAGGTAACCAGGAATTTTGACGCCAACACTGGACTTGTTATATTAAATTCGAGTATAACACACCTCAACTTTGAAGGCACTTTTTTGAACAAAGAAATGAGTTTTATAATCTGTAATATATGGTATCAAGTCTCTGTAAGTACCACTGGAAATTAATTTGAACAAATAATTAAGGTAACTTAAAATTTATCTTGCATTCAAATTTTCAAATACTACGAGTGAGATATTAATGTGAGTATCATCAAATGTACAGGATTGATTGTCACTGAACATTTGTCATTTAACATTGAAACACGAACAGATATGTGGGAATGTCCGTGTTACTGATAAGTCGCATATATGTACAGTATTTAACAATCACTTTCTGAATATAGCAGGTGAACTAAATAGAAACCTAGTCCCAACAGGAAATCATATAGCGCTCTTAGAAAAAAGTGTTCCGAGACTGTTACCTGATATGCTCCTCCATGATACTGACAAGAGGGAGATTGAGTTAATAATTAAATCACTAAAGACCAAGAACTCTCATGGATATGATGGGGAATCTAGCAGAATACCGAAGTATTGTTCTTTGTATGTTAGCCCAGTACTTAGCCGTATATGTAACTTTTCCTTTAGGAGTGGTTGGTTTCCTAACCGATTAAAGTACTCGGTAGTGAAGCCACTTTATAAAAAGGGAGACAGGGATAATGTTGACAATTATAGACCTATTTCTATGCCATCAGTGTTTATGATGGTTCAAATGGCTCTGAGCACTATGGGACTCAACTGCTGTGGTCATTAGTCCCCTAGAACTTAGAACTACTTAAACCTAACTAACCTAAGGACATCACACACATCCATGCCCGAGGCAGGATTCGAACCTGCGACCGTAGCAGTCGCACAGTTCCGGACTGCGCGCCTAGAACTGCGAGACCACCGCGACCGGCCATCGGTGTTTGCTAAAGTTATCGAGAAGGTTGTATATGCAAGGTTACTGGAGCATTTAAAGTCACATAATTTGCTGTCAAATGTTCAGTTTGGTTTTAGAAATGGTTTAACAACTGAAAATGCTATATTCTCTTTTCTGTGTGAGGTTTTGGACGAATTAAATAAAAGGTTGCGAACGCTAGGTGTTTTCTTTGATTTAATGAAGGCTTTTGACTGTGTTGACCACAAAATGTTACTGCAGAAGTTGGACCATTATGGAGTAAGGGGAGTAGCTTACAATTGGTTTGCCTCTTACCTTAAGAACAGAAAGCAGAAGGTAATTCTCCGCAATATTGAACGTGGTAGTGATGTTCCGTCCCAATGGGGCACTGTTAAGTGGGGCATTCCCCAAGGATCGGTGCTGGGGCCACTGCTGTTTCTTATTTATATAAATGATATGCCTTCTAGTATTACAGGTGATCCAAAAATATTTCTGTTTGCTGATGACACCAGCTAGATAGTGAAGGATCTTGTGTGTAATATTGAAACAGTATCAAATAACGTAGTTCATGAAATAAGTTCGTGGCTTGTGGAAAATAATTTGATGCTAAATCACAGTAAGACTCAGTTTCTACAGTTTCTAACACACAATTCAACAAGAACCGATATTTTGATCAGACAGACTGGGCATATTATAAGCGAGACAGAACAGTTCAAGTTCCTAGGAGTTCGAATAGATAGTAAGCTGTTGTGGAAAGCCCATGTTCAGGATCTTGTTCAGAAACTAAATGCTGCTTTATTTACCATTAGAACAGTATCTGAAATAAGTGACACTTCAACACGAAAAGTAGTCTACTTTGCATATTTCCATACGCTTATGTCGTATGGTATTATTTTTTAGGGTAGTTCTTCTGATTCGAAAAGGGTATTTTTGGCTCAAAAATGGGCTGTTAGAGCTATATGTGGTGTAAGTTCGAGAACCTCTTGTCGACCCCTATTCAATAGTCCGGGAATTCTGACATTGCCCTCACAGTATATATTTTCTTTAATATCGTTTGTTGTTAGCAATATTATCCTATTCTCAAGAGTTAGCAGCTTTCACTCAGTTAATACTAGGCAGAAATCCAATCTGCATGTGGAATGCACTTCCTTGACTCTTGTGCAGAAAGGAGTGCAGTATTCTGCTGCATCCATATTCAATAATCTACCACAAGAACTCAAAAATCTTAGCAGTACCCCAAACACTTTTAAGTCTAAACTGAAGAGTTTCCTCATGGCTCACTCCTTCTATTCTGTTGAGGAGCTCCTGGAAGAGCTAAAAAATTAAACAAATTCCAGTGTTACATTGTTGATTTTCTTTCTTTAAATTTACGACTTGTCACCTGAATATGTTTTTTTATATTTCATTTTATCTGTTTCTAATATCGTGTTATAATTTCATGTATTGACTCGTTCCATGACCATGGAGACTTCTCCTTAATTTGGTCCCACAGAACAATAAATAATAAATAAATAAATATACATTTAATATTTTTCTCTGGTGAACTATGTTCCTCCCAAGCCAAGAGAAATACCATTAACCGGCTATCCATTGGGAATACTTTCCTGAGAGAGAAAGCCGACAACTGTGAGGCAGTATTTAAATTCCCATTCATACAACTTTTGCAATAGTATCTTTGAGGAAGTTTAGGACATTTCGAAGGTCAATGCTATGATGGCAAGTAGAATTTGTCACACATTTAAACATACTCATCAACCCATTGACAAACAAAAGAGGAATGCAGCCAAAGTAAATGAGGAACAGCAATAAGCAAAGGATTCAACATATCAAATATTCTAACTCTGCTGACTGATCTCTCAAAAAATCAGATGCATAGCCAACTGCTAATTTGTCACTTTCCAGCTATAGAACATTATTCACAAGTATTATATAGAAAAACACTAAAACTGAATTCAACGGTATTATATCAAACTGTGCATCTGAACTTCAGGAGTTAAATATAGCACTGTAAAGTTTTTCATTAATTAATTTTTATAAACACTGATTACAATAATGCTGAATTTTACTACTGTTAAGCCAAAACTGCCACAAGCACAAACCACACATCAAACTGTACAGATTATCTGGAACTCAACTGTATCCAGGGTATCTAAAATTTGACTAAAACTACTCAATTAATTTGACGAGAGCTAAATATACTCCACAATTCCATACACCAAAAGACAGTATATTTTACACTACACCCTTACCTTTATCCTTGGTCAGTATGTGTTCGCACGTTTTTGGAAAATTAACTATTATGCAGTGTGAACAAGATATGTTCAGTTCAATTGGTTGAATTCAAACTTTGTATGTGCTACATAGTAGCATAGAGCACCATGTAAATAAGCAGGAAATTATGATCTAACCTGATAAGACGCATTCGTTTGTATACAAATATTCCTTTGTGTTTACTTATTTTAACAGTTTCATGATGGCAGTTTATTATGTTTCCACCAATATTTAATGTAATATTTATCTTAGAATATTTCATAAGGTTTTAAAGTGACAAGCATGGGGAGGTGCTTAATTCAAGCCAGGCTTCACAAACTCCTCACTAGGGTACGAACTAATCCAGAAGGTACGTTGAGGAAGGAGGATGGGGAAAATATAAAAACAGCATGTGAGACACTGGAACTGCTCCTCAAAATTCATTTTCTTCAATATGCTCTGGCGGATAACATAGGCCAGAATGCGACCCCTGAAAGACAATGGTTCTCAGCCACTCAAAGAGAGGACTGCGACCTGCCAAGGCGTGTGTCGATTTCAGTAAAATCCAATGGGCAGTGGGAACATTCTAACTGGTCCAGTCACCTGGCCACGATGGAATCTTTCCAGCTCTCTTGAAACAAGCAGGAGAGAATCTTGTAAGAGCGCTGTGCAGGTTATTCAGGGTTAGCCTAGCAGCGGGAGTCATTCCCAATGCCTGGAGGGCAGTGACAGTTGTCTTTATTCTAAAGCCAGGGAATACTGATCATAACAGGCCCAAGGATATGAGATCAATCAGTCTGGTTAATGTACATGTTGGGGAGAGGAGGCTAACTATGGCTTATCTATATTCAAACCAACACACACATCAACCAGGTAAATCACCAGAGAAAGCTTTCTGTCAATTTGTTGTGAGGGTGGAGAAAGTCCTTTGCCTTCAAGAAAGAGCCCACTCCATCTTCCTGGACATTGAGGGAACTTTTTGTAAGACAACCGTTGATTCCATGATTAGGGCAGCAAAGATGCATGACCTAGTGACCACTATATGTAGGTGGACTAAGGCCATGCTTAGTAGGAAGAGGGTAGAAGCCACCGTGATGAATGAAAAGATGGTAATTAACACCACTAGAGATTCTCCACAAGGAGGAGTTTTGCCCACTTCATTGTGGAATCTAGTGGTGAACAAACTCATTGAGAAACTAGATTCCAGGCAATGATTTTGTGAAGGATACACAGATGACCTTGTCATAGTAATACTTGGCAAATTTACTGACACAGTTCGGAATATGGCACAAGGTGCACTGGACATTGTGCAAGACCAGTGCATTAAATAGAACCTAAGGGTTAATCCTATGAAGACTGTTGTGGTATCAATCATGAAGAAGCATATCCAACACCGAAGTTGGAATCTAAAGCTTTTCGATGAAACTCAATCTGTGAAGGGGATAGTGAAAAATCTAGGGGGTACCCTTAGATGAGGAACTAATATGGACCCCTCACATTAAGAGTATCTGCTCCAGGGCGAAAGGTACTCTAGTGAGTACCAGAAGGACTTTTGGCAAAAAACTATGGCCTAAGACCCTGAGGTATGCACTGGATATACAGCACAGTGGTTAGACTTAGGATCTCCTATAAGGCCGTGGTGTCCTGGAAGAAGGTAGAACAGCAGGTTGCAGCTAAGAAGCTTGCTAAGGTGCTGAGCCTGTCCTGCTTCATCACAAGAGGCAGAATTAGTAGCACACCAACCACTGGGGTGGAAGCCATGCTGGACATGCCTCCACTAAACCTTTGGGAAGCAGCTGGTGCATACAGACTCAAAACTGGTAAAAACTGGATCTCATTGAGATATCCAGACCCACACACTAATATAGTGAGTGAGGCAAATATAGGAATGGCTGGGGAACTGCCGGCCGACTATACAATAACTCCCAACTGCTTCAACAAGCTTTACAATATAATAATTTGAAGTTGGGAACAGTAAGAAAAAACAGTTTGACACTATACTGGGGACATTGTCTGGTTCACTGATTGGTCGAAATCAGACCAAGGTGCTGGGGCCGTGGTATATGGAATTCAGTGAAGACTGGAGGGCATCATCTCTCTAGGACAACTGGCCTCGGTATTCCAAGCTGAAATTACTGCAATCAGGGTGTGTGTGTGTGTGTGTGTGTGTGTGTGTGTGTGTGTGTGTGTGTGGAGGATAAAATACATAGGTGCTAGAAGGATCGTAGCATCTACATCTATTCAGACAGCCAGACAGATCTTAAATCATTAGCATCTCCTGTAACAAGATCTAAAATTATTGCAGAATGTCACAGGGCTCTGGTGGAGCTAGGGGGAAGCGATTGGGTAAAACCAATGTTGATCCTTGGCCACTCAGGGATCAGTGGCAATGAACAAGCTGATTAATTGGGGGCAGAGACTCCATTCATTGGACCGGAACCTGTCCTGACAATCACCAAGGCTATGATCAAACTAGAACTACAGAACTGGCTTAGAAGACAGCACATAGAATACTGGTCCAAGGTCGATAAGCAAAAACATGGCAAGTTAATGATGCCAAAGCCGTGTTTTGAAAGAAGCTCTGTAATCCTGGGCTTTAATAGCCAAGAGATTAAACTCACACCCAAAGGTGTAATGGAGGCATGTCCAGCACGGCTTCAATCCCAGCAGTTGGCGTGCTACTAATTCTGCCTGTTATAGCGAAGCAGTCCAGTCTCTGCACCTTAGCAAGCTTCTTAGCTGCAACCTGCTGTTCTACCTTCTCCCACGACACTATGGCTCCATAGGAGATTCTAAGTCTAACCACCGTACTGCACAACCAGTGCATACCTCAGGGTCCTTCTGGTATTCACTAGAGTACCTTTCGCCCTGGAGCAGATGCTCTTAACCCCTAATCACAGTCTTGAGTACTTCTCACGCAACTACAGTCATGCAGTCCCGTGGACTGCATTCAGAAGGTGGGAAAAATAAGTAAAAATCACCAATCTAGTGCTACTTTTTGAATTTAGTACTACATACTTATTCTTCAATTATACATAAATGGTAAATTATGAACAAAATATTGTTTCGGTGCTGTGAAAAAGACTTATTCATATTGCACTCTAAATTCTCATTGAAATTTACAGTAATGGACAAATATCCAAATATCTAAGTGTAGTTCTTTACTTGGAACTTGGTTGTTGCAGGTTAATTTTGATCAAGTACCACCGGTGTTAAATTTAATGAGTATTCTTGACAGCAAATGAAACAGAAAAAATCTGCACTACTGAAAGCGGCCACATTACACACCACCTTACATGCACTGCGGACACACCTTACAAGAGCATTCCAAACAAATTGGGAACTTGCACTTGCGACACAAGTAACATGTCTTTCTCTTCTTTTTTGGTGGACAAATGCGACATGGCTTCCTTCCATCCCTAGGTAGTTTGTCCTCCTTTTCCAGCTCTTCATGGAGATGTACTTCAGTTCCTAGAACTCTAACGATAGAAAACCTCAATTCTCATGGGAGGCATTTATTCACTATCCTTTCATGCAGTGAATGTTTGATTAGTTCTTTCTCTAGGGCTTTCATGAAGTTCATCCTGGTAAGCACAGTTCTTTCCTTGAATGACTGATGAACAATATATGCACTGACAACACTTATGTCAAGAATATGGAAAACCATGGCCATGGTCCCACGTTGTGTGCAGCAACTTTAACAATATTTGACACACTTTTCGTCTACAGTATCAACAGCACCCTTTGTGTTGTTATAGTGGGCTATTATTAAAGGTTTTTTTTTACTTTCCACGTCATCTTCTATGGAGTGATGCATTATTGATATAAGAATTACTGCTCTTCCTTTCTTAGGTACATGCAAAATGAGCGTGATGTGTTTGGTAAATCCATACAGCGTTGTTCCAACTTCACACCTACAGGAAGGCAAGAAAGATGCAGGAATTTCCTTTCGGTTCTTCTGCAATGTTCCCATTGTGGTCAAATCATTTTTCTGTAGCACATCTGCAAGTTCGATTGACACATACCGGTTATCAGCAGTGTTGTTTCGGTTAGCATGTGCTATTGGCTTGCACAATCTGAGGACAGCCTGAGTGATAATGGCATCTTTCTTCTCATCTGGGGAAGGTCCTACTCCATCAGTACCTTTTCCACAGTAGAGATAGGTGTTGAAGATGTAGTTAGTCCTGGAGTCAGCTAGGCATTGAAGCTTCAGGCCATACTTCGCCGGTTTAGATGGAATATACATTTTGAATTTACAGTGTCCTCTGAAACCGATTAGCATTTCATCAACTGTAGCATTAACCCCAAAAATATAGGATCGCTGCAAATTTTCGTTGAATTTATGTAGAATGTTTGTTATAGCAGCTGCTGGATCAGAAACCTTACGTAACTCCATGTCATCAGGGTTGTCAAATCTCAAACAGGTGAGAATTACAGCAAATAATGCTGAAGATATAGTGATACGGAAAATAGCATGGACAGTCCCATCATTACAAAAGAGAGAACATATGTCTTAGTTAATCAATTTGAATACTGAAGTGTATATAAGAAGGTCGATGAAACTCTTCATTTCAGACATTGTACAAGGTCTGATTTCTGTTCTCTTCCTGTAGAAATTGGTCACAATGGAACTGAATAAGTTCTCTACACTTTAATTACAATCCAAAGTTATATACAAAGTCCTTGTGGACACTAAGTACAATCCGTTCTTGTAAATTTATTTGCACTCTCAAATTTTCCTCTGCCTCTCTTTTTCTTGTCTTTTATGAAATATTAATAAATACAGTACACTAATACACTGGACATTATTTCAGTTTATTTGCAGTGTAATATAAAAATCGAAAATAAAAAGATTAAAAGATCAAACAATGGAAAATCCAGGACAGAATGGAACAATATGGTGAAAAGAGCAGTTGCTGTGCATCATATAGCAGAGATGCTGAGTCGCATATAGGAGAAACAAAAAGACTGTCACAAATATAGCTTTCAACCAGTGAGGCCTTTATCAAAATTATAGACAACAAACACACACATACACACTTGTACCAACATAACTCCTACACACATGACTGGAGTCTCAGCCAACTGAGGCCACACTGCAAGCAGCAGCATCTGTGCATCATGAAGTGAGCGGCAGCTGGGTGGGGGGTAAGGAGGAGGCTGGGGTAGTGAGGGAGAGGGATAGTAGCATAGTGGTGGCAGACAGTGATGTGCTGTTGGGTAGCATACAGCACTGAGGTGGAAAGAGGGTAAGGCAGCACACTATCTGATCAAAAGTATAGACACATCCCCGAAAACATACATTTTTCATATTAGGTGGATTGTGGTGCCATCTACTGCCACGGTCTCCATATCAGCAACTTCAGTAAACATTATACATCATCAGAGAGCAGAATGGGGCACTCTGCAGAACTCACAGACTTTGAACGTGGCCAGACGATTGGGTGTCACTTGTGTCATACGTCTGTACACAAGATTCAAAACTCCTAAACATCGCTAGTGCCACTGTTTCCAATGTGATAGTGAAGTGGAAATGTGAAGGGACACTTACAGCACAAAAGTGTACAGGCCAACATCATCTGTTGACTGGCAGATACCTCCAATAGAAGAAGAGATTTGTAATGTATAATAGGCAGACACCTATCCATATAATCACACAGGAGTACCAAACTGCATCAGGATCCACTGTAAGTACTGTGATAATTAGGCAGGAGGTGAGAAAACTTGGATTGCATGGTCAAGCGGCTGCTCATAAGCCACACATCACACCAGTAAATACCAAACAATGCCTCGCTTGATGTAAGGAGTGTAAACATTCAATGACTGAACAGTGGAAAAACATTTTCTGGAGTAACAAATCACAGTACACAATGTGGCAATCTGATGGCAGGGTGTGGGTATGGTGAATACCCAGTGAACATAATCTGATAGAACGTGTAGTGCCAACAGTAAAATTCGGAGGCAGTGGTGATATGGCGTGGTCGTGTATTTTATGGAGGGGGCTTGAAGCCCATGTTGTTTTGCATGGTACTATCGCAGACCAGGCGTACAGTGATGTTTTAAGCACCTTCTTACTTCCCACTGTTTAAGAGCAATTTGGCCAGAATACCATGGGTATTCTGCCATCCACCAAACCTACAGAATATATTCATCCATCCCCGTGGTATTCCACCATCCGCCAAACCTACACAATTTACTCATCCATCCCTACACAACCCCTTCTTCTAACCCCTTAACCTCATGGCTCATACCCCTGTAATAGACATAGATGTAAGACCTGTCCTATGCATCCTCCCACCACCACCTACCTCCAATCCAGTCACAAATATCACCTATCCCATCAAAGGCAGGGCTACCTGTGAAACAAGTCAAGCAGTCTACAAGCTAAGGTGCAACCACTGTCTTGTATTCTATGCGGGCATGACAACCAGCAAGCTGTCTGTCCACATGAATGACCACCGAATAAACTGTGGCCAACAAACAAATGGGCCACCCTGTTCCTGAGCGTGCTGCCAAACAGGACATACTTTATTTCAATGACTGCTTCACAGCCTGTGCCAGTTTTTCTGAATTGCGCAGGTGGGAACTTTCCCTGTAATATCTCCTATGTTCCCATAACATCCTGGCCTCTACGTTAGTAAGTCATTGTCCTCTCCCATCCAGTCCATTCTCTGATCCCATTCCAGCATTACACGACCCTCATTTCTCTATCACACCATCATTTTACATTTCCTCTTTTCTGCATTCCCCTCCCCATCTCTCAACTGCCCTTCGTCTAACCTCCCAACTGCACATGGCTGCCCTACCCTCTTTCCACCTCAATCCTGTGTGCTCCCCAAGAGGATGTCACCCTCTACCTCTGCCACCCCTACCCCACTATTTCTCCCCATCCCCGCACCAACCTCCTCCTCACCCCCACCTAGTCACCATTCCCATCATGCACTGGTGCTGCTACTCACAGTGTGGCCTCAGTTGCCTGACACTGCAGTCATGTGTGTGCGAGTTGCATTTGCACAAGTATATATGTGTATGATTGTCATTTAATTTTGAGAAAGGTCTTACTGGATGAAAGCTATATTTGTGACAGGCTTTTTGTTGTTCCTATCTGTGACTCAGCATCTCTGCTATATGGTGAGTAGCAACTTTCACAATATTGTTAGAAGATTAAAAGAATCATCCACATAGGGCTTGACCTAACAACCTTCAGACTACATGAATGTTGGTTGTCTACCATTTTCGACATGTCCGAAACAACAGACATGACACAGAATCTGCACCTCTTATAAATCATATGTAAATTAAAGGTGGAGAGGGAATAAAGGGAAGGAAAGGGAATCTATCACAGCTATCGGCTGCATTGGGACATTACGGAGTGAACATGTGTACCTGGATCTCCTGCTTACTAGGCAGGTTCAATAACCACTGCACCATCCAGGACATAACTGCATGGACTATCTTGGCTTGCCCCTCAGCTGATCCACACTCCCATCGAGCACCACCTACCCACAGCTCCTGTCCATGTCCAAAAGAGCAGACACCACACTTTCATATAATTTTATAGGCCTAGCTAGGCAATGAATCCAGCTACTTCAATGTGGATGCACAAGTATGTCCTACCTCCTGTGGGAATCTCAGATGAGTAAATATGGAGGAAATGGACAGGGGCTGAGGATAGGTGGCACTCGATGGGAGTGTGGATCGGCTGTGAGGTGAGCCAAGATAGTCCGTGCAGTTGTGGTAACACTGTGTCCCAGATGGTGCAGTGTTTATCACATCTGCCCTGTAAGTAGGAGATCCCATGTTCGAATCACAGTCTGGTACATACTTTCACTTGTCATCACCGATTCTGCATAATGTCCCAACGTAGCTGACAGCAGTTATCGCTCCCCTTTCCTTTCATTTCCACCCCCCTTGACCTTCATTTACATATAACCTTCAGATTATTGTTTTGTATTCTTTTCACTGTGCCAACCACTCCCTATAAACTATACTAATATAAATGGCCCATGCCTTACCCGACCTGTACCAAAATACTATTCCTTCTACATCCTTGGGCATCTGGAGTTCCCACTTCTGTCATTCTCATTTCTGGCCAAGCCCTGCATGTATCTTAAATTTGTGTGAAATCAGAGATGAAGAAGTACATTTACTTCTCAGTCATGTTGTCCTCTAATCTGCCAAGTAGGGGAGTTGAGACTTTCTTTCGTTTCAAAGACGTCTGAACATTTTCCAATACAAACTACAATGGTGAGTACATAAGTTCAGAACTTGGGTTTATGGTTCCAAAAAGCAAGGAGCCCTATTTCCCTGCAGAAATCATGTACAATAAAACTACCCTTTCATCTGTAATCTATTTGACATTCCCATGCCTCACAACTAACAATGGATTAGCAGTATGAATTTTGTGTTTCCCCAAGTATCCACCTGCTGTATAAAAAATGCAGCACCTAAAGCTGAATGTGTTTTTCCTTGTGAATACTACACCCTCCTCCTCTGGAATTTGAGGTTCTACTAAGTGCACACAGAAACTAGACAAGAGATATATCCCGAGAAAAGAAAGACTTAAAAGACCTTAAGACATAGCAGTAGCTTACCTCCTCCATCTTAACTCCCACAGGATCATATTCGGGATTGCTGAACATCTGTAACAAAGAAATAATGTAAGAGATTCATTACTATCGCTCAACATGCAGTACATGCACATGCTAAATTCACAACATTAGGAATCTCTCATATGAATTATTGTATAAAGGGCTTTTCTTTAAGAGGATGAGGAGAATACACTAATGGCATGCACCAGATTAAAACATGACTCAAGATCACACACTTCTCTTAAAGTATAAGCTCAGTGTTTTTATTTATTCATTCATTCATCCATTCATGAGGAAAAAACTATTTAGCATGTAACATATATGAAATAAACAAAATATTCTCAGAATTTAATAAGAATGTGATTATTCCAGGTCCAAAGAAAGCAGGAGCTGACATGTGAATATCCTGAACCATCAGTTTAAGAAGTCGTTATTGCAAAATACTGTCATGAATGATTTACACACAAATGAAGTGACTGACAGAAGCCAACTTTGGCAACATTAATTTTGGTTTCTGGAGAAATGTAGGAACGCATGAAGAAATACTGACCTCACAACTTAACTCAGCAGGTAAGAAAGGCTAGCCCCTGTTTATAGGGCATTTAGATGTATGGTGAGCTTTTGACAATGCTGACTGGAACACACTCTTTGAAATTTTGAAGGTAGCAGAGAAAAAACACAGGGAACAAAACTTATTTGCAACTTGTTCAGAGACCATTTTGGTATTCTAAACGTTAAAGGATGTGAAAGGAAGACAGTAGTTGAGAAGTAAGTGTGATCAAGTTGTAGCCTATCCCCATGTTTTTATACCTGAACATTGAGCAAGCAGTAAAAGAAACCAAGGAAAAATTTAGTTCGTGAATTAAAGTTCAGGGAGAAGAAATAAAATCTACAGTTTGTCGATTTTATTTATTTATTTATTTATTTATTTATTTATTTACACATCACGTTCCATAGGAGCAAATCTCCAAGGTCATGGAACATGTCATTACATGAAATTACAACATACACATAATAACAGAGGCATACTGACAATCCTCCTTTCCACGAACAATATGAGACTGGAATAGAAGGGAGAACTGATAGAGGTACTCAAGGTACCCTCCGCCACACACCGTCAGGTGGCTTGCGGAGTATGGATGTAGATGCAGATGTTAGAAACCCAAGAAAAAAAGTCAGTCCATTAGTTTAAGTAAACACAATCAACAATACAATAGGAATCAGCTTACTTTTTCAAGGAACTCCTCAACAGAATAGAAGGAGTGACCCATGAGGAAACTCCAGTTTTGATTTGAAAGTGGGTGGATTACTGCTACGATTTTTGAACTTGACTGGTAACTTATTGAAAACGGATGCAGCAGTATACTGCACACGTTTCTCCACATGAGTGAAGGAAGTCTGATCCAAATGCAGATTTCATTTCTGCTGAGTATTAACTGAGTGAAAGTTGTCTATTCTTGCAAATAAGCTAATACTGCTAACAAGAAATGATAGTACGGTCAATGTCAAAATACCCTGACTCACGAACAGGGGTCGACAAGAGGTTTGTGAACTTAGACCACTTATTGCCCAAACTGCCTGTTTCTAAGCCAAAAATACACTTATAGAATGGGAAGCGTTACCCCAAAATATAATCCCATATGACATAAGCAAATGAAAATAAGCAAAGAACACTAATTTTCGTGTTGAACAATCACTTACTTCAGATACCTTTCAAATAGTAAAGATGGCAGCATTAAGTCTTTGAACAAGATCCTGAACGTGGGCTTTCCACAACAGTTTATTATCTATCTGAACACCTATAAATTTGAACTTTCAGGTTGGTTGGTTGGGTTAAAGATTAAAGGGACCAAACTACAAAGGTCATCGGTCCCTTATTTCATAAAAACACAGAGCACAGGGGAACTATCCACCAGTCAAGCGAAGCACTAAAAGAAAAACTCCAGGGGAAGAAAAGCCCCATGGTCCATTGTAAGACAACATGGAAAACAGAGCACAGCAACAAAAACAACATAGAGAACAAAGGCAGATGGAATTAAAACTGCACAGCAGAGAACTGTGGCTGGCTGATCACGAAAATAATAGGATGAGCCAGCCACTCTGCAACACGTTAAAACCTCCAGCCTAAACGTTTAGGGCGGAGTCGAATCACAACACAAAACTAAGTAAAAGAGAGAGCTCAAAAGAGGGTGATGTTAAAAAAAAAATTTAAATGGACCTATAAAAGCCGCTTGCGCGAATAAAACTTAAAACCCGATCGGCCATAGAGACATTGTCACCTAAGAGAGATGATAAAGCACCCTGGAGATTAAAAGTTCGCCTGAGGGCGGTTAAAAGAGGACAGTCCAACAATATATGGGCCACCGTCATAAGCACACCACAGCGACAATGAGGGGGGTCCTCTCGACGCAGCAGATGACCATGCGTCAGCCAAGAGTGACCAATGCGGAGCCTACAGAGAACCACAGAGTCCCTCCGAGAGGCCCGCATGGAGGAACCCCACACAGTCGTTGTCTCCTTTACACGCCGCAGCTTGTTGGGCACAGACAGGGTGCGCCATTCGTCGGCCCACATCCCAAAGACCCGACGGCGTAACACCGATCGGAGATCAGTGGCCGGGAGGCCGATCTCCAACGGCAGTTTGCGGGTGGCTTCTTTAGCTAACTTGTCGGCGTGTTCGTTGCCCGCTATCCCAACGTGTCCCGGGGTCCATATGAACACCACTGAACGGCCACGTTGTGCAAGAGCATGAACGGACTCCTGGATGGCAACAACAATGGGATGGCGTGGGTAGCACTGGTCAAGAGCCTGGAGACTACTGAGAGAGTCACTGCAAATGACAAAAGACTCGCCAGTGCTGGTACGAACACGCTCAAGGGCACGAAAAATAGCTGTTAGCTCTGCAGTGTAAACACTGCAGCCGTCCGGCAAGGAGCGTTGGTCGACATAGTCCGCATGAACATAAGCGTACCCCACACGGCCATCAACCATCGAGCCATCGGTATAGATAACCTCCGAGTCACGGGATTCGTCGAGGAGAGCAAGAAATTGGCGGCGCAAGACTGCAGGAGGAACTGAATCCTTTTGCCATTGGGAGAGGTCCAGCTGAAGCTGCGGCCGACGGATACACCAAGGTGGTGTATGTGGGCGGACCTGAAAAGCAGATGGAAGAGGCAAAGACTCGAGTTCACTAAGCAGGGACTGAACACGGATCCCAATTGCATGGCCTGATCGCGGCCGCCGGCGTGGAAGATGGACTGCCGCATCGGTGAAAAGGAGACGGTAGTTAGGGTGACGGGGAGAACAACGGACGTGGGCAGCATAGTTGGCTAAGAGTTGTTGACGCCGAATGTAGAGCGGAGGAACCCCAGCCTCAGCAAGTAGGCTATTAACAGGACTGGTGCGGAATGCTCCTGTCGCCTGTCGAACCCCACAGTGGTGAATGGGGTCCAGCAGTTGCAACGCTGAGTGCGACGCTGAGCCATACGCCACACTCCCATAATCCAGCCGGGACAGCACAAGGGCTTTGTAGAGCTGCAGCAGCGTGTTACGGTCGGCACCCCAAGTTGTGTTGCTGAGGCAGCGGAGGGCATTCAGATGCTGCCAGCACTGACGCTTGAGCTCACGAATATGTGGAAGCCAAGTAAGCCGGGCATCGAACAGCAATCCCAGAAAACGGTAAGTGTCAACAACCCTGAGCTTAGCATCCTGAAGATAAAGCTCAGGGTGGGGATGGACAGTGCGACGCCGACAAAAGTGCATAACACAAGTCTTCGCAGGAGAAAACTGAAACCCATGGGCTAGGGCCCACGCCTGTGCCTTGCGTATGGCTCCCTGCAACCGACGTTCTGCAACGCCAATGGTGGAGGAGCTGAAAAAGATGCAGAAATCGTCAGCATATAACGTGGGCGAGACAGAGGACCCTACTGCTGCTGCAAGGCCATTAATGGCCACAAGGAAAAGGGGCACGCTCAATACAGAGCCCTGTGGAACGCCGTTCTCCTGGATATGAAGGGAACTATGGGATGTGCCAATTAAAACGCGGAATGTCCGAACAGATAAAAAATTCTGAATAAAAATGGGGAGAGAGCCCCGGAGACCCCACCCGTGCAACGTGGCGAGAATATGGTGGCGCCACGTCGTGTCATATGCTCTGGAGAGGTCAAAAAAGACGGAGACGAGGTGTTGGCGCCTGGAAAAAGCAGTGCGGATTGCAGACTCAAGGAGGACCAAAGTATCGGCGGTGGAACGGCCCTGACGGAAGCCGCTCTGGCATGGAGCCAGGAGACCCCGAGACTCGAGCAGCCAACACAGCCGTCGACTCACCATGCGTTCCAGCAGCTTGCACAGAGTATTGGTTAAGCTTATGGGCCGATAACTATCCACAGTAAGCGGGTCCTTACCAGGCTTCAGCACTGGAATGATGGTACTTTCTCGCCATTGCGACGGAAAGACACCATCACCCCATAGGCGGTTGAAGATGGCAAGAACACATCGCTGACAGTCCGGGGACAGGTGTTTTAGCATCTGATTGTGGACGCCATCTGGC